>NC_064763.1:20163236-20473136 GCF_011397635.1 Epinephelus fuscoguttatus | reverse complement strand
GCTAGCGATGGGCAGGAGGTATGACATCAGTGGGATTTAATTGGTCACATATTTCTGCAGGCGTAAATCTGCTGAAATCAGGCAGCGTCTGAATACGTGCAAATTTTTGGGATAAAAATCCATGCCTGGTGTAAAGCAGCATTTAACTCTCGAGATTATTCTGTTATGCTTCACATCAAAATGCAAAAAAGTGATTTTCAAATTTCTGGCAGTCAAAAGAAAACATTTTCTGAAGATGTGTTTGGTGTATTTGTGTAAATTCAGCAATACAGCAGTATGTGCAGTATCTTGAGCATAGTGATGGAGAGAAATTGTGTCTATTATTTGCCAAAGTGAGAGGATATATGGAGAGAATGAAACAGCGCTCAGACACCTTGAAGTAGTTCAAAACTGAAAGTACCCATGGCAACAGAAAACTGCCTTCCTAAGTGGTAAGTTTGATCAAAATAAAAGCACTGTCTGTGAGTCCCATCAAATCCCCAATAAGAAGATGTCAAAGGCAGCACTTACATTAAGTTGAATACAGTATTGACCAGCACCCTCTGCTAAAAGACCCATCACAAGTTTAGGTGAACACTCTGTGTGTTTAGAGCAGGGGCAGGGCAGATAGGAAACAATTTCTTTAGATAATGCTGTGCAGCTGCCGCCTGGTTATTTACAGCTGTTATGGCGGCGGAGCACAGCAGAGAGGATTGTGCCATTTGGAATTGTGTGCCTTCTCTATGACTAGTATGAAATTCAATTAAATCTATATGCAATAACTAATCCATGAAGAAGTGGGGAAGAATAAGCCTGTTCCATGCTCAAGGCTTAAACTGGAGCTTTACTAATGCAAGTGGGGATGTCTCCAAAATGAGCAGGCAGGAAAGATTCCTGTTGGTTCTTGCACTTTTCTCAAACCATAACTATGTAAATGTTCCACTGCAGCTCGTGTCTCAGGGTAGAATTGAGGACACTTGTGAATCCAGAAACCAAACAGGGAGGTTTCAATGATTTTCTGATGTTGAATTTATAAAGTATGACCTTTAAATGAATGCCCGTTTGGCCTTCCACATTTTAAATCAAGCACCAGTACTGAAAGGATTTCCAGTTCTGCTTACACTGAATAAGTCTTATTAGCTGTTGCATATTCAGGGTTGCTGTGTGTGAAGAGATGATTGATTGCAGCAGCGTGTTTTTGAGACGATTAAGAACTAAGAGGTTATGACGCAAACAATAGCTCGGGTCATGACACCTTGTTTGTTCATATACAAACAAACACGTAACCTCACAGCCCTAGAACAAATTCCGGGACTATCGAACGACCTTGTTTTTCCATGAGATCAAACTTTTATTTACGCGTTCAAAAAGACAAAACTAGGATTTGCAACAGAAGTGGCGGCCTATAGAGGATACAAAGGACAGGTATTAGGATAATTTGCAAATAAAAAAGCTGAAAATAAAAGGGACCTTCTACAAACACCCACATACCTATCCATAAACCCCCTCGGGATGCCATTGTATGCATCTGTTTCCCAGAGATAAAGACCAGCTCATCACGTCCCAGAAGCTCCAAAGTTGGCTTGTTATAATCTGGCAAGCCAGGAGCACAGCAGCAGGAAAAAGAAAAAAAAAAATAGGATGTGGGGGTGGTGGGGGTGCAGCTGAAGTTGTCTGCTGCGCTGTCTGAGTTGTTGAAATATATTTCAATACCCTAATTACACCATCTGTTTTTTGGCATTTTACACCATACTTTGACAGGCATTAATGTGTTATTTATTGGCCCGTGTACTAATAACTCAAATCATCTGCATCATCTTACATATGTAAGTGAGACACTACGCTGCTCACTGACTTAGTTTGGCTTTACAAAGTCTCAATTTCATCTGAAGGAATATCCAGAAACCCAGGTCGGTGTTTTATAGATCAATTTATTTTTACTTTTCAGATTTCTCTTCATATAAGGTGACCTTTAGTTGAAGAGAGTGCCAGCTATGCAGCAGCGGTGTAAGAGAAAAATGTACAAGTGCAAGTGCCAAGACTTATCACAGTATGATACTGCTCATTCCGCTATGGCTAGAAAAGGAACAGAAGGATATGTCACAGTGTCTTATAATTTACCAAACAATTTAAAAATCCTCAGAAGGCCACTGAAGAAAAAGACTGTATGTGAACCAAACCAAAGCACGACTACAAGGATGTCTTTATAAATCATATAAAATGCAAAGCACAATGTTTCACTAAACAAATATAAACCCCACAAAATCAATATTGGCAACATCTGTTAAAGCAAATGACCAGAACCTGAAACATGGCACATGAGATCAATCAATCAGTCCTCTTTGTCATATGAAGTCATTCAAGGTACAACTCCTGTAAATGCAATCCCATGAACTCTTTCATCCTGTGCATTGCAGTGTTGAATTTGGCAGCTATTTTAGATTTAATCTTTATTAGTTTCAGTCACATTTTAGTTATTTTGTCCTTCACAGTTTTAGTCAACCACAACTCCAAACAAGTCAGCTTTTACGGCCTATTTCCACCAGGTGCGTGTTGGTTGCGTCTAAGCTCTGGCACGGCAGCGGAGCCGATAGGATTCAATTCTAATCAATGTGTTTCCACCGGCGGCGGCTGTGCTGCGTTCCGGCTCCATCTCAGCTCCGGCACTCTGGAGCCCTCCGCAACAGATACGCAGGACTTCTATTTTTGCCGTATGCCGGAGCACAATGCAACAATTTGGCACAGAGCAGATCGTGCGGGGCAGGAAGTCGTGCACAGAAACAAAATAAAACATCCGGTTAATTTTCAAAATAAAATACACAGTGTTCACGGCAGATCATGTTTCCCTGCACTACACCTTGAAAACTACATAATGGGCAGAGGCAGGCCTGAAGTCAACAGGTCAGAGGTTTTCAGACATCATTTCACCCCATGAACACCATGGACGAGGAGATATTAATCATGGCAGTGCACAGATGTCTTCCGGCGGAGCTGCACCACACAGCACAGCAAACGCAGCTGGTGGGTATTGACGGACGACGGAGGACGCAGCAGATAACCAGCGCTGCCGTTCGGCAAAGGACACACATCCAGTGGAAATCCGCCGTTAGGGTGCTTTCAGACCTAGAGTTGTCTTGCTTTGGTCCGAATCAGGGATTCATTTTGTTACAAAGTTGCATAATTGCCGAGAGTTGGTTTGTCTTCTCACGGCAGTATTTACAAGCGCATTTGCATGAGAAAGCTGCTCTTGATTGGTCAGAAAAATCCAGGAAGTAAACAAAACGTTGAAGAAGAGTACACTTGCAAGATAAATGTGACACTTTCTAATGTCACAATGGAGGGACAACTACGCAGGTTGATTTTAGCGCTGCTCATCGTGGACTATATTGCTGTCATTGTTCATTTTAGTCAAACCATACAGTTTGAAAACGAGGCGCGGCTCCAACTAGAAAACAATGTTTTGATGCATTGGATGTGCTGAATGTGCATATTAAGGCAGTACAGGAGGAGGTGCACATTAATAATCCTCCAGGACTGTAACATGCTCATGTTTAACCCAATGTGTCATGTGACTGCAGTTGGTTCAGATCCAGGTCGGAACACGTTCTCACCACAAACGAAACACAACAGAGTTGGTTTGTAATCAGACCGAGACCACCTTCAAGACCTTCAAGAAGGTCTTGGTCTGGTTGTTTTGGTGCACACCTGAGTGTGATTGCTGTGTTCACACCTGCCCAAACGAACCGCATGTAGGGGGCAAACGAACTTGAGTTCAACTGAACCAAACCAAACAGGGGAGGTGTGAAAGTTAGTTATTTCTTTTCGTCAAAATGTTTTATTGTCTTTTAACTAATAAATTTAGGCTGATAAAGGTATCAGAAAATAGTATTAAGGTGACAGGTTGTATTGACATTTAATTTAGACATTATTTTTTTCTACAGCTACAAATAATCTACACATTTATAAACCTGCATTTCTCCAGCAGAGAAACTGATCATTGTTTAAAAAGGCTCAAAATCTCTATAACTAATTTGAGACTAGGATTTGTACCCAGGTTCTCTGTAAACTTATTGCTATACTACTAACAAGCAGAAACTTTTTTCTGAATCTTGACCATGTGAGTCTGGAGGATAAAACTCATGTCCTCTCACAGTCAGTGATTAAAGTTGGACTTGTTGCTCTCTCGCTGAGTTTAGAGTGTTTACACACAGCACAGCTACACTCACGGATAATTGAACCTCCCACCTGCCTGTCAAACAGCAATAAAACCATAAAACTTCTCTAGAACTGAGTGGAGTCCAATGGGGAACAATAGATGCTTGGTCTGCTGCGGTTCAGGAACTAACTAGCAGAGCTACGTGCTAACAGCTACCACTGCAACTCAGCATCTGCACAAATCCATTCATCAGCCCCACCATCCACAAACAGACACACACAGGTGTTTATTTACTGCCAAATTATAACTCACAACTTACACCAATGGCTGATGTTGCTCCGGTGTGAGTGTATTGCAGGGAGAGCTTACAGCCAGTTGGCACTCCCATCTTATACCGCTCATGCAGTATTAGAAGATATTTGCAAACATGGCTGTTCTTGGCTTTCAGTTTAAAACATATGTTTCGTAAAATCATTCATCATTCAGTTCTCCTCCTCTCTCATTCTGAATGTCCGATAGTCCGAGGAATATTGAGGAATATTTTTGTCGTAGTTTTTATCAACCAAAAATAACACTGGTGCATTGCAGTTTGGTCTGTTTTGCCTCTTCGTACATCGTAGCTGTTGTATAATCGTGCATGTTTCCAGATGGTTCTGGTGATTCATGCTTTCTGGTTGTGAAATGACTCAACTGTAGTTTTGGATACAGTTGCTTAAGTCATTATACAAAATAAATTCACCCCAGACCAGACTCTGATTGGTTCCATCTCGAAGGTCACTGGCATGGATGGATTTACTGAAAGGGCCTACTGTGTCCAGGTGCAGAGGCCTAAAGTCACAGCGGCCTCCCTGGCCTTCACCTGCAAAATGTCACCTTCTAACATGTTCTGAGCAGGAAGGGAATCAAAATGACCAAAAAGAGACATGTTGGTGAAGATTCTCAGTCATCCAGGTCATGCTAATCCTAACTGTACTTGCGCACCAAGAGCTGCAAAAGCGGCTGATTCAATTCATTTTCAATGGGCACCGGTGACCACGGCTCCAAAGCGTCTGCGTTTTGGCGAACAGAGCGTCAGATGAAAGTTGGGGAGTCGGGAACTTTATGCAAATTACCTATGATGCATTTCGGCTGCAAATGACCAGCCACCAATCAAAAAGTAGATGGAACTTTAGTTCCTACCACACATCCGTTCCTACTTCAAAATGGGAGAGAAGCTAATCACTGCTGTAGCTGGACACCGAGTCCTTTATGATTACAGCCTGTTTATATATAGGGACCAAAATCAAAAGGAGCAAGCGTGGAAAGCCGTGTCCCGAGTAGTTGGTTTGCCTGGTGAGTTGATACTGAGAAAGAATTTTTTAAACTAGTGGCGAATTTAAATTGACAAGCACGATCGAATTTTCGAATGTATGACGTCATGAGCAACTTTTGGACAGCGCACTGCTTGGGCGACCTCAGCTGTTTTGCAGCTTTTGCAGCTCTTGGTGTGCACGTACAGTAAGTGCTGTATCGTAGGCAACTGGACTTGCTTGAGTATCTTGAAGACGTTTCGCCTGTGAACCCTTACCCATACATGGATGACCTCACATTGTTCCAAACATCAGATATTGGAGTACCATTTGACGACTGTCTTTGCTCTGATAATTATGAGGCCGCTGTATTCTACGTTGATAATTTTCTAGGTGAAATGTGTAAAATGCTGTATGTGTGATAGTTACCATTACACACCAGCTGCAGGTGTTACATTTCGCAGCTGTCACTGGGGGAATGAGCTTTTTCCTTTTTACTTTTTTTTCCACAGCTGAAACTGTCTGTGGAAACATTTTCTCCACAGTAGAGGAACAATTCAAGGTTCCCTGGTTTAATGATGGAGCATAATGTGTCATTTAACATTGTGTTCAGGACGTACAGGAACATTTCCACTGTGTATAAAGTGAAAAACCAAATAGGTAAGTTTAGCTATTACCAGTGATTTGATTAGACTTACTTTACTTTTCTACTTCTTTTGCACATTCACCTTGATTTAAGTAACAATGAGGGAGCAAACGCCTTACAACATTTAGTGGCATCTTTTATTCGGCACTTTCAACAGATATAGTTCATCACCATAAATGCATTTAGCCAAGCCTGGGGTAAATAAGTGTTCAGTGTGTCTGCAGAAGTGGAATAAAGGCATGCTACAGCAAGACATGGACAGAGAAAATTAAGCCCCATTTGGATGAGACCACTGGTATGATGGTCCCTTATGTAATTAATGAATTACCTCCTAACCTCTGAATTTAGAGCAGCGGATTCATGCATGCCTCACTGGTGCCTCAGATATAATTCTGTGAGGTTCAGATTTTACACTGCATCACTTCCTGATTTAGCAGAGCAAAGCTTAGAGGCACGTCTTCAAAACCTTTATAGACTCTGCTATTGGTAAATCTTTTGGCCGTGTTGTAAATGTTGGGACTTTTACTGCCGCGGGTGATTTAAATGACAAACCTCAGTGCCTCAGTGTAATTATGAGGAATCAGTGGACGTCCAGGTAAACACAAACATGACCCACATAGCACGTCACAGGATAAGAAGAGTCAATTGACACTCTAATGAGACACTCCAGGCAGGATTGGATTGGATTAATGCACAAACTGAGGCATCAGCACAAGAGTCAGTATAAACCTCACAAGTTCAGCTTAGATGGCTGCACAACAGATTTTCTTTCATCTGCTGCTGGTGTTGAGAATTAACACAACAACAAAGCAACTATACATATAGTATTCACGAAATTGTACATATACTAGCCTACATACTGTTAATCCCAGCTGGCCGCCAACATTGTTGGATGCTGGTATGGTTGAATTTAGGTTGTGACTAGGGTTGCAGCAGCGTACCAGCTTCAAGGTATCCATCAATCCATTTTTGTAACCGCTGACATTGGGTGAGAGGCAGGGACAGGTCGTCAGACTATCACAGGGCTGACACATAGAGACAGACAACCATTCACGCTCACATTCACACCTTTTAGAGTCACCAATTAACCTGCATGTCTTTGGACTGTGGGAGGAAGCTGGAGTACCCGGAGAAAACCCACGCTGAGACCCAGCTTCAGTATATACTGCGGCATCACAACTGACAGTTATCATACTGAGAACATTTGCTTATCCGGGGGATTTAAAAAAGAAAATTGCAACAGGACAGATAATCTTTAGTTCTTTGTGTATGGGAGACTTTTTAGACTTCTACTTACTTCCATTAATTGTCATGATCCTGGGTTTATTCTCTTATCCTATGCACTTTTTTTTTTGAATTTTCTTTTTGTGTTCCTTGTTTTTTGTTATTTATTTTATCTGCTTCCTGTTTTATTTTGTAGGTCATCTCCTCATGCGTCACGTCTGGTTTTACTTTCTGGTTTTGTGTGTTTTCCTGCCTGTTTTCTGTCACACCTGTCTCATTAATCCTTGCCTGTTCCCCAAGTCTTCCCTTCACACCTGTTTTGTATTTATTCTCGTCTACTCCACCCGTGTTGTTAGCCAATCCCTGTTTCCCACCTTTTGCCCATGTCTTCCTTCTCCAGCTGTGTCTCGTCTTGTGATTTGTTTTCTGTGTATATATACCTGTGGGTTTGCCTTTGTCCTTTGTCAGTTCGTCTGTGTTGATCGTGTTTTTCATCTTGGGTCCAGGTCATTCTGCATACCTTCTGTTGTTCATCCTGTGTTCGGTTCATCCTGCATCCATTCCTGATCATTGTGTTTTTTCCTGGTTGGTTCTCTTGGACTTTGAGTTGCCTCCCAGTTCTGGATATTTTCAACTAGCTTCATTAATGCTCGCCCTTTAAAGAAACCCTTCTGTTTCCATTTCTTTCAGGGTCATTGAAATTGATAATAAGAATAAGAATAAGATTTTTGTCATAACATCATGCCGTGAAACTGGGATATTTTCTGAGACGGTGCCAATGCCAACACTGACTTGATGAAGAATACTGATGCAAGTTGACATTGATATTTAGTTGGTTTTAAACAAAATTAAATGTCTTCTAAACATCTCATGCCAATGTCATCTTGACGTAGAATAACTGTCTGCAACATCCACACAACTTGAAATTTTATTGTTGTTGGGTGTTTAAAATATCATCAACCTGATATTCCTTCCAACCAAACTTTCACATCTGTCCCGTAGGAGTCCGATGTCTTTCTGACATCATAATGACGCCCCGTGTCAGTTGGGTTGTGTTAAATATTGTAGCATAATGCACACTGCCATTAACAAACAATGAAATGATAATTAATGATAACTTGAAATGTTTATTCATCTTAGTCAAACCAAAATGACAGTAAACAAGAGTTTATTGTTGCACACATTATCTTATATTTTCTCTATGCATATACTTGAGAGCAGCTGTAACGTGACCTAATATCCCTCTGCAGATCTATTAAGTATTTCTGATTCTGAACAGTCCAGACACACACGGACAGAGATTTCTTGAAATTCAATATTTGAAAAGGAAAATTATGCATGCTGATCAAAAGCCTCTCAATCACCGCTGACACCTGCTTCGTCTGACATTATGCGTCATCAAGGTTTTCCTTTCAGCGCAGAGCTCTGTCAAGTGCTTCTGCAACTTTTAAATGGTGTCAAATAACAATGCTGTCTGCTTTTGTTGGAACACCTGTGAATGCCGTAGCGTCTGAGAGACTCGGGGAGAAACAGACATACACAACTTGTTAGTTTGATACATACAGGTAACCATCTTTCTCTGCTTCTCTGCTAATGAGCTGTGATCAGCGCCCGTGCTGGCTGAGAGTGAGGTTAGAGAGGATTTCAAACAGGTCGAGTGTCCACAGTTTACCATATGGTGTTCTTTTAAAGTGATCTTGAAGGGAAAGCAGTGCTAACACAAACTGTTCTAACTACACGCCCAAGGAACGCTCCAAGGAAGAAAAAAAACATAACAAAGATACATTTAATGTGGCGTGATAATTAACCTTCTAATGCACCTTCATTTTGTGAATTACTAAAGTAGCTTTTGTAGCTGGAACAACGTGTACGAGTATATTCAGTATTAGCAGAAGCTAATAATGACAGACCTTTTGTGTTATAATCTCATTAAAGTGCAGACACTCAGGTCTGGCAGTGAAGCACTGCTCTGTCACATCTGCATTACAACTGCTACTTGTGAACTATGCATTTGTCAATTAGAAAGGGTGTGGCTGTGCCAGTGTCTTTGCCAAAATCTCAAGGGGATTTTATCCAATGACTGTGACACAGTTCTGTAGATCAGCAGCATCACATCACATCTCGTCTAATATCTATTTATTTGTAAAAAAACAATTTCATACTCGTACTCGTACTCGTACTCCTCCGCTTATCCGGGTCCGGGTCGCGGGGGCAGCAGCCTCAGAAAAGAAGCCCAGGCAGTCCTCTCCCCAGCCACTTCCGTCAGCTCTTAGGGAACCCTGAGGCGTTCTCAGGCCAGCTGGGCGATGTAATCCCTCCAGCGTGTCCTGGGGCGGCCCCAAGGTCTCCTCCCGGTTGGACATGCCCGAAACACCTCCCAAAGGAGGTGTCCGGAAGGCATCCTTACTAGATGCCTGAACCACCTCAACAGGCTCCTCTCGATGTGGAGGAGCAGCAGCTCTACTCCAAGTTCCTCCTGGATGTCCGAGCTCCTCACCCTATCTCTAAGGCTGAGCCCAGCCACCCTGCGGAGGAAACTCATTTCGGCCGCTTGTACTCACGATCTCGTGACCATACGTGAGTGTTGGAACGTACTTCACCACAACGGACCAGTTAATTGCCTGTGTCACTGCTGACGCCGCCCCATCCTACCGCTCCATCCTACCCTCACTCGTGAACAAGATCCCGAGATACTTAAACTCCTCCACCTAAGGCAGGACCCCCCCTCCCGGACCTGGAGAGGGCAACCACCCTTTTCCAGCTGAGGACCATGGCAAACAATTTCATTTCATTTCAATTCAATTCATAATCATGTTTTGTGGAGCACACCCAAGCATCACGCTACCAACCCAAGTCAGGGCAAATTCAAAGTTAATGACTCAAAAGGACGAGACTTCCCCTCAAAATTGGCCCTGTCCCTTGTTTTTGCGCGTTCCTGCGAAGGGCTAGGGTGTCCCAAACTTTAGGGAAGTGCTTTTCAGCCCTTAAAATCACCACTCAATTTGAAGGTCCATGTGATGCACACTTGCAAACCCATCTCAGCTGAGGGGAAGATTGAATTTCCCAGTGTGCATTGCAAAACTATCCAGCCAGACAAGTTTTTTTTTTTTTTTTTTTTAAATCGACATACCTGAAACAAATCGACCAGGAGAAGAAGGCGGCGAAGGTGTCTTCTATTTGCTGCGTTTCTTCTCCGTTCTCCGTTGTCTGTTATGCTAATTTGCATGAAGTATTGTCCCAATTCGTAGGTGAAATTCCCTACCCCTCAACACTACCCCTTAGTCGTTGAGGGGAATCTATCTGGCGAGTGCACTTGAAACCAAGGGATAAGGTTAAGGGAAGAGAATTGGGATTGGCTTTGGGGTGTGAACCACTGTTACGCTTATATTTCATATGCTCTTGTATTCTTTTAAGAATTTCATGTTAATCTTTAGATACCTTCTTGTACAGCTGAACGACTGGTCCTTATGTGGATATGTAATAAGCTGAGACATAAAGACCAGGGGTCTCATTTATGAAACAGTGCGTAGGATCCATACCAAAAATATGTGCACATACACAAGCTGAAAATGGTGTGCACCCACAATATTCAACAGTTTCTACAATCAGGCTTCCACCTCAACATCGCCAATTTCTTGTCAAAATTTTCTTAAGCATAGGTCAAAGTTTCTCCCATCAAGTCTGTTTTTTTTTAATAGATCTCTAATAGATCACAACTTTTGCATGGGAAGTGGCTTACGCATCTTTCAGGCCATGTTTAGTGCATATGCAGTGTTTATAAATGAGACCCCAGAGCACATAACTAACACATAACACATCACTTAAACCTGTTTTTGACTTGACACTAAGACATGTGTTTGAAAAAGCACTGCTAACTCCAGTGCTGGTCTGGGAATGTGTGCCCCACAATACACATCCTCAGCTACATACTAATCAGCTCTGTCACCTAGAAACTGACTCAGGAGGTAGAGTTGGGAGGTAAGTGTCTACCATTTGGAAGGTCTGTGGTTTGATCCCTTGGCCCCTGAACCCCAGATTGAGCCTCTACACAAATTCATCCCTACTATCTCAATATCACCCAAAGGAGCATTTCCTAAATTGGCACACGACAGGTGGACGACAGAATAACTTGTATATGCCCATTAATAGCTGCAGTTTTAAACACACGGTTAACATTATGAGACAGTCGCAAAAACCTATGTGGTAAAGTTTACAATAAAAATGCTTGTTACTAGGGTGACGGAATGTGACGTATTCAGTTGACATACAGTACATATGTCACATGACATATGATGTCATACTACATTATATTGTTAAAATAAGTCAACGGTAGCTTTTGTGTCTACATGGGACACACACACTGGTGTCCTGGATAAAAGTCCTGTGTTTGTTTGGCCCATCCACCCCCTCTTCCTCCCACCTTAAGCAGACTTTTTCACTGTTTCACTATGTCGCTTGACTTCCTCCTCTTCTCATATATATAATAATTGCTACGGCCACTAGAGCTCACAGCGAAAAACATAAATATGGGTTGTAATTCCTACTCATAAAAATGTATATTTTGGAGGAGGATATAATCGTCAACTTAGTAATTTTAACATTAACTATTATCTTCTGAACCAAGTAGTTTGCCGCAAACGTGAAGTAGTTTTGGTGAGGTAACCTGTGTGCCTTGCCTACACAGACGTTTATTTTGAAAAGACACTGTAGCACCTAAGGATCAGAAATTGACACGGAATCTAACGTGTCTGAAACTGGCATTAGAAACATACCTACCAAGCTGGGACACAAACAACCCTCAATGTTGAAATGTGATTGAATTTATGTCAGTTTTTCAACATTATAACAACATTGAAACAACGTTTAATTCTGATGGTTGCAAAAAAGGTTAACAAAATTCTTATAAATCCACATTAAAATATCAGAAGGATCTGTTTCAATGTTGAAATGATTTTGAAACAACATTGCAAAACTGACATTGATTCACCTTTCAAAATCAAAATATAACTTATTCATCCATGATGTTTGACATTGATTCAACAGTGAATAAACATTAGGATGCCAGCTGGGTAAAGCATCACAGTTTGAAGCATAGGCTCACTAACCAAACTGCTGCATTTGGAGTGAAAACATAGCTTTTCATTATTCACTGAGGACATATTGATCAGCAGCATTAGATTTGACTCGTCTTGATAACAATCATGTCATTGTTTGGGAATTGTAGAAATCTTCCAAGCACTCTATCATGAGTTCTATAAGAAAACAGCCATAACTGACACTGTGTGAGGCTGATTGCAGCAGGCACTGGATGAAATTTATAACCACTCAAAGGTAGACAGCGAGTGTGTACGTGAGCGTGTGTGCGTGTGAGTGTGTGAGTGTATGAGTGTGTGCTGAGGCTGCCAGAGGATGACTATTTCATTTACGGCGCTCCTTTGAGCTGCTTCATTTTCTGTTTTTATGTTCTCTATCTGGTTCTCTTTGACTCATCCACACCCACACATGAGTGGATACACACACACACACACACCCCTCCTGTGCCTTATCAGTGCATCTGACGTTGACATGAACTGGGGGAAACCATCATGATTCTGCGTCTCCTGTTTTTTTTTTTTTTTTTTCAAATCATAAAGAGGCATGCAGACATTGGAACATCTCAAGCATTCATGTGGTTATTTTGTGCATTTCCTCCCCTGCTTAGAAATGCGAATTGATTGACGTGAGGGAGAGTATTCTGAAAGTTCAGGAAACATTTTTAATAGGAGAACCACTCTTTCATTAAATGGCTTTGAAGAAAGGCAGTTATTTATTTACATATTTTAAACAAAGATTCTGCCTCTGAACATCACAAGCGGGGAAGGAAGCAATTTAGCTCCAGACCGTTTCTCAATTTTGTTACAAATTTGTAAAGAGGGATTCAAGCACATAATGCCGCTACAATAACGTACTGCTCTATGCAGATGAATTAACTCAGAGAATAATTTTCAATACTGGTAATTGCCTCTCATGTGAAAAAAAAACAGTCCCACTAGCTAACTAAGAGGCTATGGTGCCCAGTCCAATGTAGTTATGACTCACAGGTCGAAAAGCTATTATGAACATTGTCTGCATGCTGCTTTGACGCAGCCGGCTGTTATCATAACCACATATTCACAAGTATTTTTTTTTCATTCCTGAATAAACAAAATAAACAAACAAAATAACTGTGTTTTCTGGCTGTCAAGTTCTCTTACTCAGTCCAAGTGGATCTTTTCTTTATATTTTGTGGTGTTCCCTCTTTGTTTTAGGAAGACAGCGTTACCTTTTGAGTGATAAGAAACAGGAAACATCAGTGAAAGCGTCAGGTGTTGCCTCGAAACAGGTCTACATATTTGTTTTAGATGGATTGGATTTGGAGAGGTTGCAATCACATATCTCTGTCTGTCATCCCACCCTAATCACAAGAAAAAAAAAAAAAGGAGAAAATACAATAGGCATATCCAGGAGGGCCATGCTGGTACACGCAGATGTCTATAAAAATCAGGACAAATTAAGTGTTTCATTCAAGCCTAAAGGCTGTTCAGTTTTGAGAAGAAAGATCCATCTATTTTCACACTGGAGGAGTTTAGTTTTGCAGATCCTTATGTCTACCATGAGGGTTAACTGTATCGGTGCCACAAAAACTAAGTGCAGTAGCCGGATGTTTGGCCTCCCGGAAGTGTCTAGCTGCAGGGGATTTTGAATCCGCTCTATGAATAGAGGTGGCATGGTGGTGCAGTGGTTAGCATTGTCACCTCACAGTAAGAGGGTTTCTGGTTTGATCCCCTTCTGTGCGGGGTCTGCCTGCTGTCAGCGTGGGTTTTCTCTGGGTACTCCAGCTTCCTCCCACATGAATCATTTTATCCCCATCCAAGTTAGTGGAGGGCTGAACTGAAGTAAACTGACTTGGTCAGCGTAAGTCTCTATTGAGCTTGCCCTATGAGCCCCACAGTGTGGAAGCAGCGCAGATCATCTAGGTAATTCAATACACGGCAGTTGAAATTTTTTTTGGCAGGTGGCACAATGGTGCAATGGTTAGCGTTAGCTCCTTTTCCACCAACATTTCCAGGAATTTATTTACCTGGGTAAAATAATTCCTGGTAATCTGTGTGGTTTGCATTTCCACTGCACCTCAAAGTTCCAGAAAATGTATTCGAATCAGGCTGATGACATATGGGGGAGTGATAAAAGAAACTGCACTACTACTGCCCTATATTTAGCTCTGCCAGCTTGTCAGCTAATCTTCCATAAACTCTGCCATTTCGAGGTCCCGTTGAATTTCTTCCTCCGTAAATCTGCTCAAAAGAGCGTCCACATCTCAAAACACAAACAAAGTGAAGCTTGTAGAAATGAAATAAAGTTTGCAGCCATACTGGCACGGAAGGGCGGAACGCTACATGTGTGTGTTCCACCAATCAGCGTTCTTCAGCACACAGCCTCACCCCTCAAGAATTCTGGGGAATCTGAAAAGTCCTACCCCCTTACATACTTTTTTCAAGGAAAGTTTGGGGTAATTTCGGTGGAAACATGCCAAGGTTTTTCAGAATCGCAGGTATATGATAAAAGTTCCTGCGGTGGAAAAGGGGCTATTGTTAACATTGTCGTCTTGCAGCAAGAGGGTTCCTAGTTTGAACCTGGGGTGGGGGAGCCCTTCTGTGTGGAGTTTGCATGTTCTCCCCATGTCAGTGTAGGGTTTTCCCTGGGTACTCCAGCTTCCTCCCACAGTCCAAAGACATGCAGGTTAATTGCTGACTCTAAATTGCCTGTAGGTGTGAATGTGAGCGTTAATGGTTGTCAGTCTCTATGCGTCAGCCCTGTGATAGTCTGGTGACCTGTCCAGGTTGTACACCGCCTCTCACCATTGTCCACTGGGATAGGCTCCAGCCCCCACAGCCAACAGGAAAAGCATTTACGGAAAATAAATCAAAGAATCTATCAATAGAGCTTCTAAGTTCTATACTGGTTTTGCCTATATATATATACAAACCACAGGGACATGAAATAAGGTAAACAATGTTAATAGAATGACAGGTAAGACATTTCTTAATCTTGTATTATTTTTTTGTGATATGAGATGAAAGTATTGGCATTCTTGTTATTTTGGCAGGAGGTACAATAGCAGCAAGGAAAGATGTCCATGGGGCCGTCCATACTACCTCCATGTGCAGTGTGAGAGGAGAATCAGAATCAGCTTTATTCGCCAAGTACATGTTTACATACAAGGAATTGGACTCCGGTAGACTTGCCCTTGATGTACCAGAATTGACATAAGTACTCAAATTTAGGCAAGAAGTGGAATATACAATACAATGTCATGGAGACTGCAGCCTCTGGAATGGACACAAAGGGGCAAATAAGTTTTACCCACATCATCAGCAGATAGAATTTGCCAGTGTCTGGTAATGACCTCCTGTATTTGTTCACTGATAGGGCTATAGGTGGCACAACAGGTTATCTGCTTGGGTTTTTTCTTGGGCCAGTGGATGAAACATAGGAGTGAGCTTTGAGTGCAAATTTGTTTGATACGTCAGAACTGGTTGTAGGTCAGACCTCTTATTAATAGTAACATGTGAAAACAAGTTGCATGGAGAAGATCGTTCTTATCTGTGGGATTCACATATAATGATGAGGAGAGTGTCCTGCCAGTCAATGTAATTTGAGTATCTAAAAAACTCCTCAGATTTTATCTCATCTAATTAGTGGTACTAGCTGACTGCTTAATCACACCTGGTTGTGATCTGTCTGTGTCTATATCTGCTCTGTGAAACATTCATGTCAGTAGCACTGATGATCGTCAAGGACTGAAACGTTTGTTCACTTTTTATTATTTTCTGCATTTTGAGCACCTTGGTTATGGAAAAGGTCATATATTGGCTTCATATACCCAGTTCTGGGGGCAAGGTCCCCATTTGAATAGCAGCAGTGTCTCAGTAAAATGCTTTTTGTGACACTATCCCAGTAAAAAATGCAGCAATGTGTCTGTAAAAAAAAACGATCACTTTTTCTGGCACTTTACTGGCAAAGAATGCAGCCATGTCAGGGTAAAAAAAATGACACTCTCCTTGGTGGAAAAACAGCAATGGGCTGTTACAAAACACCTATGTTTGGTGCCTAAAAAGCTGCGATAAACAAATTGATGACTCGCTAAAACACAACCAGTTTTGTTGGGCTCAAACAGTGGTCTGCAGCTTGGCAGGTGTTTCGCCTAGGTGCCATCTACCATTCTCTCCACCTGCTGATGACAAAATCAGCTGTAGAAATGCTGGTATGATGTGTATGAAACACGTAAATGTAACACATTGGTGCTGAAATATTCAATGCCAACATTTTCTTCTGGTCATTCTATGTGTAGCCTGTATATAGTCAGTTATTTATGAGCTTCTCTCTGACTGCAAGACTTTAACATCTGTGCTTGTTGGTAGAAGTCTTTTAAGGATTTTAATTATTTTAAGGTCTGCTTCAAATCTAAGGCCAGTTTGCCGGCCCACAGCCCCTGACCCTGTGTGCTGTCTCCACATTGTAATGACAGACCATTAAGATTTTGGAGGCGGAAGTCGAAGCTCTTATCCAGCAGCTGTTTAGCTGAACTGAGCCTCTTATTGTACCCTAGACAGCTGCATTTCCACCTCCTCTAAGGGCTTGTTTAACCAGGTAAAGGAGCGCTCTCGTGTACATAAGTAATATTCCAATGTGGAACTGCGAGAAAAAAAAATCGGACAGATTTGAAAATACAGCAGTGTGAAGAGAACAGATTATAACTGAATCATTTCAGTAATTATTTCTTGACATGCTTTAATTCATTCACTTACGTTTCAAACCAGTTAAGGTGTTTAGTTGAGTTGCAGGGTTAATCATTCATTCATTTGTCTGTCCATTTTATGAACCTCTGAATTTGTTAGGGGTTGTGATATAATTCATCCATACAACCATGCAACTATTTTCTTTTTTAAGATTACTTTTTTGGCATTTTGCCGTCATTAGAAAGCTTTTGGTATTTTTTTCTTTTACTTGTTATATGGTTTGCCCCACCACTGCTGGAAGTTGGCTGGTTCTCACCAGTTCACAGTACCAGCGCATTTACTCTTTGGTCCTGTGATGCACCGGAATTTCTCAAAAGCTGCCGGTCTTTTCTGCCCTCTCCTTAACATGTTCCCCCTGGGGATTCATAATAGATAAACTGCATTACTCAGGGGGCAATATGTGATGCTCACCTGTTCCTGTTCTTGCGTGCTTGCTTTTCTCTGTCAGCAGCTAGTCTAAGTAACGTTACATTAAAATAATGTTGGCCTGGCTCCAAAAAGGCAAAGAGTACACGAACAGAATCAGAGGATGACATCACAGAGCTTTGAAAGTCAAATTCTATGTTTCTAAGTGCAGGCTGGGAGCAGCAAGATGGCCCCTTCCAGTTTAGCCCTTCACCAACTTGAATGGGGATAAAATGATTCAATCATGTTATTGGACTGAAAGGGTCAAATTCTGATGATCCTGTGAAGCAGTTCATTTCATGGGGGTTGTGACATGTAACAAAAATGTATGCATTGATTTACAGATGTTTTTTCCACCATGTAAGCCAATGGGAGAAAGTCAATGGGCCACATGGCATCATGTAGCGGACATCATCCACTGTTTGGCACTATGGAAACTGGCTTCAAAACCCTGTCCTAGCCACCCCGAGCAGCAAAGAGCCTGTTGATATAAAGTCAGCATCAGCAAAACCACAGCAGTTACCGTCACTGCTGGCAATGAGAAGGCTGGTTCTTTTGACTAACCCCTTGCCCCCCAACCCTCACCCCAGCCTTTGAATAATGGGAGTACTGGCAGTTAACTGTTTAATGGGGTTTATTATAGTATGCTTTTCACTAGGGTCGTAACAGTACATGTAGAACCGTTCGGTATGCGACTTTCGGTTCGGCGCGACCCTGTACCGAATTATTGGGCGCAGGATATTATTTTATTTTATTTTGTTTTATTTTAATTCCGTTTTTGCGAGCCGACCATTTAAAATATCTAGTTCCCCGACGGACATAATTGAGTGACGGACCGAGTCCGACCGTAAATCTCCGCTTTGACTTTGTGCAGCGCATTCTCGCATTTTGACAACATGGCAAGTGAGCCTAACGAACCTGAAGACCCACCAAACCTTAAGTCCTCCGTTTGGGAACACTTTGGTTTCAGGGTAAAATACGAAGATGGAAATAAACAAGTGGACAAGACAAAAGCAGTGTGCCGACACTGCAGAACAGCGGTCGGGTATGTACTTGGAAACACCTCTAACATGCTAACGCATCTAAAGCGACACCACCCGAGTTTGAATGTTAACCGGCACGACTAGAAAAAGCAATCTGGTGTGAACTACGATATCGTCTTCGTTTAAAAAGAAAGAGCATTTCCCTGACCATCGCGCTAAAGAAATAATCAACACCATTGGAGCTGAGTAAAATTGTTTAAGCTGCACTTTAGATATTAGCATGTTTTGTTTACTGCACTTTAACAAAGTGGGAAAGCTAAGTAAGTTCCTAGTAAAACTGAATCTGAGCAGGCTTTAAAGCTGACCAGCTGCACTATACTTTTTATTTTAATTGAGTAAAACTGTTAAAGCAGAAATGTATATTTATATTTTTCATTCAAAAAATGTGTTAAAAAAACATCAGGATTTTATTTTTCACTTTTATATTTCTATTTTCATTCAAACAATGTGAAAAAGCAGGATTTTATACATATTTGTTTCATTCAAAAATTGTGGAAAAAGAGTTAACTGCTGTGGTGGTATGTTTTAATAAGGTTACCAATAAGTAAAAGATATTTAATAGTTGTCTATTTTTTTCATTACTGTCCCGAAAAAAACCGAACCGTGACTTGTGTACCGAGGTACGTACCGAACCGAGATTTTTGTGTACACCCCTACTTTTCACAGTTGTGGATTCATTTATATATTCAGAGACTGACCTCCTAAGAAGAACAACAGCATCAGACATTTCGATATCTGTTTATGTTCAGGTAACAAAACCCACTGGCAGCCATCGGAATTATGACGGGAACAAAGAAGAAATTCAGGTGACGTTATAGAGACATAAAGTTTGCACAGGGAGGAGGTCAGAGGGCATGGATCAACAAAACATTAGGCTTTAACACAGGTGACTCCTGCTTGTTTTCCTCTTTCAAACTACAAGTTAACATTGGTTTATTTTCAGAATAACCATGAATGTTCCCTAACCTTAGCCACCAGTTTATTATTGTATCCATGACAACAGTGCTCCCCTAACCAAACTAAGTTTTTATTCTAACCCACGCTATGAACTTTCCCTAAACCTGTTTCCTGTACCTGAACCAACTTTAAACATTATAAAACTCTTTTTTCTTCTAACTGCGATTTTGGACAGCACAAATGATGTCATTCTGTTGATAGGGCGTCACATCAGCAAACACTATGAGTCATGCAGGGTGGAGGGCGGTTACAAAACAATGTATTTTGTTGGTCGTACAGTCATTTTCAAAACCACTTGTCATGTTCAAGGCCACTGGGTCATTCATTCATTTTTTCCCAGCTAACCTGTCTGTGGCTGTTAAAAGTAATAGCAATCCATCCCCTCCTCTCTGCAGTGCAGCTGAATGTATTGGCAGCCTTCCATCTTTGGTGCTGTGTGTCCTTGGTTTGCATTAGAAACATTCAGACTACCCACGAGTCGGTGTTGTTAATATGGAGTTGTTGTTGTTGCACCTGTCATACAGTAAATGTTTTGGGGCATTTCACTGCCCCCTGTCCTCCACCGACAATACAGTAGATATGAGGATGTGTCAGAAAGTGGTGAGTTGCAGCGTTAAGGCAGCACAACAAAGATAACGGCCTAAATCACTCCCATCATTTAGTTGCTTTCCCGCCCGCCTCTGAATGGTTGCAGCACACAGAGGACCTCAAACAGTATAAATGTGAACTGTCAGCCGCTGAAAGCTTTGGTGTTATTTTGAAAAGGCAGTGAAGGCTCGGTACAACAGTCAAATGAGTTGAAGCTACTGCCCAAAGTGCAACATGATAGGGCATCTCTATTTCATGCAGTCTGAACAAAGATGTCTTATTTATTTTGCGCCAATGCAGCAACAGGTTTATTTACAGCTAAGTGCCATTGCTATCAGCTGAGGATGATTGGGATTTCTGCTGGCATGCACCATTGGAAATGATACAAATTTACCTCATATCAGCATTTTGGCAGTGTTCAGCCACCTCAGACTTCATCAAACTATTTTTGTGGAAGCTTTCCACGCTGCAGTAACACAACTGATTGTCATTGTAGTAAATACCCAAGTGGATGGAATTAGCTTTGTATCTGAAACGTGTCGGAGCATGTGAGCGCAGTGAGCTGGGAGCACAAGCGGAAGCATTTTGAATGGAGAACAGATTTTTTTCAAATAGTTGGAGCATTGCCTCATTTCTAGTTCCAATTTCACTCAAATACCGCTCACGTCATGAGTTTAAAGAATGCCCGTTCCAGAATGCATCTATGACAGATCTGCTGCTGCGAGCTCAACAATGTAAAATGTAGTACTTTCAAAAGAAAACTGAACAAGCGGTCGAGCGGGGTGAAATCTGAGTTGAGCAAGGAGCGATTTTGGGCAACAACAACAGGGGAGCAAACCGTTTCATGAGTAAGGAGCGGAAATTCTCACTACTAGTCAGGAAGTCTTTCTTTGTGCTCATCCATTCACAGCTCTCCACCTCCCACTTCCACTGCTTTCTCCAATCAGCTGACTATGGGTGTTCACTCTTCTTCTTCTTCGCCATGATCTCTATCAGCCAATCAGAATGCCACATCATCAGCACTTCTCCATCTTCATCTCATTTTATCTTCATCACCGTTCCCACCACCCTATTCTACTATGGCTTTATCACCCTCCTTAAATATATACCATCTCCATGGAGACTCCTCTGATTGAAATACTCTGGAACACATTATTATTCATTCATCCAGCCATTCATTCATTTGATATTTTTTATTTTTGTGTCATGCCAAATCATTTGGCCCATCCCACATCACCATTACTTTTCAAACAAATTCTGGTCTTTCATATAAAAAGCACATGGAAATAGAATAGAAAAGAAACACATACAACATGCACAATGATCTGTTCACATGAGAATCTACTGAATATCTACAGATTATCTGTAATTTCCTCTTCGCCCAGGCTTTCTCTAAATAAATGGCGAATTTATATGTTTGGTATGTGAATGAGCAGCCATCTCAATCTTTGTGCATCTTCCACGTTTACAGAATCAACATCTATTAGATATTAATGTAGTTTGTGCATTCTGGGGAAAGATCCAAAATTATTAAAGATTTCAGGTGTTTTTGGTGTCCATTATTCAAAGGTGTGGGGATTTGATCTCCAGTTACTCCTGCATAGATGTTGTAGAATCCTTGGGCAAGATGCTGAACCTAGCTGCTTAACCGTATCTACATTGATTAATCAACTCCCAGTCTGTCTGTGAGCGGCAGATTCCCCTCACCCATTACAGTGGTCTGCCAAATAAGATCAATTAATCAATAAATACAAACACTGCTGACTTCTTCCTGCGGAGCTGACATGAAATGTATCTTGGTGCAGTAAATGATTGCTGTCAGTCACCTGGTGAAGGCAGTTTGGCCGGCTGCTGTCCTGCTGCTCCTGTTGATAGAGACATGGAATGCAGGTCGGAGTCGGTGTGGATTGAAAGCTACTATCTCCATGGCAACAACAGTAATGCAGGATTTATTCTTCTGCTTTCAATTGACCCCGTACCTATGGCTCAGGCTCTGTGTTGACGTAGAGCCTACGTCGTACCCTACGCTGTAGCCTGACGTGCACCTCCCCAACAATGTAACTACACATCGTTATCTATTTTTGTAAGCTGAAACCATTTCCATCAGTGGAAAGGAAGCTTTCAATTACTTTAATTTCACAGATAAGAAACAATAAATTGTGATAATAAACCTCCACAATAGCATTTTAAGTCTTGTCTGTGTTTTATCCTTTGGGAATCTATACTTTGGGATTTAACCTGGCTTCATAAGAGTAGAGGAAATGTCCGCTCGTCACTAGGTTACTTTATACAATGTAAAATGACATAGGCATGTGCTAATAACGTTAGCATGTTATATTTGTTTGGAAAACATGTTCAGTATAAGACATTTGTTTTGTCGGTGAACCTTGTGAGTTGTAATGGAGCCGAATTTTGCAATGTTTCATTTGTTAAATGTTGCTGTTGTCCCTGGCTTCGTATGAGTAGAGGAAATCACCTCTAGCCACTAGGCTATTTTATACAATGTAAAATGCCATAGGCTTGTGCTAAAAGCATTAGCATGTTGTATTTGTGGGGAAAATGTGTCCAATCAATCCTTGAATCAACTAAACTTTACAGCACTTCACAGAAACCCTACTGCCAACTAGTGGTTTGGAGGTGTAACTGCAGTGTGACACAAACACACCACTCCACAAGTATAAATGCTCACAACGGCGTAGGCTGTGCTTAGAGCTGACGCACAAGTAATACCGCTTAACACAACTAGTTACATTGCAGGATTAAGTCTGATGTCGTCCATGACATAACAAAATTCTCCAGCACTTTCTCTGTCGAAAACAGGTCAGTTCTGTTGAGCAACACTCACCAAAAGTTGTCGAGTGACCTACTACAAATCGGGCTTGATTGTGCATATGAATGTGTATCTCACAATCTTATAGCACCTTGCACAATAGCCTCGGCCACCAGCGTATGGGTGGGAGTGGGTAAATGTTGCCTTTGTTGAAAGCACCAAAACTAGAAAAGTGCTACACAAATTTCTCCCATGCACCGGGCATGACAACCTGATGCCACACTGAGTATCTGTAAATGGGTGATTGAGAGACAAATTGTTAGGCGTTTTGTCTGCTTAGGTAGAAAGGTGCATGTGCAGTGCAGTCAGTTTACCATTTACTACGCTGATGTTGAAAGGTTCACTTTGACAAGTATGTGCTGTATCTCCTGTTATGGAGTTTTGCTGCAACTGGAATGCAAACAATTCCGATTACTAAAGCACTAAAGCTCCTATTGTGTAGACTGCATTCTCCATTTGTTGGGTATGTGAAAAGAGTGAGAGAATTGTATGGCCTGATAGGGAATTTTCTCTTGGTACTAGCTCCTGTCATGGATTACTAGCAATTTCTTGTTTTAAGGCAGTAAACAGCAAGTTACTGCTAGCGCATTCTGACACAGAGGCCAAGGCCAAGCCGCAGCTGTCAGCTGTGTTGTTTCCAAAAGGCCGACCAGTCAGATTTGTACACTCATTTTTCAGAGTGCACAAATAAAGATGCGGTATTTTTTCATTCTGTTGAATTTCATATGGCAATTTATTACCCCCCCCCCCAATAGGGAGTTATTGTTTTCTGTGCTGTGTTGTTGAGTACAGAAAAACAAAAGTTCTACATAATTAATACTGGCTTCTCACACAACCTACTTCTTATATGCAAACACTGACAGATATTTAAAAACTTGCTCATCTTTGAGTGTACATTGTGTTGATAAATTCTGAATTCTGTGTTTCTGTAACGTGGATCCCCTGCCCCCCATTATGTACACAACATTTCACAGTGGATTGCTACACCACTTATGCCTTTTGCAGGGTGAATCACAGCTTTTCTATTTTCAAAGAGTGTTGCTTACTTGTGACATCCATTCATGATTCCGGTCCCTTAATTAACCACATTTCTGTTCGTGTTGTCACTCTCAACGGTTGTCTTAATTAATGAAGACAAAATAAAAAGATGTTTTCTGAGTTTACTCTCTGTCAGTTCCCAGTCATTTTCCCACTCCGTCATATTTCTACTTGCTCAGCTGAGAAGCATATACAAGTCTGAATACCAATGTAATCCCAAATGCATGGACCTACAGAGATAATGCAGACTTTAATCAGGATGTCTGTGCTCTATGATGACTGTATTATAAGAGGTGTGTGGGAAGAAGAAGCAGGAGAGCAGTATTGATCTGCCTTTTTACCCAGTACATGGTTTCAAACATGTGCTCAGGTATCCGACTCACAGAGACCTTTTTTCCTTCTTCGTTATGTGGGCAATCACTTGGCCTTTGTTATTAGAATGAAATTGCTTTTATTTCTTGGGGGAGATGGGAACAAGGTCTGGCAACCTGTCAGGGAACAGATCTTTAATCACTGGCCTTGAGTAAACCTTAGGAGTTTTAAAGATGTTTTAATGACCTGCCTTGTCGCTGCATCGTTCACCCTCTGACTATTAGAGCCGGGGAGGACAGCAGGCTAATTGAAGTGTCACTCAGTGGAGAATTGTATTTTGTCTTCCTCTCTCTCTCTTTCTCTTTTATTCCTGTGCTCCCTCGCTTGCCCTCTCCCCTCTGTTGATTCATTTAATCGCTCTGGACACTTCTTTTCCATACCTCACCATACCTTTCTACTCTTTTCCAGTTTCACTGTAAACACAGGAAGAATCTGTTTAAATGAGAAAGCTCTGAGCTATTTACCGCCGACAGCTGAGCCATCCACTTATTACATGCAATCAAAATTCTGCTGTGATATTGAGGGAGTGAGATTGTACTTGAAATATGCCCCAATCAGTAGGCGAATTGAGGGGAGGATGCCATCCCTCTTATTAGCAAAATGACCAAAGCGGGCCCCTGTTGTTTACCTCCAACTCCCCTCCATTCCCCCTGAGGTCACTAATAGACAGGCATTTCCACACCCGCGCCTGTAACTGATAAATTATTGAGAATTATTACATTTAATCAACAGCCTTCTTGGCTGCTATAAAAGAATGATTTTGCTAAATTGGATTTGTGCACCAAAATGTTTCTCAATAGAAACATGGCAACTTGGATTTCTCAAGTTGCCATTCTCACAGCTGGTAATTTCTGGAATGGAATGAATAGTTGATATTATCAGCAACGCTACTACAGTCCTGGAATTAATTGGGATCGAGTTTGAGAATGTCTCTCAACCCGTATTGTTTTGGCTCGTATTGGCAACTAATACTGACTTAATAATTAGCAGCTCATGTCTTGTATAAATGTAAAATTGTACTTAAATTTTAATAAATAATAAACAAACAAACAAACAAAAAAAAACAACAAAGCAAAACAAAACAAACAAAAAATAAAACACAATAAAATAAAATGAAGTTGAATAAAATAAAAAATAAGATAAAACAAAATGAAACAAAATTAGATAAAAATATAAAACAATACAAAGTAAGATAAAAGACAACAAAATAAAAAATGAAATAAAATAAAACACAATAAAATAAAACAAAACAAAATTAAATTAAATAAGATAAAAGAAAACAAAATAAAACAAAACTAAATAAAATAAAATAAAATAGACTAAAATAAAATAGAACACAATAAAAATGAAATAAAATAAAACAAAACAAAACAAAATGAAGATAATTACTACATTCTGACTAAGCATTCTTAGTCTTTTTTCCCCAAAAAATATTTAGAAAAACATAAAAATGAGTGTGTGGATGTACATTTTGATTTTTGTTTTACAAAGTAAAGGAAAATGTTAACAAGGCACATTTAAATTGTAAAACATAAATTAGAAATAAAGTGATTCAAAACCCCAAGCATCTAAAGAAACAGACAGTCACACACCCACTGTGGCTCACGTAGAAAGACAAGTACAAATACATTTAACAGAAGCAGGCCTTTGTCTGGCAGGACCTGTAAACCTGAAATATCTCAGAAGAAGATGCCACTTGTTAAGAAACTTGTCAGTGTGTCCTCTCACTGTGAATTTAATTTTCTCAAGTATTGACAAAAAACACAGGATATTTGAGCCACTGTGAAGCACAGGGAGGGTGAGGGGATTTCCACTCTAGAAGCAGGCTACGTCTGGCTAGTAAAAATGTGAGATTAACAATTTATTTTTGCACAGAATTTAATCAACCTGACTCATCCGGGGTCCCACAGATGGCAATCAATGGACAGAGCTGCAGATGCATGCGAGTTCAAACATTTATCACATTTATCCTCCACTTGAGGGTAAATTACAGTCTTGATTTAGAGAAATTGATCCTGTGTTTAACCTTAAACCGAATGTGTGCAAGACAAACACACTATATGTAACAGTATGTTTCCCACCCTTTATGGCACTGCTGTAAATCATCTCAAGTGATGCTACTCAACCAGTCAAATCAGCGCATTCCAGCAAGCATTGCAACTTGTGCTAGTGACTGAGATAAACACACAGTCGAGAGATGAGACGAGGGACAAAAGTCAACAGTCAAGAGAAATAAGCGAGTCAGAGAAAAGTAATTTCACATTGGGTGTTCTAAAAAAGAGAAGAGTAGGCAGCCATTCAAGAACGGATGGACTCTTAGTGTTTATTCTTCCCACGGGCATTTCAAAACCAGTATGTCCCTCTCCATCCCTGAGGAGCGGAGACAATGCAGGGGCAGAGGAGTTGTTAAGTTGAATATGTTCGTCTGGTCTGGCGGATTTATTCATCCTTCATCTGACTGAGGTTTATGTGAGTTGGAATCTATGGCTCAGACTGTGGTGCTGTCCGTGGTGCTGAACTTGCAGACGGATTTGCTTCCTGTCTTTCTGTCAGCTTTGTCTTGGATCTCTAATATTCTTTAAATCATACAGCTGGGGGGAAGAACAGAGAAGGGACAGCCTAAAAATGCTTACTACCCACACTGACCACAACTAATTTTTTGATTTCCCTTGAATGAACAAAACCTTTCTAAATCTGCTTAGTGGTGTTCAGACAGTTTATGCATGACTGTAGCCATCAAGTCAAAACTGGGGGGGTTCCCAGGTCTGCCCCCCAACCCAAGGATAGCACTGTCGCCTCAAAGCAAGAGGGTTCCTGGTTCGATCCCGCTGTGGGAGCCCTTCTGTGTGGATTTTGCATGTTCTCCCCGTGTCTCCAGGTACTCCGGCTTCCTCCCACAGTCCAAAGACATGCAGGTTAATTGGAGATTCTAAATTGTCCGTAGGTGTGAATGTGAGTGTGAATGGTTGTCTGCCTCTATGTGTCAGCCCTGCGATAGTCTGGCGATCTGTCCAGGGTGTACCCCGCCTCTCGCCCGATGTTAGCTGGGATAGACTCCAGCCTCCCTGTGACCCTCAAGAGGATAGGTGGTTAGGAAATGGATGAATGGATTTTCCACTGGCCCATATTCTATGTTAATTATTAAATGCATGTATAGCTAGACAGTATATAATACAAATATGCATTAAATGAAAACTACCACTGTCCACAGGCAGGGTCAACCCGCTCTCACTTCGAAGTAATCGAAATCCAGCGCTTGGGCAGTAGCTTGCGGCGCCACACACTGACGAAAAAAGCTATCCTTTAACGCTGGTGTTTGAGGGCGAGCCTTGGTAAATGGATTGCTGGTTGAGGCAGCAGAGTATGAACGAAGATTCCGGTCAGAGAATCAGGGACTTGGAGAGAGAATTCCGTTTGTTTCTTCTATAATAAAGATTCTTGCCATTACAACTTAAGTGGAGCATCTTTATCTGTGTTAACATGCGTGTATGTGGTCTGGAAATAAGGAAAGGAAAAAAATATATATATATATTATTCAGTTAGGCCTAACCATAGTGGAATAGAAATAAACAATAACATTTCTAAATATGCTTAACATGCATATAAAATAAGGTTTACATATCATGCATATAAAATAAGGTTTACATATCTCTCTGTACACTCTAAGCATAATTACACCAACACAATTACACCAACACAATAACCTAAGTTGCCAAATACATGACAAACGAAAGTAAGCCTATCCACTATTTCCATACAGAAATCAAATCTAACTGCAGTGCTAGCCACTGTATAAGCTAGCTACCGAGCAACTACTAACGTTACCTTACAACTAGAACAGTACTTAGCTACTTAGCTCCACAGACGTATTTATATGTAGAACAAGAACAACTAAAGTGTTGTCTTCGAATCATCCATAACTAATGAATGCAGAGCACTCACATTTCCTCAAGAACACACACAAATGGGGGAAACACAGAAAGTCCACTCGGCTTCACTTGGGTTGTTCACGGTGAAGACGACAAAACTGCCTCGTATGTGGGCTGACTGATTTATTCCACTGTGCGCGTGCAGTAACGTCTTGAGCTGCAACCCCATCAAAAATCACGGTATGTTACCGATGTAGTGCGTTAATTTTGAAAAAGACAGTATGTAAACGATACATTTCATGTGAAAACTGAAGTGTATTTTGAAAGAAGACAATGCATGTCACAGGCAGAACTTGACATGACATCCCAGAACGTCATCAACCAACGCACCCAGGGTACCTTGCACGTCGTATCCAGACATGGAAGGCACATGACCAAACGGTCAGAGTGAGAGTGTGTTGGCAGGGCAACATAAATCACACTTTAACACTCATATTACATTCTAGTTTTCCACTTTTAAATACTCATTTACTAAAGACAGAACACTGTTTGACATCATTTGTACCCACAACAGTTAGGCAATGGCTTCTGCTGGGGTACGTCAACAATATTCAGACAAATTATACACAGAACTGCAAAACACCTTAATATTAGAACTGCTATCAATAATAATCACAATTTCCTTAGGTGATTTATAAGTATGATTATATTTGCAGACAATTATTTCCGACAGCAGTGCCGGATTGCCTATGTTATTTCTTTTTCAATTAAGATTCTTTATCAGTAAAGTGGAAACCAGTAGAAACCAGTACTACAGCTCCACTTTATCAACTGAATTTCTGTCCTCAGACTTACATCAGAAAAACAGCACAGGTTGAGTTCTACCTGCTCCAATAATAGCAGATGATTTGTAAGCTACAAACACTTAAGCCAGAAGGTCTTTTCTCTCAATGAGATTCTGTGATCGATGAGTCTGGCTGCATGTTGTTTTTCTCATGTTGTCGTGACTAAGGTCCTGTAACTTGTATATATGATTGATTTCCTTTTTAGAAGCATCTTAATGTTTTGATTAATTGATTGCCCTTGGTAGCCAGATGTACCTCCTGATAGTGCTGCACCTGTACATTTAAAATTAGGCTATTAGGCAAACAAAAACGAATAAAGGATTTTATAGTCCCCAGCGTGATGTTATTGGGTGAAAACAACTCAACAGCTGACTGAATAAGTAAAATATGAAAAATACAGTGTGTTACTTGAATCTCTCTCGGAAATCTTGGCTCCAGCCCTGGTGGAAACTCATCTTACAAGATGACAACAAAGCTGCCCAGCAGATCTAACACACATGCTTTTGATCCCCCATTTTATCTGTGCAATTACTGCTGTGGTATCTCGAAAGCACAATCTCTAAAGAGCCGGGTATAGACTCGGAGCAGTGCAGTGTGAAAGTGATGTTGGCTATACCAGGGGGGTGATCTGACATTATGGACCACAGTGAAGGATATCATCACCTCTGCTTCTGTTTTAGCACAAAGGAGGGTGATATTGGAGCAGAAGCCTCTGTACAGCGTGGTGAAATTTGAATTGAGGAAAGATCCATTTTAATAAGGTCATCTGGCAGATTTGACTCCACCTGTATCTGCGATCTCATATTCTGATGAGCAAAGAGTCAAATATCCACGATACCATCAAAGCATTGTTGTGTCGAGTCTTATTGCTGTTTCTGCAGTTTTTCTTTTGATTCCGTTTCATATGAGGTACATGCACAGAGAGCAGAGCGCATGCCCTGAATATAATAACAATAATACTTTGTGTACTCAAAAACATCTTTGCTTTCATATAAATTAGAATTTCATCCACAAAAATGGAACATCAGATACATATAGTCTTTCAAGGAGCTCTTATACATAGGTCATTTCTAAGCACAGTGGTTTGGTATACTACTCTGCACTGTATACATCACATCATGTAGAATTGTTTTGAAATGCAGCATTGGTAAAACCTGGGCCCGAGGGCACACACTCTGACCCAGTGGAGTGTATGGATTTCTGCTCCAATCTTGCAGTCTTTGGCTTTTGTTTGTTTATCCTTAAGGAGAATTTCCTTCCTCTTCCATCCAGTGTCACTTCATATTTTAATGATTTCTCTGTGATCATTTATTCATTTGGTCCAGTCAAACTGTTGACATTTGGGAGTGGATCGCAGATTGACTGAGATATATTGCACAGGACAACTGTCAAGCTGCTCCTGTGTGTGTGTGTGTCTGGCATATAGTCCACAGATGGTTCAAATGGCCTTTTCTAGCTCTGGAAAAACTGGGGCGACCGACAGAACGGCATAAAGCAGCAGCAGGCTTCTCACAACAAGGAGAATTTCTTACAGTGATCCCCAGAAGATTAGCATTTGTTTTGGTCCAGAGAGGCAGGAAGAAGCCGTCTGTCTTCAGGTAAGATGGAGGCTCACAGCTTATAATTCATTCACTGCTTCACTTCCATCTTTTCATATATCACATATGTTCTTTACTCAGCCCAGTCGCCAGAGGAAAATGTCAGTATGTTTCTGCAAACCACGGAGATATTACTTTTGTGTGACTCACATGTATCATATCAATATTTCTAAAGTGATGTAGTAAATTAGCTGACTTTGTCATTAAGTGGTGGAGCGGATGGCTTCACACTACTGTTTGAGACCATCTTATTAAACCATATGTTTTTGGATGAATCATTGCAGCATTTCCAGCTGCTTCTTAGTCACCAAACATGGGTGTTTTCTGGCAACTTGTCATTGTGTTTCCACCAGGGATGATGCTACAAAAGTAGCAGTTGTGTCTGTGTTTTTTTAAAGAGACACCACTGTGTTATCTACAGGCATAGTGCCATGAGAAATGGTTGTTTTTCATGAATACATTGATGGGTTTCAAGCTAGGATTGTTGAAACCAAAATATGATATTTTCCTAACCATAACCAAGTGGTTTTTGTGCCTAACCCTAACCCAACTCAGGAGTCACATGCGGCTCTTCAGCCCATCTCCAGTGGCTCATTCAGGGCCGAATTCACAAAAGGATTGCGAGGCTTTTGTGGCCGCTAAACCGGTAAAAATGGATACCGTCTAATTCACAAAGCATGTGCAGAGGGTGAAATGCTCCACTAACTGCGCTGCCAAGCAGATTGCGTCTCGGTGCTCCGGTGTTATTTGCACGTATTTAAATGAGGTAATATGCATATATTTGGCGCAAAAGTTGCACCGTTCTATGCAAATGAGCCTCATTGATAAACAACATCTAATTCACTTCACACCAGCGCTAATAGCCACACGCAGTTTGAGTGAGAAGCCTCTCGCCCAGACTTTCCAGTGATCGTGGCAGCAGTGATCGTCTGTTAAATCAGTCTGTAAATAATATTTTGACATTATTATTATAATCATTATTACTTTAATGAATGGTGAACAGGTGACAGTCTGTGGTCGTTCTCAAAACGCACTTCTGTCACGCATTTCAAAAGCAACTTTCAATAATTTATTTTATGAATCGGAGTAAACGTGAACAAAAAAGGTTCCATAATTCATATTAAATTCAAAAGATAACGAAAAACAGCTACAAGTGAGAGGGAATAGTGATAAAGTGGTCAAACTTGGTCAAATCCACAGCCTCAACCCATCCGACACTGTTAGACTGACTCACCAGCAGATATCACTACATGAGGGTATACAGTATTCAGTACTTTGCCAAACACTTACCATGCCATGCCATGTGGCAAACTGCACTCAGCTGCCAAACTTTGTGGGCGTGTTTGCGCTGGTATATCATTAGCGCAATATCCTTTGTGAATAGGACGTTAAGACGGAGCAAACTGCAGGTTCAAGTGAAGCGCAATTCAATGTGCTATCAGTGGCCGCAGTTCATTCTTTGTGAATTCAGCCCTCAGTATGTTAACATGCCCGCAGTAGTCGAGCTAAGCTCATAGCTTGACTAATCAGTCAAGTCGGACTTCTCGTTTTGTCTGAGTTTACATGCAGAAGAGAAAATCAAATTTCTGACCAAGTACATCTGACTCCGCCTCGATAGGTGGCGCTGTGTCCTTATTCATATAGTGCGTATTGAGCTAGTTCCAGTTGACCTGAGGAGGAAGCTAACGACAAATGAAGATGGCGGAGATGGATGTAGTTTCCTCATCCGTCCAGACGTTCGTCTTCTGCTTCGCCATGGTGTTTGTTTGTTTTTCCAGGAGTTACTGCACTGCTGCTACGTCATCTCCTTCTTCATACATGCAGCAATAGTTCGATTTTCAATCAAATTATCTAGGTGTGTTATGTCGAGCTACGAATAGTCCAATTTCAGTCGGACTAAGCTGTTTACATGCATTGAAAAGTCCGGTTTCAGTTGGACTAAGTCAATAATTCGATTATCTCAAGCTGCATGTAAATGTACTGACTGTGGCTTTGACAAAAAATGATATGGAAATGAACAAATTATTTCTTAACATTTTGTTTTTCATTTATCATTGCTGTAGTCCTTAAGTGACTCCTACATTTTCCAGTTGTATATTGTGTGTAGCCTACACGCTGAATAGCTATGTGTGTAATACGACTACGGCCTGGCACCTTTTCCCTGAAATTTGGCGAATCTTAAATAGCGATGACTGAGCTTGAGTCCCCTTAGTGAGGCTAGCTATTGATTTCAAATCGACAAAAAAGAAAAGGTCTTCGAGAAAAACGGAGGATTTCATCGTGAGTGGACAGATTTGTTTGCTTTCGACACTAATGTTGCAAAGTTTAAGTACCAAATAATCATAAATAGGCCACTGCAGAGTAGCTACTTTGATATAAAACATATTAATGGATGCATATTAAAACCTATTAGAAATGTTTATAGGCTAATGTAATGTAGATTAAATAGGCTGTGTTGCCGATTTTGAAAATTTTTCTGGCCAGAAATGGCTCTTTTGATAGTAAAGGTTGCTGACCCCTGACCTAACCACACATTAAACACAGCAGTAATCTGGCACATGCACTCGCAGCAGGTGTATGACAATTTCTGGGTAAAGGGCAGCGATGTGTGGGGAGGTAAAATTAAGATCACAGTACAGAAAACTGGCTGAGCACTCAGGAGCTTTGCAATCATTTACAAATAAGCTGAAAGTTCTTCAGGCAGATCACGCAGGGAGAAATTAATCTGTTATGATTCTAACATGCACAGTTTTGTATTAACCTTTCATTTAAAAAGAACTCAATTATGTGGTTTGTGTGTTTGAAGCATTGCAGTCAATGTACACGAGTCAAGAACTCAGTAAGAATTGAGACAGAATTAATTAATTGGCTATCAATTTTCCATTTTCAAAGTGTGTTGCCCAGAGGTAACTTCAACAGAAGTTAAACTCTGATATTAAATAATAATAATAATAATAATAAAAACATATTATTGCAGAAGTTGAGTGCAATCAGTCTCCTTTAACTTTTGTACCAATTTAATGAGTTTACAATACATTTGCACTTGGAGCCCCTTGAGGCTTATTAAAGGGGACCGCCATCTAAATTAAGAATTCCAATGTTATTTCAATTGTCTAGAAAAGTTCAGTCAACATTTGTGAACATGCGTTTCTCTCTCTCAAAACTAGAAGAAAGAAGAAAGAAATGTAAAGTCTAAAACTTGTGATGTCACAGGGTAAAAAGTGTAGCTACTCCAAAGACAATGAACGTGAGACTGATTTCTTTTTTATACTCAAACTATTCTATTGTAGTGTTCCCAGTTCTGAAACAGAAAATGTACCCATATACTCAGAGCATTCCCTGGGGCACTCCCAGTAGGTGTTTTCAAACCAAACAGTTCTGGGGACTCCCTGAGAGGAACTGCCCACTGGGGAGCTCCCCGGAGAACTACATACCTTCAAGGACTGTTTTTCACACTGAGCTGAGGTACTGTGAGCCAGCAGGTCGGTACAGCAACGTCACTTTTACTTTGATGAGTCACAATCACATTGTATTTCCACTGCTGCATATAGTCATGCCTGGACTTCATTGTTGTTTCATTTATCTGTGTTTTCTTTCCCTTTTTTTGTTATGAGATGTGTTTTGAGCTATCTGTTGTTCATCCAGCTATCTGTTGTACATCCAGCTATCTGTTGTTCATCCACCAAACACTTTCAGTTTGGCACATTTGGAACCAAAATTAACCCTTGAGACATGGTACCTAGACCCTAGATCCGCTTAGTGTTTGCACCGCAAAAAATACCCTTTAATGTGGGCGGGGTTGTTGTCACTCAGTGCTCCGTCAAGCACCTGCTGCATTTCCTTATCACTGGTGACATAAATAGAAGTCTGTACCTTGTTTTTTCTCCACAGAACGAGGTTGAGTGCTGACATTTTCAGAACAAAAGAGAACAGGGCGCAGTGAGAGTCTCACTCAGTGGGATATTTAAAAATAGTGGGTTTGAGCATTTAGTCCTGCTCAGGTAAAACTCTCCATGGTATGAGCAGAGGTTACAAAACCAGCCACAGCTTAGCCCTTAGACCAGGGGTCGTGTTAACTGGATATTCTCGGTCATTGACCAGTTTTTTACAACAAGGACCGGACAATCTGAAGGCCGTTGCAATTACCACCCCTGCCCACTTGGCGGCAGAGCGCACAGTCATTGGTTTAAGTGGCTGCCGTTTTCACACTGCAGTGAAAAAGTCATTCATTTGCTTCATGTAGCGTTGTTGACATAACGCCCTGGACACACCGGACGTGGAACAGAAACGCAGCGCCCAGCAGCGGAGGCAGTTTTCAGTCAGCGCCCATACCTATCTGACTGTCCACACAGGCCGCTGAGCAGAGCGGAGCACCCGCAGAGGCAGCGCTTCAGTTCGGCGTCTGGTCTATTTTTCATGCCAGCCGCGAGCGCTTCTGTCAAGCTGGATAGAGCGCATCATACTAAACAGGAAGCCGGACACAGAAAAGACGAGAGAATCTGGCCAATTTTCAAAATAAAATAACAACAGCATGCACTGAGGAACGTGAGGAGAAAATACCCTGTTTATAATTAAAAAAACACAACAGTGCATAACCAAACACATTTTTCAATACCCTAATCACTTCATTACAATTTTAATTTTGTGTCACCGAGCCTACAGGCATAACTACATAATGCCCTGGACACACCGGACACGTTAGTGCCGTCCGGTGTGTCCAGGGCGAAGCCTAATGGCACGGGTGTGTGGATGTCTCTTCATCTTTTCGTTCATGTCCTTATTAATCCACACTTTATAACTTGCTGGTTGGATTTATTAAAAACGAACGAATGAAAACTAAATGTCTTTGAATATCTTTATTATCATTTAAAAACGAAAATTAAAATGACCAGTAAAAATTATGACCGGATTTTTATGACCTTGTCGGTCATTTTGACCTGCAACGAAAAAGTCTAGCGCAACATCTGACGCTCTTCTATTGACCAATCAACGGACTGCAGTGTTCACAACTCCGCCTTTTAGTACCAGATCTGTGTGCTACGTACCCCAACAGAGGGGGGACTGAAAATGGAGACGGTACTGAACAGTTCCATTAGTACCATCCACAACTTTTCACAGTGGAGATGGAAGAAAAGCAAACTGAACTGAACTGAACTGAACTGAACTGAACTGTACCGTACTGTACTGCTCGGGTGAAACAAGGCTTTACACCACTCATGGTTCCTCTTTTCCTGGGAAAGTACCTACTCTGAAATAGGAGCTAAAAAAGGCCCTCAAAACTGCAATTTCATTCATCTTCTAACCGCTTCATCCTCTTGAGGGTCGCGGGGGGGCTGGAGCCTATCCCAGCTGGCATCGGGCAAGAGGCAGGGTACACCCTGGACAGGTCGCCAGACTATCGCAGGGCTGACACATAGAGACAAACAACCATTCACGCTCATATTCACACCTATGGACAATTTAGAGTTATCAATTAACCTAGTCCCCAATCTGCATGTCTTTGGACTGTGGGAGGAAGCCGGAGTGCCCGGAGAGAACCTACGCTGACACGGGGAGAACATGCAAACTCCGCACAGAAGGGCTCCCACGCCCGGGATCGAACCGGCAACCCTCTTGCTGTGAGGCGAGAGTGCTAACCACCACACCACCGTGCCGCCCCAAAACTGCAATTTACAAACTATAATTGTTCCTAGTTCTTGGGGTGCCGACACAACAAAAGGGCCAAGCTGGCCACCAACATCGACAATGATATTTGGTTGAATTTAGGTTGTGACGTTGGATAACCAAAATCAAGACAACAGTGTCAATTTGACACATAGTAGTATACTAACAACAGATGACATTGAGATTTTGTTGGTTTTAAGTTGTGTTTTTAAGTAACCAAAATCCAACGCTTTTTCCAAACATCTCAAGCCAACAATGACAACATTTAGTCATAAGGTATGGAGAACAGAGCATTTTAATGTCAACGTCTAGACAATGTGAAAGTCTAACGTCATTACACATTTAAAATATCATTAACCTGATTTTCATTCCAATCAAAATTTAAATTGAGTCCAATGTTTTTCTGATTTCTGTACAACATCTGTTGCACGTCTGTCCGTCCTGGAAGAGGGATCCCTCCTCAGTTGCTCTTCCTGAGGTTTCTACCATTTTTTTCCCCGCGTTAAAGGTTTTTTTTGGGGAGTTTTTCCTTATCCGCTGCGAGGGTCATAAGGACACAGGGATGTTGTATGCTGTAAAGCCCTGTGAGGCAAATTGTGATTTGTGATATTGTGCTTTATAAATAAAATTTAATTGAATTGATGTCTCATTGAGGTCTGGCGCCAGCTGGGTCAGGGTTCTTAGAACTTCGAAAAAGTTCCTCCAGTCCAAAAATGCCTAATGTCATCCACATTATCTTTCCCAGTTCATTGACAATGGAGCAACTCCCAACTTTACACTTGATGACATCACAAATTTAAGTTTTTGCACTCTAATTTTTGAATATGGGAGAGTTGTTCATGTTTACTCGTATTTTTGGACTCTCTCAGACGGACCATAGGATAGAATTTTTGAAAATGGGCCATTGAGCTACACTGTGTGCAGCATAGTCAACTACTACATCACTAGATTTATTTCATGTGTACATTATCAATGCTTGTACACATTCACATAGCTCTCAATTCATTCAGGTGAGATGCCACAACAATCCCCTGTGCATAATATCATCTCATTCATCAGGACAGTTAGGGTTAGTGTGTTGTCAGCAGGTTTTCAGCTGTTTTCCGCTCATCTGAAATCAATTGCTGCAGTAAGCTATTGATGATCTGATACTAACACAACAAAGGTGGTAGGCCTTTACTATCAAAGGAGTGTTAAGTGAGATTGGCTGACGAACAGCTGTCATAAAATCAATGCATGCATGGATGAAATGGGTTTTTATTACAACTCAAAGAAAACACGTTAAGCATGATAAAGAATAGCAGATCAGAAACAAATGAACTGTTCACCAGAGCAGGAGAAAACAACCAGCACTGAGTAGTTTGGTTTAAAGCTTTTAAGAAAAAAGATGCATCTTCACAGAGGTGATGTGGTTAGATGTGGGGCAGAAGCATTTCTTCCTGTCCTATGGAAGAAACAACCCAGTCACCAGAAACACATTACATTTGCATACTATAACGTGATGCATATTTTGAAACTTTAACAACACTGGGGATAATATGTGGTTAGCGTCATGTGGTGTGGAGCAGGTGGGCCCAAATGCAGAAGACTGCAGGCAACAGGAACTCAAACAGATAAACACTCTTTATTCAAGGTTGGAGCAGGAAAAAAGCAAACTGAAGATCACATGGGAAAAAAAAACAAAGGACCCAACAAAACTGAACAAACAACTGAGACTTAATTACAAACTAGTCTGATGAAGTGCAGGTGGAGAAGAGGACAGAGGAGCTCAGGTGAGGGGAATAAAGGTGATTAGGCAGAAGAACAGGGAAGGACTAACGAGGCTTATGAAGGGCAGGTGTGTAGATGGGCAAATAAGGGGAAGGGCAGTACAGGAACACAGGAGGGGAAGGACAGCAGACTGTAACAGGTTAAGGTGCAAAAACATTTGGTTATACTTAGGAAAAGATCATGTTTTGGCTTAAAATATCCAGTTTTGGGGGAACAATCCCAGCTGGAAAAGCAGCAATGTCTTGGTAAAAAAACAACTGCTTTCTGTGTGACTATCCCAGCAGGAAATGCAGTGATGGGTTGTTAAAAAACATCCATGTTTGGTGGCACAAAAGCTTCGAAAAGTGCAGCAATGACTCGCTAACAAGTGACCAGTTTTGTTGTTTGTTGGTCTGCAGCATGGTCTCGCATAGGTGTCACACCATCCACCATCCCCTCCACTTCCCCATGACAGAGTCAGCTCATATATAACATCACTTTATAAATGTATGAAACGTGCACATTTGTGGGTTGCAGAAATGTACAATGCCAACATTTTCTTCTGGCCACTGGGCTGGAAGTAACTATATAGAGGGCAGTATACTAAGCTAGCTAAGAGCTGGTGTCTCTTGGCGCTGGATCAAATGAATGATTCATACTTGATATGTTGTTCAAAGCCTAATTTTTATACAAGTAATTTTCAGACTAGTTCATATAAACGTTTTGTGTTTGCTGAGCAACAGTTTGTGTGAAAGGAATTAAAAGCCTGTCTCATATAAATACCTGTCTCAAATATAAGCCTGTTGAGTTCAGTGATTTAAGCAAATAGCCTTAGCTCAAATTGAAGTTTTACGATTTATGTATCCTATAAAATGTGAATAAATATTAATCATATTTATCAAACAACTGACATATAATTTTCTCTCCACCACATTTTTATTTAAAATAAATTTCAAACAATGAACAGCCCACTGTTACTATCAGTGTTGTTATTTCCACCATTTTGTGGAGTGATATCACGAGTTAAAAAGTGAAAGGGAAAAAAAAAACTTGCTGGTAACATATACACACAACTTTTCCTCAAGTATTGATCTAATCAACAGCATTTCTTTGCATCCAAATCATTTGCATGCCAATGAGTCAGACAGCTCTGCAATTCTTTGTATCATAATCAGATAGAAGCATTTCTGCATGTGGAATGGAAAATAGTGTGCAATCATAATTGACATTTGGAAACAAATGGGTTGATATCACCATAATCCTCAAATACGGGGATATGATGGAAATATCAGACTGCAGGAAGCAACGTTGCTCAACATCGGCTGTTGGAGTGAGGACTACATCAAGATTTATGACCTTTTAGTAATTACCATTGATGTTGTTCCATATTTATAGCCTGTCTCATTTGGTATGCATACACGTATTCTTTTAATACCTTGAAACGAAGTTGAAAAAGAAACACGATTCATATAAATTATGTTGTCAAGATACTCAGACTGTTTAAATAAATTAGTCAATCTGCAAACATATCATAACATGTGTCATTTAATGTATGCTTTGAGCCGCAGGCAAACATCTTTAGCCCTGGTGACCCCAGCAGTCAATCAAATGAAATCTGTAACCCCCGCAGGAATCCACGAGAAATGATTATCTGCTCCAACCAAAGAAGAAACTTTCTCCTACTCTGCTTCCTCTTTATTTCTTCTATATATCTTTGCAAAGAAGCTCCCTAAATGTGAGAGAAACATGTCAAAGTGCATTACACGGACGCTCGCAGCAGCTAAGAATAATTCAATCCTGAAATGATCTTGAAATTTCAATTTCCATTCAAGTCATAGAAAATCCGTCGCCCTGACAGTCTCACAATGGAGGCTTCAACTGTGCAATAGGTGCCTTCACTTACTACATAAAATAGTGGCTGTTGATGAAAAACTTGTGCTACATTTTCTCTTTGCATTTTAAAGGCCTTTCATGTTATTTATGTCCTGCTGTTGTGTCCTATGTGCTGGCAGATGTATACACGCTGTGTGCCTATTGTTTGCATTTTATCAGTAAAATTCAGAGAAATGCTGTTGGACCTGCAGCCTGCTGTACCAGACCCCATGTGGGCCTTTGTGAATGCTTGTGGGCATCCGCAGGTCGGTTGTCACCACGGGGATTCCCAGCTTTAACTTCCTTAACCTTGTTTTCTATATTCCCTGTATTCTGAATACTCATTACCACTGTATTTCTTTTCACTGTTGCTGACAGCTCAGAATGTCAGCACCTAAATTGTTAGATTTCAGTAAAGTTGACGAATGGCAATTTTTTGTGTGCATGAAATATCGTGTATTAGCAACCAGGTTACATTCAGTAAATGTTACTGTATGTTGTCTATATCATATTAGTAAGGAGAAGTACTCCAGCTTCCTCCCACAGTCCAAAGACATGCAGGTTAATTGGTGACTCTAAATTGTCCATAGGTGTGAATGTGAGCGTGAATGGTTGTCTGTCTCTATGTGTCAGCCCTGCGATAGTCTGGCGATCTGTCCAGGGTGTACCCTGCCTCTTGCCCAATGTCAGCTGGGATAGGCTCCAGCCCTCCCCCCCCCCCAAGTGGTTACGGAAAATGAATAAATGAATGTTGTCATATACATACATGCACAAACAGGACTTGTACATCCATTCAGTGAAGAGATGTCAGAGCGAGGGGTCTGCCATGGACAGGCGCCCCGAGTGGTTAGGGGTTTGGTGCCTTGCTCAAGGGCAGGATGTGCCCAGTCAGCGAACTAGTACTTCTCCAGCTACCAGTCCACACTTCATATTTGGTCCGGACGGGGACTTGAGCTATGACCCTCTGGTTCTCAATGTCTCTATGGACCGAGCTACTGATGTAATAGCCATAAAAAATAAATAAATTCATTAAAAAATAATAATTGTATGAATTTTGAACTTGTAAGCTAATGTTAACTAGTTTCATATAGCTTACATGCTAACATAAGGAACATGTGCTACGCGAGTTAGAAAACAAACTTACCGAGTCCTGTGGTGCCTCTTTGGTGGATACTGCCACTGTCGCTGTCGCCAGCGATGCACTGCTGAAATTCTGAATTGCGGCCAGAACAGCCCTTCCAGTGTTTTCAACTAAGTTGCCGGACATGTTGGCATAAACACTGTCTAGCCACCCGGGCTTTTATTTTGGTACTTCCACTGACCGGCAGTGTGTATTTGCATATTAACTAAATATTTTGTTTCACCAAGCACATTTAGATTTAACATTTATCATTTAGATTTAGATTTAACATTTAACATTTACATTTAGATTTAACATTTAACATTTAGATTCAACATTTAACATTTAGTTTTAGAATTATCATTTAGATTTAGATTAAACATTTAACATTTAGATTCAACATTTAAAATTTAGTTTTAGATTTTACATTTAGATTTAGATTTAACATTGAGAGTCAACATTTAATATTTAGATTTAATATCTAACATTTAGTTTTAGATTTAACATTAAATATTTAGATTTAACTGTGACATTATATTTAACATATTTTAAATATTGCTGTAAATGTGGTAAAAAGTGACTTTAAACAATTCACACCACTTTTTTTTAAACATTTAGTGCGTTTACATGCACACTAATAAACCAATCATTATCTGATTTCTGGAGTTACCTGATTATTCAAGTGGTCATGTAAACAGCATAGTCCAATAGGCTTTATCAGATAAAAGCCATTATCTGATCATGAGAAATCAGATAAACACACCTAGCTTTTTCCCCAATAGTCAGATTATTCGGTGCATGTATACCCTTTAGTCTGATTTCTTTCGGGTTTTGCTATTTTATACTCCCACTCCACTACATTTTAGAGGGAAATATTGTACTTTCTACTCCACTACATTAATCTGACAGCTTTTGTTTCCTTTCAGATAAAGATTTTACATAAAATAATATATTTTTATATTCTCAGTGTTTAAATTGTCACTTTTATTTTATCTTACTTATATGTTATGCACTTTGTGTGACAAGTTTATACACAATACACTTGTATATTGCACTTTGCAGTACTTTTACTCCGAATCTACCCAAAGTATGTAAAATTGGCTCCACATCGATAAACTACACATTAGAATGCTCTCACATGTATTTGTTAATGATAAAGACAAACAGTACTGTAAGAATATAAGCTGTCAGCATGATGAGTGCTTTATTCTGCAAATATATGACTTGCGTACTTTTCGAGGTTTTTCAAGGATATGAGTACCTACTGTAACAGGAAGTTTGAGTTTTATGTCATGTACTTGGGGAGAAATCCAGCTGAAGAACTGAATCATGTAAACCAGGTTTTTCTGATTATCAGATTATTGAAGTGCATATAAACGCGTCAAATCAGACTATTACCATTACCTGATTATTCCTAGTTATCTGAATATTGTGACGGAAGGTTGCACACGGACACAAGGTACACTACTTCCTGTACTGACACTGAATGTTGACAGTGCATGTAATTGGGGTGTAAAATCATCCAATATGTATGTAATTCCTAGGATACAGTGATGGAAAAAACTCACACCTCATCCAAGAGTAGAGGCATCTGAAAGACACAAACTCCACATACAGAGAATTATGGGAAAAACAAGGCAGATGGCATCCTGCAGCCAGCTCTTCCTCATATAAGACAAAGTATAACAACATGAAGTAAGCAAATTCAACTGCGGTTCAGCCTGTTATTGGTTTACGATGTGACAAGCCAATAAACCCCGAATGAGTTTTACAACACTACTCCACAATTTTTGCTCATTTTTTAATCATGTTTTACGTGCACCAGACATCTTTTCATATTGTTTAAAAAAAAAGAAGAAGAAGGGTAACTTTCCTTTCACTGCAGTAATTCTTCATATCAGTGATATCAGTGATAATGGCTGGATGATCCTTCTCAGAAAATCAAATTTAACCTGTGTTATTTTCCTGTGCCATTACGGGGAAAAGCTACAAGCCAAGGTTCAAGTTATATTGATCCCAAGATGTATAAACCCAGCAGGACTAATTTTAAAATGATTGCTGGAGTTGCGGTGCAAAGTTATTAATGGAATACTAAATGCTTCTGGTCTCACTGACTTGAATTTTCCGAAACTGATGAAACTGAGGGAATGGATTTGAAACATAAATTATGTCTTCTGCAAAAAATTACAATTATTAAAAAGGGGAATGGCTTATAGCAGGCTGTGGTGAATTGTGGCAAATGTGGGCTCTAAATATAAATATTACTCTGAAGTGGTATTAGAATAAGTGTGCATCAACTGTGGGTTAAGTATACTGCCTGATGACAGGAACCCACTGGTATATTATCTTAAGTGCTCCAAGACTACAGGTGTGGGCAGTGGGACAAACCCAGTGAATGAAAAGCAATGCTTGTGCAGTATGCTTGAATGAAATGCACTGAGGAGCAGTCAGTTCTCAACAAATGGGTGATGGCTCCGTCAAACACACCCCACTAGACTTGGCTCAGGCTCTCCAGGATGGAGAAAGGCCGACGTGATGAATTGCAAGAGGCACACAATCATTTGATCAAGATATTACCTGTGAAGCAACACATTCTCACTCTGACCTCGTCACATATTGACGTTCGGTCCTGGACTTTAGGTACCCTGGGTGCGTTGGTTGTTGACGTTCTGGGAAGCCATGTCAAGTTCTACCTGTTACATGCATTGTCTTCTTTCAAAATACACTTATGTTTTTAAAGAAAATTTACCATTATATACTGTCGGTTTCAAAATAAATGCACTACGATAGTACAACAACGCAAAATGATATGATAGAACCAGGTTTGGCTTTATAATCTTACAGGATGCAAACACCTCTCTCTAAGGTGAAGGTCAGTGTTGGTTGGACTCATCAGCCACCCCACCTGGACTTTCGCCACCCTTTTGCTCTTGTACAGCCGCGTTTTCCCCTGATGCCGCCAGGTACCGCCAAACTCAATCCCGCCAACTGCAATTCACTTCTCAAGCACAAGATTTTGAATGGATTGCAAGACACACACCATCATTTGATCAAGACATAAGCCCCTTTTATACTGCCAGATTTTTGGCGAATGTTGGGCTGTTTTGCAGGCAAGTTGCGAGTGTTTAGACATGCAGAGCCGGATTGGCGAGTTGATCCGAGGTGCCCAACTTTCCGCCACGTAGGGGTAAACATATTGGCGGAACAAAGAACGAGGCGCCCTTCCACCACGGGAGGGGCTGTTGATGACTTGTGGGAGGGGCTGTTGATGATGGCACACGTGCAACCCACCGGCGGTGGATAAACAGGAAACAGCTGATACCAGGAATGAGCAGCTAGTAGCAAGAGGGAAACACAAACCTGACAGACACTGTAAAGATGAGCAACTGGGGAGACAAGGAATTGCGCACCCTCCTTGCCCTTGCAAACGAAGAGGCCATTAACCTTCAAGTGACGGGAACAGTGAAGGACGGGCCAACTTACGAGAGAATCGCTGAAGGACTGACCAGCCGCGGCTTCACTCCCACATCACTGTTTACGTCACACACTGAGCTGCATGTTTTGTTACTTGCTCACGCCCCCCATTGCCCTGAAAAAGGCACATTCTGAATGAACAAACGTAGGCAGGCAGCATTTTGCTGCACTCCCCAATTTTGTTTTTTATACTGCCAGTGCTGAAAGAAGACTGATTGGGCTTTCCTGCACATTTGCACAATTCCTATCTAAAAAGGGCTTATACTTACCTGTGAAATAAAGCAACACATCTAAAATATGCATGTATTTAGCTCAGTTGAGCTGTGACAGCAGAAAACATATGTGCATATGTACATTTCAGAGCATGCATTATTCATCATACATGTGTCTAAAGACGTATATTAAACAGCTGTAGTGTTAATGGATACACTGTTGTATGCTGGAGTCTTGCGCCGAAGCAAGGCAGCTGTCAGGAACAGGAGCTGAGGTGGTTATTTTTAAGTGCATAAACAAATGAATGTGCATTATTTTTCTTCATAGTTAAGCTAATGTTCATTAGTTGATTGCCAGTCATTTGCATGATCAAAATCCTATTGCTCAAAAGATGAATAAATAAATAGATAAAAATACTCTGGTGTACTTCTGGTCTAAATATCAGGGAAATGTTAATGTTCCGGCATACAGTGATATTTTTTCAGTTTGATTCCAAGTTTGTGTCGACAGCTTGGGTCCATCTCCATAAAGAAGGTTTCTTCTCCCAATTTGCTGTGAGGGGACATGACGGGCCTGCAGATTCCTCACCTCAACCCCATCTAACATCTTAACAGGTTTGAAGATCTTGTGCAATACCCAGAGGAGTGTAGGCTGCTGTTACAGTAGCTTAATGTCCCAGGTGGTGGAACCACATGCATGCATCTGGTATATATATCAGATATAGCTTGAAGATTCAGGTGTGCACGTGTGTTTGGCCATGTTATGTATGTAAAATCAGGAGATAGCTTGCTACCTATATAGTGTCTAAACATTTAAGTGTCCAGGAAATGTAAGTCTATGTAATTCCCTCAAAAGTGACCTAGGTAAGTGTGAGAACAACAAATATGAGATTGTTGGTAGAAAAGGGTGCTTGGTGTAGTGATGGTAACGCCAAATTGTCATTCTTGAATTAGTTTCTCATTTCGTTTTACCCTGGAGCATGAAGGATGATTCAGTCAGTGATGTGAGAAAAGACATCAACTTTTAAAAAGAAGAAAATTCAGAGTTGTCAGGGACAAAAAAGTGTGACCTTTCTTTGCAGTATTTTTAGGACACAGTAGGATGACAGCCAAAACACAGTTTCATTTACCTTCTGTGTCTGAAATGTAAATGTATGTATACTCAGTTCATGCATGTGGTTCAGCCTTCAGGCAGGGGCTCTGCAAAAGTGCTGCCATGCAAAAAAAGGGAACATAAGCCAACATAGAAATCATTAAAATTATAACGAAAACTCCAGCGATAAAACAGCCAAGTCAGACAAGCGGATGGTACTGTTTGTTTTTTGATGCAGACACAGTCTGTCTCAGTGCTTTCTGGAAGCATGATGAATAATTGCTGAGGATGTTGACATTACGAGTCTGACTGACCGAAGGGTCCGCCGCCAAGGAACCATGCCAGGAGAAAATCCTCCACCAGCTCGGCCCGTGCAGGCTTCTGAAAGATGCAAAAATGTGAGCAATTAATGAAGGACAGTTAGGAAAAAGAAAAATACATGACACTATGAGACATCTCTGCTGTACATCCACATTTGGCTCAGAAGTGTGTTTTTATGTGTGTCATGGCTGAATGTATTAAATCCCCATATGTTTTGCTTTTCTTGGATTTTGCTCCTGTGTGGGTTGTGGGTGGATTGTCTGATGCATGCATCATTCCCGATACACTGCCTGCCCATCTAATAAATGTCTGCAGCCATCAAGAGTATTGCAAGAAACAGACTTGTTTAGCTGAAAGTTCATCTTAAATGTCACTAATGTTCCAAAAATCTTTTTCTGTGTTTTTGCAACTCAGAGGAGAAGGAATACAAATGTAAGTTGAATTAAATTCCATCCACAAGACACTGTTTTTCACTCTTTTTATTGTCTTATCATACTTATTAGCTTTATTATCATTTCAGTAGCAGCCTTTTAATTGTCTGTCCATCAGTGAAGCCTAATGCAATGCCAGGATAAAACATTCTCCTGTCTTCCTCCTCTCCTCCAGCCCCTATCCTCTTATTTCTGTTCAGGTTCACAGTGAGGTTCCTATCCCAGCATGCATTGTGCTGCAGGTATGGAAACACCCTGGAGAGGTAACTATTATATCCCATGGATTATAAAGCCTAAACTTACAAGTCTCAAATACATCCAGGGCATCGGAATCCAGGACCTCTGGAGAACAAATAAATCCTCCTGTGTTATCTGTGTGTCTGCTGCTCTACAGGACAGACTCATTCTGTGAAAACTAAGAAAAATGTAACATAAGAAACAACAACATTCTTGTTATTGGATGTGCATGATCTTTCTCCAAGTGCTCTTTAATAATAAAGCAAACCCACAAAGGCTTAATCCTATTTCTTTTTTTTTTTTCAGACAATGAAACCACTAATAAGTGTCAGCATTGACTAACAATAACACTGTTATGCTGTTTCTCTACTGTTTGAGGAAAAAAACAAACATCACAAGTGATCAGGGAATAGCCCTTGGCTCTTGGCCTTTGATGTTGCCATGGCTGCTTGTTAAAATACCGCACAGATACAAGTGAAAGACTTGTTTTTAAGCTCACTCTCACTGTAGCACCAGCTGTGGCTCTGCTTCCGCAGGTTCATCAGCCAACATTATATGAGTGACCCTTTTGTGGTGTATGACCAGAGAAGAGACTGTAGGGTTACAATGAGCCGTCCCATGGTTCTCTTGAGGAGGAGAGGGAGGTACAGGGCATCAAAGGAGGGGAGTGTGGCCTCAGCAGAGCTGCTGGAGAAGTCGCTGCAGTCATGGCTGCAGGGCAGTAAGTGATGCACCTGGCAGGGCAGCACCTTCTGCCAGGGGCATCCACAGTGTTTGATGTGTAGGTTGATTCCCTGGGCTTGACACTGCACTTAGCCGAGCTCTCTGAAGGCACCAAGATGTCGACTGATGTGACACATTTTTCTTATTTAGTTTGTGTAAGTGTCATGAAAGCATAGGATAAGTAGTAATTCAACACCTCTAAAATTTTAATACACCCATAATTCTTCCGTTTGACAATAGGCCTGATTCACAATATCCCAAACAGGAACCGGATGTAGGGACAACCTTCTTTTAGTTATCAGCACTCCCAGTGAGAGACCTCATCAGAGATCACCTAAGGAACAGAACAGTTTTTGACAACACTCCAAAGCAGGCTCGCCGTCAGGAGGGATTAAAGGTTACAGATGACTCCAGCCCAAGGCCAAGCAGGGGATCCATGAAAAGGCCTATGGTTGACATTTAAATTGGATCAGATGACTTGTGTACTGACCTGAATCACTGACAATACAAGTTATATGTATATACATGATAAATAAATGTATTTCTTATCATTAAAACGCATTTCAGCGTGCCATCCGATACTCCCAACCCCTGTGGGTACTGTGAAATGGTGCAGTCCATCTGACAGCGGGGGTCAGATGAGCTATGCAGAGAATTCCTTAACTAGTTAAGTCAAAATGACTCACCTGAAAACAAAAAAAACAACAACAAAAAAGAAACAGGGACTCCTATGAAAAAAGCCAGGGTACAAAGAGAACAATACAATAAAAGAGGCAATGGCCAAATCTGGAAAAAAAAAAGTGAAGAAGCAGCAGGTATGACAGGTGAAGCTGAAGGTGAGAAGTGAGGCAGACTAATGTTAGCAAATAAAACCTGCTGTGTCGGGCTCAGTTTTAAAGCTTCAGTGAAGACGCAGGTGTCATATTAAATTTGAGGATCTTAGGCATCCAGCATTACTAACCATGCTATGCTAGCTTGTCGGAAAGGGAAAGACCAAATAATGCTCCAAAGTTACGCTAAATGTTGGCCAGGGGAAAAGGAACATTGTCATTTTTCAAAATTACTTCTGCGAAACTGTCTTCCCAGCTGGCATTTTAATGTTTATTCACTGTCGAATCAACATCATACACCGTGGTTGAATCGCTGTTGAATTATGTTTTGATTCTGAAAGATGAATTAAAATTGATTTCACAATGTTGTTTCAATGTCGCATTTTTCAACATTGGTAAATTTAGGTCTGTTGCATCAACGCTGAATTAGCATTGAATTATATTCTGATCTTCAAAAATGAATCAACATTGAAATTACAACCATAGATAACTTTGCAATTATGAGAATATATTTCAGTCAGGAACACTTTTATCAAAGAAAGCTTTATTTCCATTTGCAGTATTATATTTGGTGGTATGGCTCTGTTCTGGGGCCCCTCTGCCTTTCCTTGGGCCTACGCAGAAAGCCTCTTCCACGTGCCTATGTGGAAAGCATAAGGCAGAGAGAGCACACCTCCCTGCCCTTCCATGCGCCTACATGGAAAGCCTCAGGCAGGGAGAGCAGCAGCAGCAAATGACATCAGCATCACTGACAAACAGAAATGACATTGATAAGTCAGACACAGCATGTAAAGGAGGAGCTGGGGTGGAGGCAGGGTGCAAAGCAGCTTGCAGAGGAAGCAGCAACAGTAGGCAGGCCAGAGCAGTTTAATTAGGGCGCCCTGAATGAGATTCACCAATTAGTTGCATAGAGAGGAATCATGTGATCTATCAGCTGGCTCCCTTCCATCAATCAGCTGCTCCATCAGTTGACTGACTGTTTGAGATCATCTGATGTAGCTGGGATGTGAGCTGAGCTTGACATCTTGTCCTGACTGAACTAACGCTATGCTCAAATAAAACTTGCAATTAGACCAACATGACAGTACTGACCAATGTAGTGATTTGCTGTACATTTACACAGGGATAATATCCGGTGACAAAAGAATAAGGCACCATTCTGTATGAATACCTGCTGTAAAGTACTTTCACACATATAATTACATCACTTGGTTATGACTGGAAAACTGACAGTTGACAGTCATATACTCTTTACACTATTTGTGTAGATTATATGTAGATTATAACTGCAGGAAGTATAAAATTCTGCATAGAAGCTGCCCTGATAGGTGTGCAAGAGGAGACCACTTTGGAAAATAATGTCCCCCTGCCCATATTTCCTAATGGCCGGCCTGCTCCAAAGAAGAAGCAACATCCCAGCACGAGACACTGAGGTAACGTGAACCAATATGACTAACAACTACCATTTTATTATATTTTTATTCACTGTAGTGTCTATTATGATGGATGCAAGGACAAACATCTACAAGACACTGCTATGTAGTTTTCTGAGACTGTTTGATAGAAGAGTATTTACATTGAAGGTCTCTGCATACTGTCAAAGAAATGGAATACTGCTGATGATCCTTGCAGAGAGGGTTTTTGCAGTTGATTCTGACCTCACATTAACTGCCACATAAAACTGGCTCGCAGTAATCCGAGGGCGATGCATGCTAAACCAGAGTGAGCTTTCGGACTGATCCTGCATTCCCTTATCAATAATCCCTGACATTTCAGGTGACATCTCCAGACTCTGCACATGTAAGAGTTCGGCTACCCAGCCCAGGTACCAGGAGCAAGCATACTGCACTACAAGCTCATCCACTGGCTCTGGAGTGATGCCCTGACAAAACATGCTATACATTTTCCACTAGATTATGATCCGGACCAAAATATGGAGCGTGGACTGGTAGCTGGAGAGGTGCCAGTTCATCTCGTGGGCACTGCCGAGGTGCCCCTGAGCAAGGCACCGAACCCCCCAACCGCTCGGAGCGCCTGTCATGGGCAGCCCACTCTGACATCTCTCCACTAAGTGCATGTATAGGTGCAGTTTGTGTATGTGTGTGTTCAGACCTGTGTGTAATTGACAAACAGAGTGAAAAATTGAATTTCCCCTCAGGGGATTAATAAAGTATATATGTAAAAAAAAAAAAAAAAAAAAAAAAAAGAAGTGGTTGTTTTTTCCTTTATTCTTTCCCTTTTTCCTGGGTGCAGGGCCTGTGCCAGGCTCACTGTTTGCTTGTGTAAGCAAGAGCAGCTGGAACCTTTTTTGGTTTCTGGTCCACTAAAATGAGCTGTCTGGTAAAGTAATGCCAACCAAATGGTTGCACAAACGTCCTCCAGCAGCACAAGCGCATGTCCGTGCTGTCATCTCAGGTGGCATGCCTGTCATTTCAAAGGTAATCTAAAGAAATTGATGTCAAGATGTTCATGTGTCACAACTTTATGTAAATGCCATTCATATTTCTTTATTTAAACATAATTACTGTTATGAAAGCTGTTATGTATCAGATTAATTGCACAATAAAGATGCACTTGCTATGATAAGATAAAACTTTATCCACAATGAGTGAAATTGCTGTGCAGCAGTTTCAGTGCAAAGTGGGAAGATAGCAAACACAGAAAGACCAAGATAACAATAAGCTGAGTGTGTGGTAAACATCGCCTGTAAATTGATGAAGCCTTGAATTTATGATACAATACATTCTTTTTATTACACATCAATAATGATGTCAAAGTGGGCTATGGTTATTAAATGTATAGCTACTGTTGCCATGGATACTGAGGCAACTGATAATTTTTGTGTACAGGTGGAGAATGACAACCATCTGTTTAACAGCAACACTGATTGAACAGTAGCTATTTAGATATATGTGTATATATGCACACATCAAGCTGACGTGTCATCCCAGGCTCAATGATTTTTTCTCTGTCTCATTGTGTCATGTGGATTACTGTTAATTTGTTATGCTGATCTGTTCTGTACGACATCTATTGCACGTCTGACCGTCCTGGAAGAGGGATCCCTCCTCAGTTGCTCTTCCTGAGGTTTCTACCGTTTTTTTTCCCCGTTAAAGGGGTTTTTTTAGGGAGTTTTTCCTTATCCGCTGTGAGGGTCATAAGGACAGAGGGATGTCATATGCTGTAAAGCCCTGTGAGGCAAATTGTGATTTGTGATATTGGGCTTTATAAATAAAATTGAATTGAATTGAATTGAATTGAATAACATCTGGGCCCAATTATCACTTTCTCTGCAATAATATTTGAGACTAGATGTGTACAAACACATAGCTGTCAAGATTTTTTTTCTATGTGTGCTTTGAAAACCATCTACCTCTTTGCAACAGATGAATGCCAAATAGATGTTAGCTAGCATAGAACTAGGGCTGAATAACTAAACAAATTCAAATTGATATTGCAATGTAGTAGAGTGCAATTTTCAACTTGCAAAAACTGCATTTTTTTAATGCTGCACAATCTAATCAAGGGTCAGAGACACCTAACCCCGTTGGCTTCATGTGCAAATACATTGTCAATACAAATACAAATAGCTTATAAAATGTCACATGCACTGAAGCTTTCGACTTAATGGTTCATCTACATCCCAGCCCTCACCTGTGGTCATGAGCTCTGGGTAGTGACCGTAAGAATGAGATCGCAGATACAAGTGGCCGAAATGAGTTTCCTTTGTGAGGTGGTCATTGGGCAGCGGGCATTTGATCTGGATGCCTCCTGGGCACCTCCCGTCAGGTTTTCCAGGCTCATCCTACTGGTAGGAGGCCCCCGGGCTAGACACAGGACATGCTGGAGGGATTACGTATCTCGTCTGGCCTGGGAATGTCTTGGGGTCCCACAGGAGGAGCTTGAAAGTGTTGCTGGGGAGAGGGATGTCTGGGGTGCTTTAGCCTGCTGCCCCCGTGACCTGGCCTTGGATAAGCGGATTAAAATGGATGGATGGATAAATGGACATGCAAGATATAATGCCCACAATACAGCTCACAGACAGGTGTTGGTTTGGAGCAGAGAATAAATTTGCTGTAAAGTTGTCAAGTGTACAATGTAGCTTTCAGTTTGTCCATAAACAAACAATGCAGCTTCTTAAGACCAAAGTAAAGTTTCAATGTCCTCCAAACTGCTGGGTAAAATGAAGGAGGTTAGCCCAGAGGTGAGCATCAACATCCCAACCATGGTCTGGAAGCTGAAGCAGGAAGGGTAACCTCCTTTTTGCAACAAGGCTTTGAGTTATCTAAGTATCTTAGGGTGCTTTCAGACCTAGAGTTGTCTTGCTTTGGTCCAAATCAGGGACTAATTTTGTTACTAAGTTGCATAATTGCCTAGAGTTGGTTCATGTTCTCACAGCAGCATTTACAAGCGGACCAGAAGAAATGCTTGCGTGAGAAAGCTGCTCTTGATTGGTCAGAATTTCCATGCGGGAAAAATCCAGGAAGTAAACAAAACGTTGAAGACGAGTACATTTGCAAGATAAATGTGACACTTTCTAATGTCACAATGGAGGGACAACTACGCAGGTTGATTTTAGCGCTGGTCATCGTGGACTATATTGCTGTCATTGTTCATTTTAGTCAAACTGTACAGTTTAAAAACGAGGCGCAGCTCCAACTAGAAAACAATGTGTTGATGCATTGGATGTGCTGAATGTGCATATTAAGGCAGTACAGGAGGAGGTGCACATTAATAATCCTCCAGGACTGTAACATGCTCATGTTTAACCCAAACAATGTCTAACCAGAGTTCATTTGTGACCGAGCTGAGACCACCGCGACTGCTGTGTGCACACCTGCCCAAATTAGCTGCACTTAGGGGGCAAACGAACTTGAGTTCAACTGAACCGAACCAAACAGCACAGGTGTGAAAGTACTCTTAGAGAGGTAGAGCCATAGTCTGCACTTTAGTTGGTGTGGTTTGTAGGTAGGCATCAGATAGGCTTACATCCCTGGTGTCAGAAATAACTCTAACCCTATGCCCAGACTGCAAATGTCATGACAGTGTCGCACTTGGGTGACAACAGCGTTCATGCTAACACTGAAGTGACTTCCTGTCATGTATGCGATTTGTATGCCTCCAACAGCAACAGAGCAGCCAGTCTTTGTACAGTTTGCAGTTGCCCTTTGACATGTGTGAGTATTCCTAACTGTTTTTCTTTCAACTGATGCCACTGATTGGTTTGTGTTGGAGTAGCGTGAGTGCGTGGATAAGCAAGGGAGAGACAGACAGTAAGGGCAGAGAGGTGTTGAGTGGAAAGGAAAGGGAAAGGTTAGCGGTGAAGTTGTCTCGTGGCAGTAAATGCACAGTGTAGGTTACAGTTTGCCTAAAAATAAACACTGCACCTTCAGAAGTTCAGAACAGAACTTCTCATGTCTTGCCTCCCAGCTGCTGGGCAAAAGCAGAGACTCTATGAAATAATGGACACAGCTACAGTGACGTCATCCATTGGTTCGTAGACTGCTTTGTTTGGCAGCCTCCAGTTTGACGATTTGGCAGTCACCATCCATGTTTTTTGGAGCCAGTAGTGACCATATTTGGACAAGACACTGGAGTTGTGGATAAGGAAGGGGTGAATGTCACTCTTAGGGCCTTTCCAAGACTGAACCCTACCTACTCCCAATCTGTCTCTGAGTGTCACTCCGTTTGTTGTCACCTTGACACCTTCACAGCTGAATGACGCAACCTACATCAGGTGTAGGGTGTAAACACAGCTGCAAGCTTTGGTAGCCATGGAGAAAAGTGAAATTACTCATTTTATGTTCTTTATATGTATTTGTATGACTTTACCAGAATTTTGGTGGCGTATACTATCCTTTTTCCATTAAAAGAAATAAATGAATCGACAAATAAGTAAATGAATATTACATGAAAGGGTTTAAAACTTAACCCTGAGATTCACTGGTGACGTTGCTTGTCTTTTACTTTCATAAACGTCTTCTCTGCTGCTGGTTTTGGCATCAGATCCTGTTGCGCTCACTGTGGAGAACCCTCTGCATAAACACAGTAACAGGGTGGAAGTGGGTAGGGAGAGAGTGCAGGGTGCGGTTTGGGAAAGGCCCATAGACTGTAGTAATGCCCCACAGACAGCCTGTTACTTAAGCAGCCCCAGCCTTAAATATGAAGCTATTCAAGGAACTGCACCACATTGTTTTTGGCACTTCTGCCTTGGCTTCATTTTTCAGCCCCTGAGGTTCCTGCTTGGCCAAAAGTGAATGTAACGTCTGTGGGATTACAATCCAGAGCAGAGTGTGCTGCTCTCTGCTCGCTCACAACACACACTGACCCAACGACTTGAACTCTGTTGGACATTAATAGATTTATTGTATGGTATTTCCTATGAGGACAATATTATATTTAAGATACGGCTAAATCAGTGTGTTGCTTTAGAGTGTGACCTGGAGTGTGAGGCAGCATTCAGACTATGTTCTCTCTTCACGTCTCAGGTGATAATGAGTAACTTCAGTAAAATGCATGCACCGAGTGTGGCTCATTCAGACAGCAAGGTTAATCTCTCAATAGTCATTGCTCTGAATGGACATTCAAATGGATTGCTTTTGATTTCTGACTGGTAATGACTCATATCTCACGCTGCAGCTTGTTGTATGACTTAGTGGCCAAATTAATGTCAGGGAATGGACTTGTTTCTGCTTTTTGTCTGTCTTAGAAGACTGAACAACTGACTTTAACTGTTAAGGTGAGCAGGTGTAAAAATGGTCACCACGCTGTATGGTTTATGCTGAACTACTTTTTTCTGTTTTACTTTTATGGCAAAAGACAGGAAATATGGAACATTTTGTCCATCTGTGTGTCTTGAAATATTTGATGGAATGCAGCATTATCTTGAAACAATTCATATATATAAATGATAGTTGTGTGTGCCATTCTGATGATGTCCCGCTGTCAGGTGAAAAGAATCTTCTAAAAACAGGATGAGAGGAAGCTTACTGACCGATACACAGGGTGGAAGAGTAAAAAGTATCTGCACACTTATCCTTAGAAAACACTTATCGCAAGGTGCTCTATCACATCCAAAAGGCCTTTTATTAAAACCTCTGCCTCCTACATGTATCAGCTATTTTTCCTTTCTTCATACAAGACACAGTTTGTACAGCTCAGCACCTCTGTGGATGCGCATATTCTGCTGAGGATTTTTGAACCAAGGGGAAATTGGAGTGACTAAATGTGGAAGAAAATGGGGGGAAATAGTGCAGTAATACAGTTCCAGGTGACAGTGCTGACTGTTTAAACCTAAAAATCAATTTAACAGAATGTAAATAAATTGTATACAGAAAGCACAGGTTTGATTTTATTCTATCACAGATCTAACGCTGTCAATCCGACTTCCACTAGACCAGGGGTCGGCAACCTTTACTATCAAAACATATTTGAACCTTATATGACTGTAGTTGCGGAACTACTAGTATATGTAAGCATTCATCAAGGGGGCATCCCTATGTTCCCCAGGTCCTATGTTCCCCGGGTTCTATGTTCCCCAGGTCCTATGTTCCCCGGGTCCTACGTTCCCCAGGTCCTATGTTCCCTGGGTCCTATCTTCCCCAGATCCTATGTTCCCCGGGTCCTACGTTCTCCAGGTCCTATGTTCCCCGGGTCCTACGTTCCCCAGGTCCTATGTTCCCCAGGTCCTATGTTCCCCAGGTCCTGTGTTCCCCAGGTCCTATGTTTCCCAGGTCCTATGTTCCCTAGGTTCTATGTTCCCCGGGTCCTATGTTCCCCGGGTCCTACATTCCCCAGGTCCTATGTTCCCCGGGTCCTATCTTCCCCAGATCCTATGTTCCCCAGGTCCTATGTTCCCTTGGTCCTATGTTCCCCGAGTCCTATGTTCCCCAGGTCCTATGTTCCCCGGGTCCTATGTTCCCCAGGTCCTATGTTCCCCAGGTCCTATGTTCCCTTGGTCCTATGTTCCCTTGGTCCTATGTTCCCCAGGTCCTATGTTCCCTTGGTCCTATGTTCCCCGGGTCCTATGTTCCCCGGGTCCTATGTTCCCCAGGTCCTATGTTCCCTGGGTCCTATGTTCCCCAGGTCCTATGTTCCCCGCGTCCTATGTTCCCCAGGTCCTATGTTCCCCAGGTCCGATGTTCCCCCCTGAAATGCGAAAGAAAAATGCACTTACATTAAACTATGCGGTTTAGCCCCGTGTAAGCTATTTGTCACGGAACTCAGCAATTATAATGGAAAAAATGAGCCCTTTCTAAATATATGTGACTCTTGGGGAGCGCTGTCTGTGCCTTTGGGCATTGAATCACGTTTTTCTTTTGCGTTTCGGGGGGAACATGAGACCCGTCCCTATATTGTGGGGGAACATAGGACCCGGGGAACATAGGTACGGTCTCGCCACACTGCCAACGAAGTGCTGCGAAGCGCAGCGCACCGAAATTCTTGTGCAAGCCGGAGCATTTCCGTTCACATCAGATGCACATTTCTCCACGCTGGTCGACAAGCGCTTCTGCTCCCAGCTTTTGTGTCCGTCACATTTGGGGCTGTTTTTCCATCACGGGTAAGTGAATAACCTCATGAAATTATACGCCATGTTTTCCCTAACTACTGTACATGTATGTCCACTTCTTAGTAATGAGTATATGTATATAAACACACACATATATACATCGCATTTGTCACACGGGGTGTTTTATTTTGAAATTTGTTTTATTCTGAAAATTGACCGGATGCTGTTGTTGTTCCTTTGTTTGACTTTCTGCCCAGCTTGACACATTTGCTCGTGGCTTGTGCAGAAAATTGCAGAAAATAGACCAGACACCGAAATGATTGCTGTGCAGCTCCGCAGCCGGTGTGGATGACACAATCGGTTAACATGGGCGCCAAAAGCAAACTGTCTTCACTTCGAGGCTATTTGCAGCGCTTCCACAGGCAGTGTGGCCCTGGCATAACTTGGCAGAACTGGCAGGGAAAGCAAACAAATCCGTCCACACACTACTAAACACTCTATTTTATTCTGAGACTTTTACTGTTTTGGATTTGGCATCCATAGCTAACCAGCTAGGACAACTCAAGACTATTCACCACTATTGAGGTTCGGCATAATTTCAAGGAAAATGTGCCAGTTTTAATTGTTAAAATGTTAAAAAACGTTTTTTTATTTGGAGTATGGGCTTCACATTTTTACAATTGGAGAATGTGAGAATTTCTTTAGGCCTTTAACACACAGTCAAAGTTTCAGGGAGACACTGAAGAGGGGCTCCAGAGAGACACTAGTCAGTCACTGCATTTACATGCACATATTATTCAGATTTTTTTGCCCTTCTTCCATAAAAGACAACTTGTCCTACTATGCTGGAAGGAGGGGTTTGACTTGTACTCAATAAATGGGCATATTGCCTATAAGTTTAGACCAACAGTCTTTATCAGGGCATGTGAAAACAAGTGGCAGCTCACAGATAAACCAGGGCTGGTGTCAGCTGCCAGGCAATCAGAGTAGCACAGGTGCAGTCAGTGAAGTGAGTGTGCACACAATCAGGTAAAACAAAGCACTGCTGTCTACAAGACCAGTACATTCAGCAGAAATAATCAATAAAATCAGATCAGGGGAGTATTTTATCACAACAAACATATGTACAGATATGGAACACAGTCCAGCTGCTCAATTCAGACTTGAGTTCGAGGTGGCCCTTTATTGGAAGATCCATATTGTTCCTCTTTGTAAGCTTTAATCCAGAGTGCTTTTTATAATGCTTATTCATTTTGTTTCCTTTGCTCTTGAATGTAAAGAGCCCATTATTTGATACCTGCATTTGTGAAGTTGCGTTCCTCAGCCAGTCTACTCCAGAGATTCCCAAGCTGTTTACATGGCTTATGAAAATGAATATGCCACTAACATTCCTGTTTACATGAAGAGACGCATACTCCGTCCACATGTTGTTTATTGTGTCAAAATACAGAAAAGTGGAACAGCTGGAGCTGTGTGTGGCTTCTGCTTGTGCTTCTTTGCATCAGAGTAGGATTCTCTTTAAGTTTTCTGCCAGTGGTGGACTTGTTCAACTGTGCGAACACACACCCCTTTCTTTCGTCCTTCACCCACCTCCTTGAAAAATTGGCGTTGCGATATTTGCATGTATCCAAAACTTGTTGATATCCAAGTTTTTCATAATATTTAAAAATAGTTATGTTCCTCCTTCTGACCAGAAATATGGGCTTTTCTTTTTGGCATGCATTTCTACGACTGTTGGCTGTTTGGTTTGTGTGCAACTCACAAAGCTGACCACAAACAGACCAAAGGGTTGTGTGTTGCAAACTGCTGTTAAAAACGCCTGCCACATTTAGAGAAAGGCTTAATTTGGAATATCCAAAGGAAATATGCCGTTTGCATTATCAAATTCCAAATATTGACAGAATTTAGAATAATAGCGGGATATTATTGTGCATGTAAATCTAGTCACGATTGCAGCAGATTTGGAGACACTTCCCGTGGGTGGAGAGGAAATAATCTTAGACAGAGAGAGGGGGCTCTCCAGTGTATCCGTGAAGATCTGGACTCATAGCAGACAGATGTACTTGCACGTCAACATCTTGCCTTGTGCATCTTTAAGTAGATGACTGTTACACATTCTGCAGCATAGATCTTTCTTCGCCTCACTCGCTGCCTCTTGATTCATTTCTCTAATCTGACTGAGACTTTGTGTACCCCTCACTCAACCATTACTTTCCCTCCCATTGCACATTTCCTGTTTGTTAAACCCAGCAGAATGTGGATAGTAAGCTGCCCTCCAGAGAGATGGCAGCACTCCCCTCTTGGATTTGTCATATCAGATGACCACAGTGTGCAATCATGACAGTGTTTACTCACTCATAGTACAGCACACTGGCCCCGATAGCACCAACACTGCTGCTGTCAAACAAAGATAACCGAGAGTAGTGTTGCACCACGGTCTTAACTGTTGATCTGTTTGTGGCCTGTTTATCGCACACATATCCCACTATATTGAGGAATGAGGAATTTCCTCTGCAGTCGTACAAGCACATTAAATGATCTGGTTTATCCAAGTGGCTGCATTTTGGACTGTTTTCTGGACGATATCAGTGTTGAAGAAAGTTTCCCTGTGGGAAATCTGCTGCAGCCAAAGCCCGGTGGCTCTCTTCACATCTCTGTTGAGCGCTGTCAGAGCACTCTTTGCAGGCTGGTACTGGGTTTGTACTGCAGAATTGCAAAATGGGAACAGATAACCTCATATTGTTTTCATATCTACAGCAAGCACATGCACATACCACTGTAGCTTACATCTATGAATACATGGGTAAAGGTCCATGTTATTGTGATTGGTCATGGATTTGTTTTCATTTTACTGACTTCAAATCACATAAATTTCAATACTCTGCATTAGGGCTTTGCTGAACCATTAGCTGTCATCATTGTGCATGTTTTTGGATTATATTTTACTGTAGAAAGTTTGTATCTGATTCGTCATTCAAGCAGAGCAAGGACATCTTCCTAAATTATCCATTCCAGTATTGACAGGGCACAAAGAGTCTGCTCAGTAATGCACCTGCTCCTACTGTTACTGCTTCTGGACATCAGCCTGATATCTGCTGACAGCTGGCTAGTTAGCGTTAGCTATTGTACATGGCAAGGATACAATGAAAAAAAAATGATATCAGTGTACAGTCTTTTTTACTCCATCTCCTGTTCCTGTGATTGTTAGATTTGCTATGAGATAGCCAGAGTCAGTCACTGAATGAATGAAATTGATAAATTGCTAAGCAGAACCTCAAGCGGTAAGGAAAATCATGTGACAAGCCAATAACAGGCTTCAGACTGAATCTTTTTTTCGTTCTGTGTGCGAGTCTTTGTGACATATCTCTGACTTCTGCACTGGGAAAGAAGGCAAACATTGGACAGATTATTAAGGCGCAGCTCATCCCATGCCTACCACAAACCAATAACAGGAAATAAATGTTGGTATTGTATGTTTCTGTAATGGATAGGTGGAAACTTTATGTTTTCAGCAGTGATGTGATTAGGTTAAGGCACAACAACCACAAGGTTATAGTTAGGAAATGATCATGTTTTGGCTTGAAATATTCATTTTTCATGGCACCATTCAGGCAGGAAACACAGCAATGTCTCTGTAAAAAAAACAATGGCTTTTCCTGGCACTCTTTTCCCCAGTGGAAATGAGGCATGGACTCGCTAAAAAACAACCAGTTTTGTTGTTGGTAGTCCTGAAAAGTGGTATGCAGTGGACTGTAGCTTGGCAGTAGTAGACACGCCATCCACAACTCTGCTCCACTTCCCAGTGACAAAGTCAGCTCACATAATACGTCATTTTAGAAATGCTGATATGATACGTATAAAACATACAAATGCATTTTCATCTGCTTAGCTGGGCCCAGGTCCAAACGTCCTTTTCCCCAGTGACACTTTCCAGCTCCTCCTGGGGGACCCCAAGGTGTTCCCAGGCCAGACGAGATATATAATCCCTCAAGAAGACTTTGATGACTTGGCGAAGTCAGACACTCAGTACCTCATCCGGTATGAGGACACCGGGGCCCCCCTGGAGCCAGACCTGGGGGGGAGCTCACCAGTGAGCATCTGGTGGCCGGGCCTTGGGCCATGGGTCCCAGTCGGGCTCAGCCCACACAAGTAACATGGAGCCGCCGCCCTGTAGGCCCACCACCACAGGAATCAAGGTCAGGTGCATTGTGTGCCAGGCAGCAGGAATGGGCGAGGCGTGTTGATCCCTGGCATTGCAGACTGGCTTAATGTATCCATGGTTTGCAGAATGTGCAATGCTAAAATTTTCCTCGTCTGGTGATTGAAGCAACTACGGTATGTGTTGAAACAATACGTTTTGGGACTTTCAAACCCTCTAGTGTTACAAAGACACTCCTCCCCTTAAGCAACACTGAGATTTTTCCACCAACAACAACTTGTGCAATCAGAATAATTACAAAAATATACAACAGTAACATCAAAAAATACTAAACAAAGTAGCTGTAAAGCAGATGGAGAGGATAGAGGAAAAGTGGGCAAATGTGTGGTCACTGACTCGACTCTTGTGTTTGGAACCGAGAACAATCTCACTGCAGTTTACCGACTCAACCTAACCATAATGAGGTGTATGTTTGAGTGGGCAGATTTTGTAGAGGGTTTGCATATTGCAGAAACTCATATTCTAAAGATATTGTGGGGGCTTTATTGCCTTTATCTGATAGAACAACTATAGCGTGAAGGGGGAGAGAGAGAGGCAATGACATAAAGGGATATGGGTTGGAATCGCAAGGACACAGCCTTAGTACATGGGGTTCCTGCTCTACCAGGCGAACTATTGGGCCCCCTGGTTTTGATCCTATTCTGCATTAAGGCCCCATTTACACCTGGTATTAACGTGTGATCTGGATACATTATCTGGATAAAGACATCTAATCAATGGGCTTTTGCATTTACACAGGCCATTAATAAGCATGTTATGCTGGGCTGGCGGACTCATCAAAAAACATGACCTCCCAAGTCACTTGCTGCTTCTGCTTGTAGCTTTTGCTGGGCTTCCATGAGCTAGTAGGGAATTAATTAGCAGAGTCAGGTGACCTTTCAACTGGATGGATTGTTTTCTTCAGAATGCGGTCACACTCTGGGGATGCTGTTTCCATCTGGATGAGATCCCATCACGGCATGAGCCAGATCAGATGCAGGCATGGTCTGGCTGATCCAAGCACATTCTGATCACAATGTATTCTGCAACCATTTACACCTGCATTAACATTGTCCTTTATCCAGACAGGATATGCAAATCACATGTTAATGCAAGGTGTAAATGAGGTCTAAATAACACTTTCTGTCTCTAATGTGGGGTTTAGACATTAGAATTTTCTATATTTCAATCATAGATTTTTTTGTCCAGACACATTTAATACATGTCACTGACATTTTAAATGGTTTATTTTTAAACAAGTTATAATTAAAAAATTCAGTCTTTCCTTTCAAACAGTGCATGACAGGGAGTCTGCACCTCGGTGAGTACAAATTATGCAGTCCTACTTCAACAGAATTAAATGAGTCATTAATTTTGTAACAGATAGTGTTAAGCAGCAGCCAGAAAGTGTCAACAAAAACTGCTTCTTCAGTTTGTGACCAGTGAAGAATTACTTTGTCCTCCCACACCACACACCCCTCATAGATTTCAATTAGTTGTGATGCCTCACTCCAATAACCTTAATGTGTATCCATACCAGGATGCAATCCAAATTTGGAATAAAGTGCGGACCTCTCAAGAGGATTTTAACCCAAGGTCAGAAGAAATTCGTAGAAATATTCACTGCCAAATTATATTACAATAATTTCTCAAAACAATATCTTATTTGAAACTGTGCCAGACCGAACCTCGCCCTGCCTTTTCTCAGTATAACAGGAGAAGGATGTAACAAACATGACAAATGCGGCCTTGAATTTGTAAGAGAGGCAGTCCCCACTTTTCAAATACTGTTACTGTGTTCAAACTAGCTCAGGCTTTTAAAATCCCTTCAACTTTGTGTCATTAAAATAATAATCAGTGTTGGGATCGTTACTCTAAACATGTAATATATTACTTTATTCCTCCCTGCCAACAGTAATTCATTTCACTACTTGTTTTATTACTTTTCCATTACACCCCATACAACTGGTAATTGCGTATCTCCCTAAAATTCAGATGTGTCTCTGTGTGAATGTTAGGATAATCACTGGCAAGTGTAGCTCAGGCTAGATCACTTGCAAATGGGTTGGGTTTTTTTTACTTTGGGTCTTCAGGTGCCTGTAATCCATGTTTTCCCAAAAATCTGCCTGCAAGACAGAGAGTCACTCATGGAGAAAAATTTTATCCAGCACATATCCTTCCACAAGCTTCATCACTTCTTTGTAGCCTGCAGCTGCCCATGAGTAAAATCCAGTTTTGGTAGTTTAGCCAGACAGCTGACATCCATGGCCGAGAAGGGGCTGCACCTGTTGGTCATAGTAGGTGCATCGGACTGGAGGTTTGAGGATCTGATTTTCGCAGTGGTCACCATTTTAGTACGACAACCTGCAGAAACAGTGTTCTTGTCATGTTTCCTCCCAAGAAAATCAAAGTAATGGGAATATTTCCAGCTGCTAGGGTAAGTTTTTCTATCTTGCTAATTAGCTTGTTGCTTTGTAACGCACCTGTGCAGTGTGACGATTACGAAAATGAGTCTGCTGATGTGTTTTCAAGTCACAAGTGACAACTGTAATTAATATTCATTCATTCATTTTCTGTAATTTATCCTGTTAGGGGTCACAGAGGGTGGTGGAGCCTATCCCAGTGGACACTGGGTGACAGGTGGGGTACACCCTGGACAGGTTGCCAGACTATCACAGGGCTGACACATAGAGACAGACAACCACTCAGTTTAGAGTCACCAATTAACCTAGCCTGCATGCAAACTCAGCACAGAAGGGCTCCCCCACCCAGGGAATGAACCCCCCACCCCAGGTTCAGGGATTGAACTCCCCACCCCAGGTTCGAACCGGGAACCCTCTTGTTGTGAGGCGACAATGCTAACCACTGCACCACCCTGCTGCAATACTGAAATTAATTAATCAATTATTGCTGAAATTATGTTTGTGATTTTACAAGTAATTAGTTACACTATTTGTTGTAAAAACACTGGAAAAAGTACTGTTATGCATTACTAGTAACGCATTTCTGCCCAACAGTGATAATAATACGCCTATTGTTTATCCCACTATGCTTTCAAATCTAATATAATTGAGTAAATCTTCTTCCCTTGGCCGAATACTCCGTTCAAAGTACTGAAGACCACATTTACTTGGCATTGTTGGGGATCCTTGCTTTGCAATTAGAGCAGCCCAGATTATTATGGCATGGACTCATCCTGTGAACTCTACTCAGACATAGCATAATAAAAATAGGTTTCAACATTACTGTTTACACCAAATTCCTGTCCTACTTATGTTATGTAACTTAAAAAAAAAAAGTAACATCAGAGAATTTGTGCTTTTTTTGTGAAAATTAGTCATGCTCAACATTTGTTGTGTCGTGGTTTCAGAATGATGAAGACAGTTGGAGAACAATTAGATACAAAATAGGATGTAAGCTCAGGGTGATTTTTTTTTTTTCATTTGGCAACTATTATGTTTTAACAAATGGTGTGCAGATTCTTTGGCATCCTGTTATCTCAAGTGGAAATATAGTGCATATAGCTGCCATAAGGAAGAATAATCTCCACGGGGGACCATGCCACTGGACGCCCCCCTAGGTTTGGGCTAAGCCCCAAATGTTTACAACATCTGGCTACACCCGTGCCCTTTAGTTCCCAGCAGCATACACAGACGTTCAGGTGTCCCCTGAGAGCATTAAAGATTAAGCAAAAATGAGAGGTAATAAATTCAATAAATGATTCTGACCTGATGTACCTGGGCCTGTGAAGTAGAGCACAGGGGCCTGGCACACAGTATCAGCAAAGACTGCAGGATCTCAAACCCCTATTCACTCTGCACACCTGTTAGTAATTAATGCATTCCCTTGGGATAATTTTATGGAGTGGACAGGAAGCACTAAAAGTGTAAGCAGCATATTATTCCACGTACAAGAAACAAGGTCATTATTTTACCACATACATTTAAAGCTACACTAATGATTCATACGGGAAGTGCCCATTGGTCCGACAGCCCATTGGTTCGACATCCCATTGTTCCGACCATATTAAAGTCATTGTTCCGAAGTCCGTTCCGAAATCATCATGATGCCCTGTGGTTAAGGTCTGGTTAGGTTTAGGCACAAAAACCACTTGGTTAGGGTCAGGAAAAGATCATGGTGTGGGTTAAAATGAAAAAGACAGTGACAAACACATAAGCCGTGAGCCTGCTCCTCCTCAAGCCGGTCGCAGTGCACCATACGCCCGCCGCGAGCCGTTCAGCACCGCAGACAGTCGGACTAATGGGATGTCAAACCAATGGGCTGTCAAACCATTGACATGGACCCATTCATACGGCTGTAAAGATTTAAGCAAATTTCATTCTATGACCTGTAGCATCTCAGCTGGAATGGGAAACTACTCTTTGTTGAAGGCCCACATGTTGAATTAGGGTGAAAACAAAATAACTTACCTTTGCTTGCTCCAAAACAGCACATTCAAGCTGCACTTTGTGCAGGATAATCAGCGTAACCATTCACACTTCCACTCATCATACACACCGCACTATTTCAGGGCCTGTCTTGATATTCTTGTCAATATTTATCATGGTCAGTGCAGAAAAGAAACAAGACATTGTACAATGTATTATGACTTTGGGAAATAAACTATAAGACTGAGATGCGGTAAACCGTATTTCTGTATTAACATATTCCCATTTCAACAGTCCACTTATTTTAACAGTTGCTTTTAATCAAGTGAGGAATGAGGTTGAAACCATGAAATGAAAATTGAGTTATTTAACCTTGTTTGAGGCAGATGGCTCCAACCAATCAGCTGACCCAATAAAAACGATCACAGTCCATACAAACTAATACCCAGAAAATAATTTACCTCAAATTCTCAGCTGCTATTTGCCAGGAATCGTCTTTTTTCCCCCAATACTCAATTACATTTTCCTCCAACCAATTTATGAGCTTCTATTAACCTGTCTCCCTTCATTCTATACACCGTGCACACCTGGCGTCCCACAGTACAACCTGTTTAATGTATCCAGTAAATTTCTCTTTGCTTTCTTACAGCAAGCTTGAGGTAACAATTGTGGAAAGGTCAGACGGTTTGTGACCAGATATTCTCGGGACTGATCAGAAAGTATTTTGAGAAGTCTAGATGCCCTTGAGCAACTCACAACCACACATTGCCCCGAGACTTTTCACCAGCCAGCATGATGACTGTGGCAGAACAGGGCAGCTCCCAGATGCCAATGGGTGTAAACGTATAAATGTAAAGCAGTGCTGAAAAACTGGATCTCTGTGTACTTAGGTTAAAACCTACCTGGGTAAACATAGATTAGAAAGTCTTATTCTCAAACGTGTTTAACACAACCTTTGTCTCAGTGTGAAGCTGGCACTTTTATACTGTGATAGAGAGACATATGTGAATATGTTGCATTCACAGTCAGTGCCCATGACTGATCCTTCATATCTTACATTGGAAGCCCTTTAGGAGTGGACAGTACGAACAGGACGAATCTTTACGAACTCCAAGACCTGTTGTCTTGTACATATGGGCACCTGAACATTGTTTTAAATGTGAAGTGTGTAAGATTTAGGGGGATTCGGTGGGTTCTAGCGGTGAATTGCAGATTACAACCAGCTGAAAACATCTGCTGTACAGAATTTCTCCAGTGTTCATTAGTCAGGAAGTTTTTATCGGGAGCCGAATTATCCACAGAGGTTTCTTCTTCTCCAAAACAAATGGACCTGGCAATTGTGATCCAAAACCTGGCAATTGTGAGCCCTACCCCTTGTCTCGGATATGTTAATGTGTGCTCACCTTTTTCTAATCCAGACCTTCAGGACGTTTTAACCATGTGTTCAATTATCTGAAGGAGTCTCTTCTTTTCCAAAACAGACCTGGTGATTTAAGCTGGTAAAACACTGAATAACGCAGTTTATGTTACAAGTACATGTATTTCCAATGCAGTTTGGCATGTCATTGGGGCGGCTAGTCCAATACATATTAATGTGTGATCACCTTTTTCTGATCCAGACGTTCAGGAGGCTTTTAGCATGCACCGAATTATCTGCCGAGGTCTCTTCCTTTCTAAAACAAACAGATAAAGCAATGGACGCAGTGTGCCATGTCACTGGGGGCAGCTAGTCCAACACATGCTAATTTGCAGTGGTCACTTTTTTCCTCCGTTTATATAAGATCCAGACGCATTGGAAGCTGAAGTATCCACAAAGGTCTCTTCCTCTCCAAACAAATGGACCAGGTGATTGAAACCGTTAAGAACACTGAATTGAGCAGTTTCATGTTACAAATCAGCGTCACTCCGGTGCTGCACATTGCAACTGGGCTTCTTACTATGGTGGCCAATGCGAAAACATGGAAAAGCGAATGGCCTTATCTGGAGCCAGTGTTTGGTTTGTTCGTTTTGGACTACTGTAGAAACATCGCGGTGCAACATGGTGATCTCCACAAAGATCTGTTCCCTATATACATATAAACAGCTCATTCTAAGGGAAGGAGAACACAACAATTCTTATTTTCAGTCTACTATACACTAAAGAAAACATATATCTCCCAAAATCTTACACTCTGGTCTTCTAATGCAAAATGTTCTCTTTCTAATGGCTTTTCGAAATACATGTGTGTCCCTGGTGTGTCTAGAGATCCCCAAAGTATGAGAAAAAAACATCCTCTCTCTTTTTATCCTGCTCCATCTATTAGAAAACATGTATAACGATGAGCTTGTCAGATTTGCTACTGGATGACGTCCTATGGGGTTCACTGTAACAAAGAACCACCTCCAGATAGGTCACCGCTCCCGCCCACAGGATAGCGGGTGAATCTACCTTGCTATCCACCTTTGTTACTTCCTTGCCTTTGCAGACCTGGTAAAACAGTGAAAGCAAAGTACAGCACTTCAGGGACAGTTGGTACAGTTATCACTATACTTTTGCTTTGATTACTTTTGTATGTTTTTGAGATGTTACGATTGTTTCACATCATATTTTCCACCACCACATCCTGTAAGCTCTGTACGTATTTGCACCCCTTTGCTGCATGCTAAACATTGCCTCTGTATGTCATCACCACAAATGCTTTCTCTGTAGGTCATTTCTCACAAATGAACCTGTAAAGACAAACGTAAAACAAACTGCATGTGCATGGTTTATGCATAAATGCTAGGCTAACAAAATTTGACAGAGACATATAAAAAGCAGTATTTACCTGAGGCAAACATCAGAGAAACCTGTAATCTTTGGTTGCTGATGTTGTTAATTTCTCTCTGGTTTTGGATCCGATTCCCACTGGAACATATGTTGTTGTGAAGTCTTTGGTTTGGAGGTGGTTATTAGAAGTGTAACTAAACTCGATTAAAATGATTCCCCGACTGCAAAGACTCCAGCGGAACAGATGCGGAGGACTGAAACACTGACCAGACAGAGCAGACTGGGCTTATCGGGAGGGGGCCATAAAGAGACAGGTGCTAAAACTGAGCGTTTTAAACAGGATGAATACAGGTGCAGGCAGACTTTATGAAAAAAGTAGTGTTTGTTTTTTTAACATGAAAGCATGTAAACACATTATAATAGAATCCCAAAATACAAGTGTGAACCTAAAAATGTGCATAATGTCTTTTTTAACTGTATGTGCACACCAAGAGCTGCAAAAGCTGCAAAAGCGACTGATTCAATTCATTTTCAATGGGCACCGGTGACCACGGCTGCAAAGCTGCAAAGCGTCAACGTTTTGGCGACCAGAGTGTCAGATGAAAGTAGGGGAGTCGTGAACTTTATGCAAATTAGCGAAGACACATTTCAGCTGCAAATAACCAGCCACCAATCGAAAAGTAGATGTCCATCGGTTGTGTAGAACCCAGAGAACATCCTCGGAAACTTTAGTTCCTACTTCATATTTGTTCCTACTTCAAAATGACTACTTCAAAGCTGTAGCTGGAGTCCTTTATGATTCGAGCCTGTTCATAGGAACCGAAATCAAAAGGAGCAGGTGTGGGAAGCCGTGTCCCAAGTAGTTGGTTTGCCTGGTGAGTTGATGTTGAGAAAGAATTTTTTAAACTAGGGGTGAATACATCCATGCTAATATAACGCCTAGCATGCTAATCTCCCTTGTTTCATGTGAATGTGACAATTTCGAGGTCTGCCGACTGTTTTTTTCAATGACCAAATTTCTTTACTCATGTAGCCTAGCTTTTGGGGTTGGGCAACCGGCAAAGGCGCTATGCTCCAGCCAGTAACCTGCTTTGCGGCTTCTTTCAATTGACAGGTACGATCGAACATTCGAATGTATGACGTCATGAGCGACTTGAGTTGCCAAAAATATGTTGGACCTCTGCTGCTTTGCAGCTTTTGCAGCTCTTGGTGTGCACGTACAGTCAGACATACTTAAAAAAAAAAAAAAAATGAGGCTTTCCTTTAACTGTTAGTAAACACTATGATGTGTTTTGGTGGGCGGGGCTTAGCTGGACGCAAAACAATTCTCCGCAGACATTAGTTAGCGCTAGCTAGCAAGCTCTGTTGGTTTGTTTTAGACAATGGAAGAAGATAATGGCAGTGGCGCATTCATAAATACCCATTCCAAGTGCCAGCGCGCACTCTGGCACAAACTTTACTGTTCATAAATTCGGGAGCGCTGCCTGAATGTACCTTTCAGTTAGCCAGAGCACCGTGCTCTCGGAGTGGCAGAGCGCCCTCTAGACACTTTGTCTGGGGAGATGGAACAGCAGAAATTGACGTAGAAATATAACGCTCTGTTCCTTCGATCAACAGCATCTTCACCATGTCACTCACTTCCCCGGACCGCAAGAAAGTGAAAAGGAAACACTGACCTGAAGGTGGGAGGATGTCACTTGAACAATTCCTGACAATTTGTTTTTCTATTGCTAACATTAGCTAATGTTAGCATCATTGAAGCATCATTTGGACGTGATAACCCTTAATACACATAACGTTATTCATCCCTACAACAGGAAATACTTTTTCCCTAACCTGATATGAAGTGTGCGCTGCATATGTGAGCATTTTTGATGATGGCCTGTTTCCAGTCTTTTCATCTCATTGTATTTAACAATAGTTGTCTTTGTTTCTATTGACGGGCAGTGGAGGCTGGTTTTGAGCCATGACTCCTTCTACTCTGGCTCCCAATAACACAACAAGATGACATTTTAAGACTCCTGTAGCCTACAGCCCTGTGGTAGTGAGTCGTGTTTTGCCTCCAGCTAATAAACTGACACCATTGTGATATCGACCCTGAAAGGTTCTATAAGGTTTCTTATCAGATCTTTAAAAATGTAAAGTGCAGTACACTGGCTGCAATTTAAATTGTTACACACAGACATGACATCTTTCAAGTGAATAAATAAATATTGTTGACTTCATGGTCACCCTTTCTTGTATTAATTTAATGTGGGTCAATAAAACATTTCTGAAAGAATCAATATTTTAAGGCTTCAGAATTTCATTAAATGAGGCTCTTTGTGTGTCCTTTATCACGAAATTAGAAATATATACATTCTTCTGAAAATCAAGCAGACTTGACAGTAATTAAAACGTGCTTTATTGGCCGTTTATTGCATCACATATTGTGATGTCACTTTTCTCTGTTTTTTGTCTGTTGAATTTACAGTCGGAATACATCAACAAGCTAATTGCTCCGTTATGATTGACTGTAAATGCACTTTTTGTGTATTTATCATTGAAAAGAGCCATAATAATGCTCTTTTGTTTTAGAGCAGGTGTATTTTTGTGGGTAATGTGAGTAAAATAAGGCGTTTAAAGAGCCTCAGAGGGCAACACGCTTGTTTTTATAACCAAGCAGGTGATTTCCTTCACATCAAAATGAGATAAACAAGTTCCTACTCTATTTGTCACTTTAATCTTTTTGAAACAAACATGGCTTACTTTGAAGGTATCGTGTCCTCCAAAACATTGCACTTGACCTGTTTGGCTCACGACCCCTTAAAACAAAGTAAACCCAACACAGACAGTTGCTCCACATGCAGAGTTGCGGGGAACTGTTCAGCCCAAAACACTTATTTCTTCTTTCAAGTTGTTTGAGTTGATTAATAATCAGAGGATGCTGAGAAGCTGAAAACCATTCTGTTGCACACAAGACGAAAAAAAGGAAAGTTAAGGAGAGAGATATCATCATAAATCACCACCGTGCCATAAATCATCCCACAACCCTCTGGGGGTACCAAACCGCCAGGTTGAGAAGCAGAGCCGTATTAATTCAGCACATTATAGCGACTGCTCTTTACAGTAAGGACCAGATGCTTCACAATTAGTTAATCATCAGATAGCAGCCAGACTGAAGAATTTATGCTCAGCTATAACTGAAAAAAAAAAAGCTGACCACGTCCATTTGAAGTGAAATTCGCTGGAATGTCTGAAAAATGTCTCATGGAATGAAAACTGACAGAGCTAATGAAAAAACAAAACCTGCAGTGACAGATGCTGTAAAATAAATGACAAGCCGTGTGTATGCTCAGTATTGGTTTAGTACACCAGCTACAAAACACAAAACACAGTGAACACTTTAATCTAACATGTTACAACTTACATGATTAAGTTTTCAAGTGGAGCCTTGCTGAGGGACACAAAACCCTGTGTCCTTGATGACTTGTGTGCTGTTTATTTGGATAGGAAATAAAAATCATCAAAAAGGAGACACCAGTGTTTTCTGCAGGTTTTGATTCTGTGTTGCAGGGGTCTTACAGTGAAACCATGGCTCATTCAACACACCACGTAGCTCAGCCATGGGCTGCCTGAGAGGAGTTACGAGGTGGGTGTGCGCACAGATTAATCCTCACAAAAATACACTGAAATGCAAAATATTGAGAGCAGGACTGGAGGCAGAGCATGTCGCAGATTTTAATTACCTGCTGATTGGGATCGACCAAAGCCTCTCATTTGTGGGTTGCATGTCGAAAAGAGCAAAATGCCTCCGTCTCCAAACAAAACTCAGGGGCTGTGCTGGCAATGCTCCGATCCATTCCCACCAAATAACCCAATCACAATGCAATTATGACAGTAATACAGTGTGGTGGAAGCCATGTAAACACCATACTATGATTCTGTAAATGATATTACACCCATAGTTGGGATAAGCATTATGGCAGCATGTGGAGAATCTAGTTTATTAAAGAGTATTTTGGCATGAAACCACCTTCATCCAGCAATATCTGAGTTTTCACAGAATTTTCTGAAGCTCATGACAAACTAGCTTTTTGACAGCGCATGTCAAAACTGTTCGCCTGGTAAGACACTTCACTCTGTCTACTTTCTTGTTTCGTCATGTATGAGCGCACTCCAGGCTGTACAAACAAACTTCATGCTGTGCTGGTGTCCATTTACTGATGGCACGTGTTTCTCTGGAAAATGTTGAAACTACTGAGCTGCATAAATATTTTTATTGCTACATCCACTCAGACACAGCAATAAAACTGCAAAACAGTCACAAGGGTATAACATGGTAGTATTATGAAAAAAAAAGAAAGAAGAAAATATCAGGTTTGAGGATATGCCGGCAGGAAACTGTGATGTTATAACATTTTTATTTCAATATCCCTCAGCTAACCAGGATAATCTACTCAATATCAATACTGCTTACCACAGAATCTCTTATTAGAAACAACACGAGACACAAACAATGAAACAATACAGAAAGTGGAAACACATATTGGATATTTGGGAAGCCATAAGCTTTAGTTGCTGACCTGGTGAGAACTCATCTGAGGAGTTCAGCAAGGCAAGTGATGACAGACCTGAAGATAAATGGACATATTCACTGTGACATCACCCTTTTGTTTCTGGACTCACATTTTGAAGCCTCAAGGGCTTGGGTGAAGCTGTGGCGATGCCTCACAGACAGCCTGTCAATCAAAGTGGCCTACCCTTAACTGACCCTTCGCTAAGTCCCTCCTCGGACACAGACTGGCCAATCATAACGTAGCATTGGGCTGGCTCAGACCAGGGTCCGATAGCAACACAGCTGTGCTCTATTGACTCTAATGCAATGGTTTCAGATTTCCTTCATTTTCAGGCTGGTTTTGTGGATTTGGAGCTAAATGTTGTGCCTGGGGCACGTTGTGTATTAATGATACTCGTTACCTGGAGAGGTTGGAGAAAGACATACGTGTTCCAAAACCAAAATCAAACCCTGAAAAGTGTAGGGTTAGCTAGCTAGCTACTGAAGATATAGCCTACTGAATGTATACACATGCTGCCTTCGCTGAAAAGTGAAAAAAGAGCGACCCTGCTGTACAGGAACCAGTGAAGGGAAGCAGGGAAACTTTGCTGATGTTCAACCAGCTCTGTGTCATCACATTGTGCACAGATGAATGTTGTTTGACTTTCCCTCAGAGATCCCTGCCTGTCCAGGTGCTGGCAGCAGCACGGGGGCAAAGCCGTTCATCTGCACACACTGTGATGCCACACAGCTTGTTCAATATCAGCAAAGTTTCCCTTTATATTCATTGTCTTGTGTGGCGATCAGCAGTGATGTGGTGGTTCACTTCTACACTGTGATCTGTAGCCTATAGTTCGGCTTCAGCTTCTAACTATCTTTGTCTTTTTAACCTGTTGTTGCTGCTGAGTCAGTTTGACATCCTGGATATATCCTTCACACACAGACTGTAGACCCCTCTGTCTGCTTCTCTCTGGAATCACTCTTTCATTTTTCCAAAAATATGATAATATTTCTTCAGGGAGTGCAGTTAGTTACAGTGTGGGCTCCATGCTTACTCTGACAGCTTGTTGGGCCATCACAAAGGGGCGGGGCTTAGTGAATGGTCAATTATGTGTAACTTTAAGCCTCCCTACAGTTGTCATGTATGTTGAAATTAACTTTAGAAACCAAAACCGTTTCAGTACGAGGCTGAAAACCTGTGATTTTTCCTATAAAGTTGGGCATTTTAACATGGGTGTCTATGGGAATTGACTTGCTACTGGAGCCAGCCTCAAGTGGCCATTAAATGAACTGCAGTTTTTGGCACTTCTGTGTGCTTAAATTTTCAGCCCCAGAGTTTGCTGCTTGGTGTCTTTCCAGAAAAAAAAGTATTCCAGTTGATCTGGATTATCCAAACACCCTAGCGTCAACCATTCAACAATACGGGGCAGCTGTGGCTCAGGAGGTAGAGTGTGTTGTCCACTAATCGGAATGTCAGCGGTTCGATCCATGGCTCCTTCAGTCCACATGTTGAAGTATCCTTGAGCAAGATACTGAGTCCCCAATTGCTCTCGATGGCTGTTCCACTGGAGTGTGAGTATGTTAATGCTGAGTAGCAGGTGGCACCTTGTACAGTGGCCTCAGTCACCAGTGTGTGAATGTGTATTTGAATGGGTGACTCGTACTGTAAAAAGCGCTTCAAGTGATCGGAAAACTAGATAGGCACTATACAAGTGCAGGTCCATTTACCATTACCATTTTCACTGCAACTTAGAATTAGGCCCTATTTCTAAAAAGAGATTCATCAGTTATTTGCTGACATTTATCATGCAGTTTAGGCAAGCTTCCAACCTTGCACGTTAATATGTAAAGAGGAACCCTGCTCATAGATGCTGATCACAGATGATGTATTAAAGTTTTTGAGACCAAAATGCAGTAATATGGAAGGGTTCTTGACAAGAGAGGAGAGAGGAGAAAGGTGCTCCTAAATTTTCTTCACAATGTGAGATTTGTGACTTGGCACAAACAAGACTTGTCCAAAAAGATTCTTCATTCATTTTTGCCAAACACTTGGTTTAATAGGTCTCTGTGGATCTGTAGTCAGATTAAATTTGGCATAACAGCCATTGTGACACACAAAGTCAGCGCATGACACGAGTATGTGGGCATGGAAAGGACAGAGGAGGACTGTCAGTTAACCACCTGTGTTATAAACATATACTACGGGCCTCAGATCATCTGTTCAAAAGGATTTTGTTGTTGTTTCCATACAAATCAATTTTAAGAAGAGTTTCTTCTCATCCATGCTTTGAGTGACACAGAGCATTTTTTCCTTACATTTGTTTATTTGTTTACTTTGATACCAGATAAGAAATCTTACATTTTGCTGCACAATTTTGGATGTTAGTGAGTTTCTAATAATAAAAAAATAATAATAATTATAACCTTTATTCATACAGAACTTTTCAAAACAAAGAACAGCAACAAAAAACATTTAAGGACTGCAATTAAATAAATGAGAAACAAACTCAAATGGAAAAAAACCCACCCAAAAGTAATATGACATAGAAAGCAATAACATTAAAAAAGACATGTTGGGAATAAAATGATGTGCACAAATTAATAGAAATTCTTTTTTAAAAATGATAAGTTATAACGTGCTTTAAAAGATGTGACTTTTTTTGCAGCCTCTGATCTACAGGCAGAGAGAGGGGCCCTGACCGCAAAGCCCCGGTCACTCTGAGTTTTGAGCCGAGATGTAGGAACACCCGGCAGACGCTTGAGGATCTGAGGCTGCGCTCTGGCTCACGGGGGAGCAGCAATTCAGTAGTACTGGGAGTACCTGGGAGCTAAACGTGCTTTAAAATTAATCAGTAAAATCTTAACATCTATTCTAAGATGCAAATTATGATGCAAGATGCCAAAACCATCAGGAGCAAACAATATCCATTTAATCACATTAGACATAAAAGGAAAAAAACATAAAAGGTTCTGAGAAACTGTTCGCCAGCCATTTCTTCATTCATTCATTTCTTCATTCATTCATTCATTTTCTGAAACAGCTTATCCTGTTCGAGGTTGCAGGGTGCTAGAACCTATCCCAGCTGACACTGGGCGAGAGGCAGTGTCACCAGACTATCACAGGGCTGACACACAGAGACAGACAACCATTCGCACCTTTGGGCAATTTAGAGTCACCAAGTAACCTAAAGCCTAGTTCACATTACACGATTTTCACCCCGATTTTGCATCACGGAGACTATCGTAATCTTTTGAGTGTTCATACCTGGCGACGTGTGTTTCTGTCTTCAGGAGTCTCGCCAACTGTGTTATGACCTGTGTGTGCACACCACAAGATTTCTCCACCGAGCCCTCGCCAACAGAGCCCCAGTTAACGCGGTGACGTCACCAAACTTGGAGACGACACATCGTAAAGGCATGGATATTCTTTATTATCCTGGGTCCAAACACGACGCCCTTCTCATGATCCTGTGGACGTTGCTATTGTTGTTGTTGCTTGCTCGCCGGCTTGTCAGTGTTGCCAGATCTTGGGAGAGAAACAAGCAACCATGGCTATGGAAACAAGCCCAAAAGAAGCAACTCCCGACATACTATCATGCGTTTAAATAACTTATTAGACGAATATATATAGAGGAAGGTGACGTTTAGAAAGCAAGCCCAAATAAGCAACTCCACTGAAGAAACAAGCCCAAAGTTGCGGCTAATAAGTGGACCTGGCAAGTGGCAACCCTGAGACTTGTCCTCCTTACATTTCTTCCATCGTGGGACGTATCCCGCCTCTCATTGGCTGAGAGGCGGGATACGTCCCGCCTCTCATTGGCTGATGCTATTTGTCAATCATGTCACACTTCTCAAGTTTTCTAGCATGCCAGATATCCAGTCCCAGTCGCAGACGAGTGGGCGACTTGCTCGTAGGCTTGTTCACACATGAGGACTCGTCATGGCAGACTATCTGCTGACTCATCTCCGACCCAAAGTGCCTCTCAAGATCCTCTGCGATGTCAAAATTGCGGTGAAAATCATGTAATGAGAACTGGGCTTAATTTGCATGTTTTTGGGCTGTGGGGAAGAAGAGAAGAGAACCTGGAGGAAACCCACGCTGACACAGGGAGAACATGCAAACTCAACCCGGTGATATGCGGCCATACGGCATTTAAGTTAATGGTGCTTGGCGGCATCAGGGGGGAACGCAGCAGGACAAGGGGAAGGATGGCGGATGGACCCAACAAACACCGGCCTTTACCAGGGACAGCGGTGTTCCCGTCCTGTAAGATTATAAAGCCAAATCCTGTTCCCAACCACATGCGTTAGTTGTTGAAAGAAAAAAAAAACACGTCAGTACCGACATAGCACATTTATTTTGAAAGAGACTGTATGTAAACGGTAAATTTCCTGTGAAAATGGAAGCGTATTTTGAAAACAGATACAAAGCATGGCACACGGCATCCCAGAAAGTCAACAACCAATGCACCAAGGGTACCTATCACATTGTATCTGGACATGGAAAGTCCATGACCAAACATCCATATGTGACAAGGTTGGAGTGAAAATCTGTTGGTAAACTCCACACAGAAGGGCTCCACCCACCCTGGGTTCAAACCAGGAACCCTCTTGCTTTGAGGTGACAATGCTAAACACTGCATCACCGTGCCGCCCCATTTCTTCATAGCTTGCTTCAAAGCTTTCTCTGCTTTGATGTGTTTCAGAGACACTGGAAGTTCAGTCCATTCAATGAAGCAGCCATATAAAAAGTATTTTTGCCCATTGAACTCTGAAATCTTAGAAGATTATAATCTGTTGTACTGCCGTTTTGTTGAATAGTTTCCACTGTCTCTGAAGAGATGAAAGTAGTTGAACAGATATTTGGGGACCTTATTATGGTCAATTTCATGGGTAAGTCCTTACTTGATTTCTAAGACTCTTTTTTTCAGAATTAGAAGCCAATTAAATGTTGTGCTGAATCATAATGAGATAACTTTAACACAACCCTGATAAACTTGTTTTGGGCATCTCTGACCGAAATGAAATAAAAACATGAATGACCTTGAGATCAGCTCGGCAGAGGAAAGACCAGATTTTTGAGATGCAGTGCTCAGACAGGATGCTGGTACGGGTTCAGTTTCAACATGTGCACTATTTGTGAGTCTTGATCCATGTGATGAGACAAAAAATAATCAGTCGCACATTTCTAAGGTTTTAGGAACTTCTTTTGAATCCACGTCTTTTCATGACTTTGCGTCATTATTTTGGTCATAATGTGGGCTCACTGTGTTACCGTTTTCTCAGACCAAAAAGGACAAAAAAACCATCTGTGTTAAAAATGAATTATAGCATTGCAAACACGAGCAGGAGCAGGACAGTCTAGTTAGAGTTACAGGAGTTACAGTGAGTTATGTATTTAAATGAACAGATTTTGTTGCGAGTTCCTGAATACTTCCTACTTGGGCTGAAGTTATAATGACACTATAATACATTGTCGTTATACTAGCGAGCAGTGAGGCATCAGGAGAGCAATAAGTAGGTCAGTCAGTGTGTCTGTCCAACACTTGGGGCAAGGTATCCATGACATCTGGTATAGATATTAATGGTCCCCAGATGACGATTCCTAATGATTTTGTGACCTCGTGACCTTTTTGCTTTGCTGGGAATATTAATGGAAGAATCCTAATGATTTTAATGAGTCCCTTTCCATCAGACAGAATTTTGCATGCGAAATATTAAAGACCCCCTCCAGACATGTTTTATGACATAAAAACACTTTGCTTTGAATAATCACTTCTGTGTGATATTTTCCTTTTTACCTTGTTAGAATGAGGAAGTTGGATACGACTGACAGGATGATTTCATGCAGCTGAGTCAAATTACAACTACTTTAATTTACATATACGCTACATTTATTTTTCAAACCATGAGCACGGCTTGCCAATGTTTACTGGCAGTCTGAATGGTGTGTTTATAATTTATTTTTTTATTTTTTTTGCATATATTTAAACCAGTAAATAGCATTATTTGCCTGTACACATAAAACCTAGATATAAAAAGCAGTGCTATTTTCTGCAACACATCAGCATAATTTCTATTTAGACATAATCTGGACAGTTTACATAAAAGTTAAAGTTGCTACTTTGTGCTATACATATACCTAATTCATATTTCCATGTCATTATAGATTGCAATTTTTTTTGGAAGGGTTTCTGGCATTTTCTAATTTAGAAGTAAGGCTCCTGTGGTGTTAGAGAAATGTTCTTTCACAAAGGTTTTATGTAACTTCGCTGTTTGAACAGCTGATGTGGAAAAAAAAGAACCTTGGTTCATTTAACATCCTGACTATTAAAATGTAAAAGAGTTTTGCTCATAAGCCTTTGCTACAGGTTGTAAATGGTGACTGTAAGCAACATGAGACATATCTCTGTGTCACAGTCAAACTTTATCACTGTGATGACAGATGGCAACATGAATTATACTTTACAGTGTTTTGATAGCATATCAAACAGATCATCTGCGACTTTGACAAACATTTCACAGCATACGTATGGCAATAATTGTCTGACAAGTAAAAACTAGTCAAGCAAAAAGATCTTAGTTACTCTGTGAAACATGGACACAGTGCAGTCCTCGCAGCAGCTGCTCATATTTAGTCTCAGAGCAGTTTCTACGGTACATAAGATGGTTACTTTATAAGATCAGTAATTCCACCTGCAATTGTGTTGACATGCTGCAGGATAGAGTCTGTTCCATGAAAGAACAGCCTTGTTATGGTAACTGTCACTGATCTGACATAACTTATAAGTCAGGATAACACATGGTGATGGTTGCTATGGTAATCACTGTACTATAACTTTGAATTCTTTTGTACCTTTATTAGGGGAATAAATGCTTAGCTGAACTTATGTGACAGACACATATAAATAGCAGTATTTACTGGAAGCAAACATAAAGAAAAATGTAACCTTGGTTGCAGATGTTGCACATTTCTCTCTGATTTTGGATCATGTGTGCTTTTTTTTTTTTGGTTATTGTGGTGATGTTCATGATAGAAGTGCAGTTCAAATCTGTTAAACTGAATCCCTCACTGCAATGACTAATGATGTATAAAAAAAATGGATACAGCAAAGTCGCTTAGTGGCACATGGAGTCATAAAAGTTTTACTTCTGTTTGTAAAATGACCCATATCTTCCACTGTGCTTCTGCACCTCGTCACATATTGACGTTTGGTCATGGACTTTCCACGTCCAGATACGATGTGAAAGGTACCTTGGATGTGTTGGTTTTTGACGTTCTGGGATGCCGTGTCAAGTTATGCCTGTTACAGGCATTGTCTTCTTTCAAAATACACAAATGTGCCATTTACATACAGTCTCTTTCAAAATAAATGCACTTATGTCTGCAAAATACCATGCACTGATGTTTTTTTGCCTTCAAGAGCTAATACATGCAGTTGGGTTGGGTCCATGTCATTGGTCCAACAGCCCATTGGTCCGACATCCCATTAGTCCGATGTCCCGTTGTTCCGATATGTGATTATACTAGGCTATACTGTATTTGTGTACCATAGAGGATCAGCAACGCAACAAAAGTAGGCTACTGGTCGAGATACAAGTGTCATAGAGAGAAGAGAACGAAACACCATAACCTCTTGTTATTAACTCTGGGGTCCAGGTTGTGTAGGGAGCTCTCCGCGGTGCTGAACAGCTCCCGGAGGGCGTATTTCTGCCTTGATGGTGCGCCGCGACCGGCTCTGGGTCAGCTGGGAAAGGCTTGAGGCGAAGCAGGCTCACGGCTTATGTGTTTGTCACTTTCTTTTTCATTTTAACCCACACCATGATCTTTTCCTGACCCTAACCAAGTGGTTTTTGTGCCTAAACCTAACCAGACCTTAACCACAGGGCATCATGATGATTTCGGAACGGACTTCGGAACAATGGGTTTAATATGGTCGGAACAATGGGCTGTCGGACCAATGGGCAGTTCCCGTTGGGTTTAGGCAACAAAAACACGTGGTTAGGTTTGGAAAAAGTGAACAGGGTTTGACATTAAAATCTTATGGGACATGAACCCTGCTCTCCCAGGTGAAGGGCAATGTTTGTTGGACACACACACACCACCTCTCCTGCCCACCCTGCTCTGACTTTCCTTGCCTTTAAACTATAACGGCGACCGGCCACGTATCATGCTGACGTTTAAGGACAGCTTTTCGTCAGTGTGTGACACTGCAAGTGACTGCCCAAGTGCTGGATTTCGATGACTTCGGAGTGAGCCCGGTTGCACTGTTGGACCCCGTCTTGTTGGGCCTGTAGCCCAACAATGAGATGTTCTTGAGTTTAAAATACATGACCCAGATGTGGCCGATGACAAGGCCAGGGGGGTCTAGTACAGTGTACTTCCTAGAGCACCTCCTCTTTTTGCATTCCTGATATGGGATGGAAATAAAGTAACGTTGGTTCAGCACGTCAGTCAAGGTCCATAGGTGTAAAGCAGAAAGCCCTCCACAATAAGGATGTGAGTCTCCTCCTTCTCCTTATGGTCAGACTTTGGGACGATCTCAGTATCCAGGGTGTTACTGATGCCAGTAGACTTCTCAAACTTCATGATGGAGTTGCCCAACCATGCATAGATCATACTCATCATGGCGTCAATGTCCAGAGCGCTGATGACATCATACTGCCTAAAGCCATCTTCACCAACTTCAATCTGACATTGGGGCTTGCAGAAGTCATCCTGATGTACAACACAACAGTTGGGCAGGTTCTTGATCAGCCAGTTGGTGATAATGGTTTTCCCTCCATTGGTTACGCTGCCGATGCCGATGGTGTACTTCATGATTGTGGATGGTCAAAACTCGTAGAAAAACAGTCAAAGAGAAAGTTGCAACAGGAAACGTCAACTATTCAGTTCCCCCATGGCATTTCACTCGGACGCAGTCTTCCGACGAGGATCCACTTATTTCCAGATGTCTCTTTCACAATGTAAGTCTATGGAAAAATAATTTTTGGGCCCAGTGGCATCACATGACACCCCCTAAAGTTGTAATTCCACAGTTTGGCTACTGTGCCAAATTGGCTTCAAATCCCAGTGCTGTTCCAGGAGGCATGGCAAAGGTGACAGCAGATCAGTCAGAGCAGGCTTGAGATGGGCCCTAAAGTTCCAAACAGATGGGCGATGGAGATGGTGATGCAGCAACAGACAGTATGAGAATAATAATGTGTTTTATTAACCTCCACAAAAATCATAAACCTGAAAGTTAGCACAAGATGTCTCTTTTAAGTACCACTCTGAGGTAGGAATGTTTTGTGCTCCTTCAGCGCTATTGCTCACAGTAATTCTGAGACTTGATAACAACAGGCCAAGGACCGACCTCACCTCAATTACTTTTGTGTGGCAGATAAATGTAGTGATTCTCGTACTTTAAAAAAAAAAGCTGCCTGTGAACAATATCCAAGCAGTAATTATGTTACCTGTAATTACATATTCGGCAAAACAAATTATGAATAAATATTTACTTTAATTAGGAAGTTTGTAGGAGACGGGGTTGTTTGGTTCACTTACAGAAAGCACAGTGGCAAAAGTGTTTAGCAGCTTGGCACGTCTATCTCGAAGCTCAGAAGGTGAGCGGAAATGAAACCAGCGTATGACACGGCTCCATATTAACTCTGACACTCACCTGCCTCGTGGAACGTGTCAGAATTGATTTGAAGATTCTGCTGATCACCTTCAAGGCATGGGAAGGTCTGACATCAAGCTATTTCACAGAGCTTTTACCCCCTGTATGTACTGAATGGTCTTAGCCTTGGGCACCTGAGGCAGGTTCCTATCGGCTGCTGCTAAATCGACATAAAAAACATGTAGAACACAATAAATCTTTAATGTCCTTGTGAGACAATTTGTTTTGCCGCCTGCAGTCCAAGGGGAAACAAATAACACCAAAACACACCAAGAGCCACAAATGACAAAGCTGCATGCTTTTAAAGCTCTTCATAATTTTATTTCTTTGTGTGCTGATATTGCCCTTCGCCTTGCTTGAATTTCCATTCTCAATGTCAACAAATACAATAAATATTTTATTGTCCATTTGTACAAAGTGCTAAACATTATGTTACTGTCCCATTAAATGATAATGCATGGCAGATCATCCAGGAGATTTTTTTTTTTTTTTTTTTTGCCTCGGTCTAGACTGTCTAAATGGCAGAGAGGCAGATGAGCAGGCGGAGAGAGGGAGGAGCCAGCCTCTTAAGCACTTTCCTCACTGACTGTACCGTAGAGAGAGGCAGGGAGAGATGCAGGGAGGAGAGAGGGAGCCAGTGAACAAGCGCGCAGAGTCAGAGCGAGTAGCCCAAGCATGGGAGCCAGAGTAGTAAAGCAAGCCCCGATGCACGCAGCGTGAACGGAGAGGAGGAGAGCAAAAAAAAAGAAAAAAGAGACGCACTCAAGACTTGAAGAGAAAGAAAAGGAGGAACAAGAAGACCCAGGCTGCAGCTGACAGGGGGGGGACGCTACAGTGTGGCAACTCCACACACTCTTTGCATCCCAACTGTTAATTCTGTCTGAGCATCTCGCAACAAGAAGACGTCTGTAACAATGATTTCCTGGCTGCTGCTGCTGCTTCTTCTCTACTGCTTTGCCAGCACGGGTGAGTGAACAAGGTTTTTTTTTTTCTCCCTCCTTCTCCCGCTGTCACTGTCTGCAAGTTTGGATGCAGTTTGGAGCCGCTCTCTGTGCTGGAGCTGCGAGCAGCATGTGATGTAATATCAGCTACTGGTGAACTGGTCATCGGTGTTTTTATTTATTTATTTATTTATTTTTTTCACACCAGCGTGGAAACCCCCCTCTCGTGTCCTGCTCTAACTCCCGCTAGGCTGACATGTCTCGGTGGATTCCGTTGCATCCTCTGAAAGTGATGTCTTAGTTTGCGGAGTGCTTTGCTCAGAGTCAAGCTTATGCTGGAGGGATAAGGGGGAAATGTTTGGGGTTGCCCGATTAACCAACAGGATGACCACAGGTTTCACAGCTCCCAAGTTTTACGCACAAATGTAATTCCACTAGAAGGAAATCGGCGTTGCATATTCCCTGTTCTATAATTGCCACACATGCCTAGATTATATGCATAGACAATCCGGTTTCTCTTGTTATTTAAATCAGCTTGCATTTGCACGACACAGTCAGGGGGTCTCTGTTTGACCAGACTGTGCGCATGTTTGTTCCAACCAAACTTTCCTTCTGTCGCACTCGTTGCTGATGCAATAAATCGTGAGACAAATGAGTAAATTTAAGTGCGAGTTGCAAAAGTGCTGATTGAAAAAGCTTTAAAAGCTCTGACTGGTCTTATTGATTTTTGTTGCCCTCCTATCCTGTGGCGCGTGATGACTTCACATTTGCCACGGCTCAAATCAGTCCACCCGCTGAATCTGAAATGAGTGGCTTGTGTGGGTTCACACAGTTTTAAAGACATGTGGCAGAAATGTTTGATGACAGTTGAGATCTCTGTTCTGGATCAACACCCAAAACTCTCCTGGAGTAACCCATGTCCTCCATGTTTTAGATCTCTCCCTGCTCCTGCACAGCTGATTTAAATGACCAGCTTGTTATCAGGCAGCTTCAGGACTCCATAATGAGTTGATCATTTGAATCAGCTGTGTAGAAGCAGGGAGAGATCCTGAACATGCAGGGCATTGGGGGGGTCATCCCTATGTTCCCAGGGATCTATGTTTCCCGGGTTCTATGTACCCCACTTAACCCTGTAAAAAAGCTTCTATGTTCCCCGCTGACACAAAAAGGGTTCTATGTTTCCCGCTTGGATGAGCGGGAAACATAGAACCCAGGAAAAATAGAACCTTTTTTGTGTAAGCGGGGAACATAGAACCTTTTTTGCAGGGTTAAGTGGGGAACATAGAACCCTGGGAACATAGATATGCTCCTGACATTGGGCACTTAGAGACAAGGGGAAAAGCTGAAGATATCCCTTTAGACTTAATCACTTCCATTGCTTTTGTCTGCTTTGTAAAGGAGCAGAAACTAAATCTAAACTGGACTGCACGTCGGCCTGTGCAACTGCATAGAAAGCTTTTTTTTGAGTCCACACATAACCTGATATGGTATACTGACAGCCAGAGCTACCTCAGCAACAGTACAGAAACACTGTGAGATGAGGCAAAAACTTTGTAATGCCATTATGCTCCTTTAATAAAGCATCACGCTGTTCTCCCCATTCCCGTCTCCCCCGTGGGATTCAATCTAATTCACCTGTTGTGCCTCTGACTTCTTGTTTTAACTTGCTCACTCATCTGGAGGCCCGGCTCTAAATGGATATCTTCCAAATGTTATTGCTCAACTTAATGTTGAGGGTGAGCGTTCTCAGTCAGCCGTGTGTGACTTGGGCTAGAAAACCTGCCTAGTCAGGCTGAATCTGCACACGCACGCACACACACGCCCGCACATGCACTCAGTAGGCTGTGGCACACCACCACTAATTTGAATCTGACACTGGTAATAAAGCCTTTAATATGGCTCTCAGTAGCTCTCTTTCAGGCACCGTACATCAACTCTCAAGAGGATAGCAGCTTTATTGCCTGGTTTTATGAGAGTATGAGTGTGTGCTGGTGTTGGAGCACACTGAGCCGACCCCCCCTCCTACCCCCTTTTTGTCTGAGAGGGGGCATTTGCCACAGTTTCCAAATGACTGCTTCATTTGCAGAAGCAATGCTTTATAGCACTGTGCTCCCCAGTGCACCACACAAAAGGGTTTTTAGCTGAAAAATCGAGCGAGGTCTCTTCTGCTTCAGCTAATATGCAGTGTTTGGGAAACACACAGGTGAGGTCAACTTGCCTCAGAGTTAGTGGGATTCTCTAATTAGAGAGGCTGCACATTTTGTATTGCTCAGTCCTCTGGGCTTTTAGAGCTGTAATCCACAGGAGGCTGGGGGCTGTGTCCGAATCACACAGTAGCAAAGCATCCTCAGAGCTGCAGCTGTCAGATCTTGGACAACCTCGAGCCCTGTTAATAACCCGTGCACTCTGTGCCAGATCCCCATGCTCAGCAAAACTGGTTATCATGCACTGTTTAAGGAGATTGCAGGTGAGCAATCTCTTTATGCACGCGGCTGAGCGCAGGCCATCACATGCAGCACATACATACAAACGGCTGTGACTTCCCATTTTCACAGAAATTACCAAGTGTGTTGATTTGCATTTGCTGTGGGTGGAATCAGAGTGCGAGGACATCAGCCTGAACCAAAAGAGGAGGAGATGAGAGAAAGGAAGGAGACAAAGAATCCCCGCTGCCATCTGACTCTCCTTCTGGAGATGGCAGCCTTCCTCCTGTGTTCTTGTCGTCCTAGGCTGGCTTTGGCACCAATAGTTCGGCACAAAACATGGGAGAGAGGAAGAGTGTGGGAGAGACAAAAGCCTACTGACTGACACTTGGAAATGGATGTCTCAGTGTGGACTTTGGATAAAGTTGAGGATGAAAATCACAGCACTGGAGGAGGCTGGTTTTACATTTGCTTGCTTGTGCTTCTTAAAGATGCAAAAAGAACCTTCTTGTACTATTGGAAGGGAGCGCATTTCCATCGAAGGACTTCGTTTTCTATCAATTGTGTAGTGTTGTGGCACTAATAATGCATTCAAATCACATTGAACTGCTTGTAAATGTTTTCAATGGTGCATCAGAAACAAGAGGATGACCACAGACAAGGATACACAATACATTGGTTCTTGAGCTCAGTATTGAAATTGTGAAGGTCTTTATTTTTGTGACTGCCAAGGACGATTTTGGTTCTTCTAGCTGAATGACCGAGGAGAAAAATGAGACTTTATGGATTGTATGCGAGGTAAATGCTTTTGCTCCACCGTGTGGAGGCCAGACAGCGAGGAAGAAGACTAATGAAGTCCTTTATGATGAACGATGAACACCCCATCTGATAAGAAACACATGCATAGAAAGACTTTTTTTTTTTGCCCAAGGTTTCTTAAAGGGACAGTGTGTAAGATTTAGGGGGATTTATTGGCATATAGCGATGAGAACTGCAGATTGCAACTGAAACTTCTTCTGGTTAGAATTCCTTCAGTCTTTATTGTTCAGTGGGTTTTAACCGGGAGCCAACTTATCCACAGAGGTCACTTCCTCTCAAAAAACAAATGGATCAGGTGATAAAACAAGTAAAAACATAAAAAATGAAATACAGAATACAAAGAATAAAGCAGTTTAACTTTACAAATCAGTGTTTGTCTGATGCTGGCGGCCACTAACCTACGCCTGCCAGTGTGTGCTCCCCTTTTTTCCCCCACACAAGTTAAGATCCAGACATTCGGGAGGTTTTTACAGGGAGCCGCATTATCCGCAGAGGTCTTTTCCTCTCCAAAACAAATGGACCCAGTCATTTAATAAGTTAAAAACTTAGAATAAAGCAGCTTCACTTTAAAACATTGCTCTTGTCATGGAGGGGACTCTAACTATAGTGGCCGATGTTAAAACCAACCCTATCTAGAGCCACTGGTTGGTTTGTCCATTCTTGAAATACTCTAGAAACATGGTGTGGCAATTTCCATAAACAAGGACCTGCTCCCTATATAGATAAAAATGTCTCATTTTAAGTTAACAGAAACATGACCACTCTTATTTTCAGGTGATTATACACTAAAAAACATACTTATTATATTATATTCCATCTCTGCCAATATATTCCATTAAATCCTACACACTGAACCTTTAAGACTATGAGTAATCATCAATCACAATCCAAACCATAATGGTGCACCAACTGGGGGCACTTTTCATACCACTCATGAACATCAAGTCCATTTATTTACTTTATACTTTTCAATTTAGACTACTATAACTAGAATACTAATGCAACTCTTAATGAAAGCAAAATCTGTGTCTTCATCTGAGATAAATATGAATGGATATACCCCACTGGCCTGCCTGGCACCGGTTGGCCATTAATTTTGTGAGATTAATTAAATGTTTGCGTATTAATCATGATGGTGTAAAAGCTTCATATTCATACCCACTTGATTTAATATTGTTTGTCATGTTGACTGCATCCTTGTTTCTTTTATTAGTGTGAGGAAATAAGGTTATCCATTTTTTTTTTTCGCTGATCCTTTATTAAAGATGAACGTGTTTCAGTCTCACATTAGGTTATTGTAAACACTATTCATTGCCAGTGCTTAGTGGTTGATGAGCAATAAAATGCTCATCAGCTTCTCCGTTGATTATACAAAGAGCAATCAGTGCTGAGTTAGCTACCAGGAGATCAACCTGACTCCGAACTTTCCCTTCAGCTCAGAGCAACTTTACAGCACATGTACCTCCTATGTGTGTCCTAAGTGGTTGTTGTTGTGAATCGACAGCAAGATTCATTCAGGGATCTGCAGGACTTGACCTCCAGATAACATTGCTGTCAGTCAGGTGAACGCACCATGACACAACACTTGAACCCTCTCTCTCGCCTGTGGTTGAAGAAGACAGGGGTTCGCTCCGGGGGCACGACCGGCACGTCACCTCAACTTTTGAACACAGGGAAGCCATATTGACTTTCCCAGTGGAGCGTGATTGTGCTTGTTTATGCCTCATCCGTCTTTAAGGACCACCTGCCTCACGCACACACATCTTTCAGTAGGTTGCTGTTCACCTTGGCTTGGTTTCTGTGGTCAGAAATCAAGCCACAGACATTTTGAGGCACTGCAGCATATAGCTCAAGGCTGACACTGATATCAGAACTTGGGGAATGAAGCGGCTGAGAACTGATATTTTGTGATGGTAGTCAGCATCTTTGCATGTCCTAAATTATTTAGAGGCCTTGTTTTCTCTATAATTTCTATTTTACAGTTGTGAGGATATTAAAATCCATAAACCAAGTCCTGTCATTATAGACACTCTCTTTTAAAACCCATAATACTATTCTGTTAAGTTTGTCTTCCTCTTACAAATAAAAAGTCCAATCATAAGCAATAAGACACACATGTGGCTTAATTTCTATAGCTACACGAGTTTTGCTGCTACAAGCTTACCTGGATATGACCAGTAACTTATGTTAGCTAAAGTCAACAAACTTTAACAGAAATTGATTCTGTAACTCTGACGCCGTTTTTACATATGAACTTCGGACAATGTCTAGAGAATCGGGTGCGGACACTTGTCGCACATAACAGGAGACTGTCCGGTTCAGAAGCAGAGATGTTCCGATACCATTTTTACCTTCTCGATACTGATTCTAAATCCTGAACTTCCGTATCGGCCGATCTGATACCATTGTGCTAACCATGTATGGATGTGAAATCATTGCTAACAATGTTGTATGTATCGGATCCATGCAAAGACTTGTGTACTTGCTGATACCTGACCCAGCATTTTAGGCACTATTGGTATCAGCACAACTTTTGTCAAAAGTGTTCTCAATACTGGAAGTACTCCGTTTGGTTTAGGCAAGAGTTGGGGCCTGAGAAGAGCATGCAATAGGCAGGACATGATGTTAAAATTATACTGTGCAAATTGCAGTGTATTGTTTACAAAGCCAATCCTAATTTGGGCACATACAACCAACTCTCGTGCTGTTCCTCGAATTTGTCTGATGATTTCAGCAACAGCCCTTACCGACCCAAGTTCACAAATCTCATCATCTTTCCAGTTAGACATTTTTGTGGGCATCTCCGTGCAAGTGACCCTTCTTCTTCTCCCTTGGATGTTTGTATTCTTCTGCTTTCATGCCTGTTGCGTGATAGATGTCATCAGCACGCCCACTCATTCTCTGTGAATTCTACAGACAATGACCTGCTCTATTCACAAATGGGCTGAATGAGACAACACAGACTTTGTACTAGGGAGCTGGCGGACTAAAATCTGTTTGTATGGTCCATCGAGGGCTGTCCAGAACATGATTTTTGGGGCTCCGAAGCTTCAGTAATAATTACCAGCAAATATTTGAAGCTCTGATGCAACGGGACCACCCAAACCTGACCCTACTTAAGCAGGACTTATTCATGCTGCTTTTGTGTGTGTGAGAAAGAGAGTGTGAGAGTCACTATTTGAACTCAATGTTTCTGTAACTTCTTAATATATCTGAACACAGCGGGTCGGGCTGCATCACTAGAGGCAAAGCAGGAGCTTTACTACAGTTGCCAGCTGCGGATAATTTCATCTCACCTGTTCCTTTCCTCATCAGACGGCCAATTTAATAGCTTGAAGCGAAGGTCAATGACTTCACTGAGGACACTGGCCTCATTTGCGTCTGACACTTGCCACCTCCTTTCAATTTCCTCCACCAGTTTACAGGTGAAAAAACAAAAAACAAAGCATTGTGATACTGATTTGGACGTTGATTACCTTCGAAACCACTGAAGCTCCGAAGCATCCGGGTCAGCTGATTGAGACATTTGCACCCTCACATACAGCTCCTGTTGGTGATGTCAAAATAAGTTCAGGGTGGCAGTGTTTGTGTAAAAGGGGCTTGTGTTTTAGCATGTCAGAGATTAATAGAGGTAAATACACCTTATCTCACCATGAAGCGTGTTTGTTGTTTCCCCCTTGTGATCCCATTTGCTCTCAGTCAGGTTGTCTAATGATGATGTCTTTAAAGCAGCTGACACAAGAAAATCTTAGGAAATTAAGATGTAATACATTGTGGCATTAAAATGCCATTATATGATGTATGTACAGTGGCCACTGCTCAGGAAGAGGCTTTACTGAACAAGATGCGGAGGAAAATCCCTCCGCAGCCATCTGATACAAAAATCATGAGTTTTGTCGACATTCTGACAGGCTGATATCTGTTTTTTAATAAAACCCAGTATCGGTGAGGTGATGTATCGGTCCAGCCCCGCAGCACGGCCCATGCTTCCACCAAGATATTATTGGAAGTCATTGCTCAGAGGTATTGTGGCAGTGAGATTCATTAGGCTTCTCCTGCCGCCTTAAAAATGACAACGTAACAAGATGGCAGAAATGTAATATTGAAGAGGAATCTCTCAACCTCAAAGCCACTCCCCGGTCCTATACCATTCATTCTCTTCCTGTGAATGTCTGGCTGACATTATGTTCGTACAATACTTGATATTACTGAGCTCCACGGACACTCACCCTGAGTACCTTCCTCCTCTTGTCCTTGTCTAACCCAAATGCAATCTATTCTGGCAAACGGCATATTTTACAGCCAACAGTAAATATTTTACAGTGTGCTTTTCCCTGCAACTACATCCGAAGGGTAAGCATAGCCCTGTCAGTCCTTTTAACGCAGCGCTATGCAGCATTCATCTCCTCCAGATTATTGATGGATTAATAACCTCAGAACAAGTTAATGCACAGGAAGTTACAGACAAGGTTTCAGAGGCCTCAGGCTCCCCCAGCGCCACATCACAGCCATTAACCTCTCGCACAGGAGTCTATAATGACAACACACGGTCAGGTTGTTACCTCAAATCATCCTGATCAACTGGAAATCAATCCTCATTGATCAGTGTATGGATTTCCTTTGGGGGTGGTGATACAGAGGGAGGCAGAGGACTGAGCGGAAGTGAAGGTTACAGTTACTATGTGGCATGTTTGGCTTTCTGAGCTGAAGCTAATGAGAAACCCTCCTGTTAATGATTGATGTTGCACAGTTGCAGCTTAAACCGCGCTGAAAATTGGAAAAGAAGCTGAAGGCAGAGGAAGGGAGACACATTTTAAGGCTGGCTAGGTGGAAGGCCTGCCAACCAGTGACAGTCCGTAGATGGGGAGGTGTTGCTTGTTTGGTTGAGCATTATTTTTTAACAGTGCTTGTGTGGGTGTCTATGTGTGTGGGTGTGTGTGTGTGTGTGTGTGTGTGTGTGCGAGTCCACTTGTGGTTGATTGCTGAACACGCTGTATCTTCTATTTTCTATTTACTCGAATTTCAGATTTTGTTTGCTGCAATCATTTCATCATTCAGCAGCCCAGCCAAGCAGTGTGAGGGTAAATAGTACATCAACATATTTTTTCCTATAGTATTGCAGACATGAATCTTGTTCTCTGTCGCCGAGATCTATGGCCATGTTGCACTTTGCGGTTCCATTGGTGTTTCCTGGCATTGCTCGGAGGCGGCCGGGGTAAACAAATGGCTGCAGCTATTGACAGGGCTGTTAGGTTGTGCACAGGCCGATGTGTTTTGTGTTGCAGGACGACAGGCACTTTGAAGAACTGAGCTGCTGATTTGATATGGGGAGGCAATGTTTGCCCGCATTTTCCCAGCACAGCGCTATCTACCTGGACAGAGCTGGCTCTCTACGTCGTTGATGTAGATATGTATGTGTTTTTATTTTATCTCTTTATTCAGAGCTTGACTCGCTCGCTCACTCTCACACCAGTCACACTGAGACACTCTTACACATGTGCGCGTAGTTAAGATGAGCAATGTTGCAAAGGGGGGTTTATTTGCATGCGTATATGTGTGGACATAAGTATGCACGGTGCGTGAGTGTATGCAGAGAAGCATGTGTTTGCGTGTGGATCAGGCTCCACAACACCAATTACAACCCTATGCCTCTCTTTCGCAATATAAATGTAAATCAGCCTTTTAACTTGTACACAAGAACTCCTGGAGGGGGAGGGAGGGAGACATGGAGAGCGGGAACCAAGTACCTCACCTCCAGATAATGATGTGTTTCCTTGCCATTACCATGCAGCCCATCACAAAGGTGTTGTGCCGCTTGAATATGGTAGTGCACCTCACGCTTCCCCCAGTGGACACTTGTTTAGGGCTTTTGTTGTTTATTCCAGTCTGGTTGCTGCATAAAATAGGCTCTCTCCCTGTCGGCTGAGTGGACTGGGAGATAGTCTACAAAGTAGCTCAGTCAGTAACTCAGTCGAACTGACCATTGTCTGCATCCCAGAGTGCCTCAGTGGCATCATGATGCTCTTGTCATTAATGCTCGGCATTTGTCTGTGATCTGATGCCCATGAGGCACAAACCTATCTGAGCGTGCTCTGTTTAATCTCGCCTCATTATTTTTCTACGCGGTAAACTAGGCGTAAGGGGGGGTGGAGGGTGGGGGGTGGGGTTGATTCCATCTTTTTAATGGGGAGCAGAAGCAATCACCACGGAGCTTATAATAAATGTTCTCTGCATGCTTTCTTTGAACCCGTCCCTGCAGATCTGGAAGGCTGTGCTCAGCAAGGACCTTTCTAATAAAGTCCCTCCTGATAAGGCCTGATAAAGTTTGCCTCTGAAGTTTTTTTTTTTAGTCTTATATTGTGAATGGCTTCAGTCAGACACGCTTGGCGTCTTCAAAGTCAAACCTCCCTGGCTGGGTAAATAAAATTGATTGATGGTTGTGACATTCATCCCTCCTTTGAAAACGGTACTCGACACCTGCCCGTCTCTGGCAGGTTTATGGACAATTAGGACGCCTGTCCTACAACAGGCTGATTAAATGTCTACACACAGCAAATCCCAGCAGATCTAGTGATCAGGAAAGATGCAGGGGGTGATTTTAATTTTCAAAAAGTTGATATTGTCTCCCTTGATTTGATTGGTTGAATGATCACAGAGCTCTGGCAGACAGCATTATTGTGCCAATCATTGCTTATTCTTTGCTCATGAAGAAGACATGTCATGCTCGGGTTGTGAAATCCTTTACAGTGAAAGAATAATACCTATTTTTATTACACATGTGTGTGTGTTTAACAAGCAATTAGTTGTATTTTAGCAGATTTACTCAACAGAATTTGAGTTTTTTGGTGAAAATAAAAACCAATGAGACTCAAGTGTTGTCAAGGAATGTGCCAAATCCAGTGAGAAGTAATAACAACAATGGTGAGCACTAGGGGTGCAATGGTACAGGTAGCCCACGCTACCGTCTGTACCTCGGTTTTTGGGGCCACGGTTTCGGGTCAGTTTCGGTACATGTTTTGTGCGTAAAGAGAACAATTTTTTTCCCCCACAGTTATCTCTTTATTTTGCTTGTCAGCAAAAACTGCATTTCACAGTAAACAAATTTTAAGTTAACAGCCTCTTAACCTTGACAACTCGTACAGTATACACCATACTGCATACAGTAGTATAACATATCTTTTAGAAACTCTTTCAAATGTAAACAGTTACTGAACACAACACTTGACAACTTGTATATACACTATACACTAGACAGTTGTTTTTTCGCTGGTGTTACCTTCTCGAGTCCTCAACTGTCAGAAAGCGTTACATCAAGGTGCTTACGCTGGAGATGCTTGCTCATATTGCTCGTGTTTCCTCTTACGTATGGGACACGTTTCAAGCAACGTTTGCCGACAGCGAAATTTCTGTTAACTGTTTTCACTCCCCTGTCGTTGTATTCAACAGCGAAACCGAAATGATCCCACACCGAAGATTTGTACGAAGCCGGTGCTTCTTCAAACTTCTGAGTGGGCGGAGCCACAACAGTGATTGGATATCAACTCGCAGGGAGGGCTTTTGTGCAGCAGGCTGACTTGGCCATTCTCTTTATGGACTCGGCCTGTGGGCAGGCACACACACAACACACACACACACACACACAGGGGCCTGTAAAGCATCAATGCAAAATTAATTGCAAAACCGAAAAACCCGCCGTGCATAAGGGCATATTGATTGGTGCAGGGCGGACTGAACGGTTCAATATTTTACAGAGAACTGTTGCATCCCTAGTGAGCACTATAGGTAAGATAGACAGTGCTGTCAAAGCTGTTCTAAATTGTCATGTCCTCTTAATATCGCCTGGCATCATAGTTTGTTTCACTTGGCTACGCTCTACTCTTAAAACTCGAGCAAAAGAGCTTTAGTCGCATGGCTTTGCCTCAGTGTGGGCTTAAAATGACATTCAGGCAGATAAATGGGTCTGTATTGACTAGCTAGGAAAAATTGGATCCCCCTCCTTGTCACGGATATCGTTAAGAGTGGACGCAATGTCAGACTGAAGATGGAAATGGAGTGCTGACGATTCTGGTATTAGGCAAGCGGAAAAACAGAACCGAGTACACTTTAATACAGCAGTTCCCATCTGGTCAAGCCACGGGGTCCAGATTTCTCTTTAGTCATTAATTCGAGGTCCATGCGGTGAAACATATTCAGCGTCATTCTTGTGTTTGGTCATGTTGTTGAGTTAGTCTGCTGTCTCTCTGTCAAGAAGCTGTCCGTTGGTCACACACTCTGCAGCAGGAAACGACACTTAAAAATAAAAGCTCTGTGCCAGAAATTCACTGTACTTCAAAATAAAATGTGTACTATACAACCATAACATATTCACAATGGACCAGGACCCACCACTGCTTCAATATCTATTTATTGCAAGTAACATAATTATAGTGATATTCAACTTTGTAGCATATCACATATTTTCCTCATATCATGCAGCCTTAATACTAAACAGATGTTCTGAAATAGGCTTGAGGCCAGATGGTGCACACAGATCCGACTTAGCGACTCATGCTAACATCCATAATACTGATCCTAAATATAATGCAATCAGTTACCTGCTTATGAAGATTACATTTATCACTTTCATTTAAGTAAACTGGCAGCAAGTAGGTCCATTAGATAATATGTGATACATTTATATCCTTGGTAGTATTTACTTATTACTTATGGCAACATTAGCTGTGTCCTTTAGTGAACACTAATGAAGTGAAGTATAAAATTAGCTGTCAGGTTCTGTATACAGATGCTTATGAGGAAAAAAAAAAGTAAATAAGAAGAATGTGAGTGCTTTCATAATGGAAGTCAATAAAATAGAATCATGTTTGTTGCGTTAAATTTTAACCATGCTCATGTCCCATTATATCAAAAAATGAAAATAAAAATGTCATTTTTTTTTATATATGTCACTTGTAACATCCCTGTTTCCCCATCTGCTTTGCATGGGAGGATTTCCCAGCCCGATATGACGTAAATCAAATATGGCCTCGGTCTGAATAAAACGAAAGGACAAACAACATATCCAAATCTCACCGGGCTCATTCGCTGCTGCTTGGCACAGGCCCAAGTCATAAACAGCCCAAAATGAGCCCCACTGTCCCCCATATCCATTAGCCTGCATCCAGCAGGCACAGAGTGGGCATTAAATATGCCTCCCGCTTCTTCATTAGCAACAACAACAACAAAAGAAAGTTATAAAAAAATTGTGGCCTTACACGGAGAAGACACGACTCAAGCCAAGACTCGGTTAAGGTCCGCGAGCCCTGTCACAGTAACTGAGTTGATAAGCGAGGCAGCCTCTCAGGGCATGCTGGGGGAGAGTGGAAGTTGATAAACAGCGAAGCCCTTGGACTGAGAGTGTAGTTTATTGTAGCCTTATCTAAAGTGATAATGGCACTGCTGAGGGTCTAGTAATGAGGTATGAGTGGGAGGTAACCTTATAAAAGGCCCTAATGTCAGATCAGATAGCTGCTACAGAAAGGTGGAGGAGCACAGACTCAGTATTTTTCTCACTGCGAGGCAATAGGGGAGAAAACAGCATAGTGGATTTGGGTATGTGGGTAGGGTGGAGGGTGGCAGGGGGGGCTTTTAGAGTGGGAGGGCTTTGTGAAAATGCTGTCACACAGCGAGAAGTTGGGATGCTTTGGAAGAGCAGGAGAGACAGCTCCACTGAAAATAAAGAGAGTATCTTGGCTCAAATGAGGGGATGGAGAACTCTTTTTTTTCCCTCCCCCTCTCTATTTCCCATTTCAGATTTGCACCATTTTGTCAGAGTGTAAAGAGGCTGGAGAGCAGTGGGGTGTTGAGGCTGGATGAGAGTGGGCAACAGACAGATGCATTTCTCACAGATTACGGTCAGATACTGAAGCCTTCCAGCAAAGCCTGCGGCTCTGCTTTTCTTTATCTTTATTTCAAGAGTTCACTTACAACTCCAACCCCCCAAAGGAGCTACATGCAATGGACTAATCACCATCATGAGAGAGCAGCAGTAAAAAAAGGGTATTTTTATATTATATATTTTTAAATATAATTTTGTCTTTAGATTTTTGTAAAAGTCTATCCTTAACACTGCGAATGAATGTTTCAAAACTGCTTATCCTTTTATAAATGTTGTAAGGTGATGCAATAACTGCACAAAGTGATTACAAATTTTATTAGATATTGTTGGGAAATAAAATAGTGAAACAGTTTCCTCTGTTTTCCAGCTAATGAGAGTTTTGCTATAAATATTGTATCCGTGACTCTCTGGAGCCCAGGATGTTTATGGCCTCTGGTCTTCCTAATGAAAACGTTTGATTAGAAGAAAAATAATACACCTTCTTGAAATAATACTACATATTAAATCACACTCCTGTGAAAACACAGTTATTAGTAGACATTTTCTGCAATCCAAATGTAATGGATTAATACATTATTCATCTGTTGTCATAAAAAAAGAGCCTCTCGAGAGAGCAGGTATGTGAGATGTGTTTTCATGTGCATTGTAGAGGGAGTGAAACTGTGCTCCCAATCATTTTTTCACATCTCCACGCGTATCCAACGTTGTCACATCAATATTCTGGGGTGTAGAACCTCCACAGGGCTGTCTGAGAAGTGTTATTTGTTGCTTTTGGCAGAACCAGTACAAGACAGATCATATAAAAGAATATTAGAATAGCCATGAGGTTAATGTGATTTTATACACTGAGAGAAACGGTCAAAAGACAATTCCATGTCTGACCAGGAAAAGCATCTTTTATTTTCTGTCACCCTGATAATTTCAAATCCTTGTAAACATTTCTACAGCAGGAGTCGATCGATCAACTCCAGCGTGTTCAAAAGGCAGCAGTGACAAGTTTAACATCGAACAAATAAAACATGATCACATTGCCTCACTTTAAGGCTCTCTGCAGTGGCTGCTGGTCAGTTGTAAATTTTATGATTTTGCTGAAGACTTTTATGACCGGCCTGGGTTTACCTTCCAACTAGATTATTGATCCTTTAAGCTCATGTGAGCTGAAATGCAGCCCGAGATCCTCAGGCAAAGGTTCTCTAAGTTGTTTTATAGTCTAAAGTCTTCAGTTTCAAACAGAGACTTTCAAATGGCTAAGAAAACTTTGCCCAAGGATCCCAGGCTTCACTCCATCTCACATGGGCTTAAAAGATCGATGATGTAGTCAGAAACCACATGTCAGTCTTACAAAATCATTCTCTCTTGAATGCTTTTTTCACAAGCATCATAGACATAACATCTTGAAATCCTCTAGGGGTTTGGATTCACAGTTTCATACATCACAGGTCTGCATTTTCCACCTTTCCACCTACAAACATATAATAATAATGGTTTCAACGGCAACCTGTTACAGAGATATCAGTCTCTTAGTTTTAGGTATCCATATCGACCTGCGATGGGGTGTGTATTTCTACTTCTGATGTATATTTTCATTAAGTTGATTTTCTGATTGCTTTCTGTTCAAAATGTATGCATGCCACCTACAATTATTTCCATATGCAGTGCCATCCATTAGGGATGTACCCAAATCAGAATATGTTGTTTGGGAAAGCACAAATACTTCAATGGAAACAGAAGAGATGGGTATTGACAACCGGTTCCGGTTCCAAATTTTGTGAACTATTGGCATCAAATGACTTCAACTCATAGCGGAGAGGAAAAAAGTGTCCAAGAGACGGTTTCATTTCATGCAGATAGATGACAACAGTGCTACTCATAAAATCTGTAAAATGATAATTTGAAGTGAGGGTGGAAACACTTTTAATGTGCCGAAACATCTTTCTACTCAACAGGTGTGGGCGATATGGCCCTAAAATAATATCACGATATTTCAGGGTATTTTTGCGATGACTGTATTCTTAACGATATGACAAATTAGTTAAAAAAAAAATTGACTTGCAACAAAATAAATGATATAGTTTTACAGTTTGCCTTCAAATATTCAGTAAAAACATTAAAATTCTCTCTCTTTTCTTTAGTTTGTGAACAACAACAGTAACTCAGAGTGAGATTCAGATTCTATATTCAATATTAATAGTTCAACAAAATAAAATCTACCACAAATTACACATTTAAACAGCTCCCAAATACAAAAAATGTCCCCTGGGATATATATATATATTAACAGGCGATTTCCCTCTTTTAGCAAAATCCTAATATGATATGATTGATTTGTTTTCCACCTGGACCTTTATGCTCTGCCATTTCTCCTCTAATCATCACGCTGTAACCTGTGACAGGCTGTTATGCTACCATAATGTTTTTTGTTGAGCCACGAGCATCACGTAGGTTTACATTACCAGAGGTTTATGACAAATCATTTGACAACACTGACTCCTTTGTGCACATTGCGAGAGAGGAGAGGGAGAGACGCTGTGCCAATCTGGAAATCCATTGGTAAAAACAAAACAAAAAAAAAACAAAACTTTTTTTTTTCTTCCTTTACCTCTGGAGGCACAGCCCGGAGTTTTTCGACTAATGGAAGTGCAGGGGCCTCGGTGATCGCTCACACCCTTCACTTCCGGCGGTGCCCCCAGGGAATCACCATGTTGTTTACAAATACTTCGGGTAGAAAACCAGCAGAGTTTAGCTATATATCACATTTTTCACGTCACTATATCACCGTGTAGACTAATCTGATGTTTGTTAAGTCTATAAACACAATGATTGAACAAACGTTACTATTTCTGTGTGCACGTTTTGCAAGTAATAACATGGTTATCATAGATTAGCTGGGCTAACCATTAGCTGTTAACGTTAGCCGTTAGCGGTGTCTGTAATAATCATAGACTGTATAAAAATAAGGTAATAACTCAATAAACAGTCCGTGAATAGAATACTTTTCCCAGCGGATATCTTAGTTACAACATGATTGAGCTAGCAAAGCAGTTTTGTGTTGCTATGTGTGGTATTTATTCAGTTATGGGAAATCACGATGTCTAGAGAGCATCAGTGGCTGCAGCTGACAGGGACAGTTAGCAAAACTAACATCAGGACGTCATCTGTTCAAAGCCTCTCGTTGTCGGATACGACATGAAACTACTCCAGTTAGCTCAATCATGTTGTAACTGAGACATCCACTGGAAAAAATATTTTTTTTCACATTGACGAGATGGTGTTTTGGGTGGAGCGGCCGCTATGGACGCGGAGCTTGCATTTCCTGGGAACACCTGCATGTCTCGGCCACGCCCCCTCCATTGTGATTGGCTAAAGCACAGCATCGTTCAAACTCAAAGCCCCGCCCTCCCCTCCTCTGTAGTCATCTTTCACACAGGGCTGCCGACAGTTTCTACAGTGTAAATTGTAGAATCTGTCTTGAGAGATTAACGCTGTGCTGCTGCCAGAGGAGCCGCTGAATGAGTTCCCTCTGAGCAGTAACTCGCTAAAAGAGTCTGAGAAGTTGAGGGCTGTTTATAAAACATTCAGGACACCACAGTTTATTCCACGCTACTGAAGCTGCTCCTGTTTTTGGAACCACCGTGGAGTCGGTAATAATTTGGCATTCACCCATGCTTGTTGTTGCCGTGGGAAACCATATAACATCAATATGTCAACAAGTTGAAATATTGCGAGTATCATGATAGGAATTTTTCATCTTGTTAAAAATTACACCGGTATTATTGGGCTTATATTGCAGGAATGCCGAGTATTTGACACTACGCACGTACTGTGGCAAATATCCTATTTAATAACAATGCTGAAAACCTGTGTTGGCCTACTTTCTCTCCAATCAATAAGAGAATCAATAAGGAATGGGACCAGAATCGAATGTGTCACTGGTATCACTAAAATCTTGTCAACTACAAACTTTAGGAAACAGATAATTATTCTACCCGAAGTTGCTCATCATTAATAATTGACATTTTTGCACATTATGTGTCATCAAATCTGCTCATATCATTGCGAATGCCCACAAGATAAATGCTCGTTATATTTGCAACAAATGACTTTGATTTCATTCAGTAGTCGTTTCATTTATTACTCATTACTGAAAAAGTGATCGCTATATTCTGTAGTTGTCCCTATTGTGTCAGCGCACAGCAGGCTGAGACTTCATTTAGAGGAGGAGGTGCTTGAACCTGGTGTGGCAGCTTGATTTCTTCTAACCCCCCGCAGATTATACATCAAAATTAAGCTTAGGACCTGTAGTTTTTATCCATGTGCGAATTTCCTCTGTTTAAAAAAGTCAGTCTAAATATTGAAATAAATTATGTTTTGCTATGTAATTAATTGGCTATTGCATTGCTGATGAATAATAGGTTAGAAAATACAAAAACTGTCCCAATGAACGTGACCTAAAACCAAAAAAACCACGCCCATGTTCAGTCTTCTGTCTGAATACAGATATAGACAATTTTGTTTGTTTAACAGACACAGATAATGATTTCTTTGTACTACTATCCATTCATATTTGACATAGTGGTTTCTTCAGTGTAAAGGCAAAATTATGCCAATATCTGAATCGAGTTAATTTATTTCCCAGAGCACATTGCACACTGTGAAGTGGTTCAGTCCAACTGTATTTCCTGCACTTGTTCTTTTGTGTCCCACCATTTCATCCTCTTTCCATTTAAGTGGACAATCTTGATGGTTTTCCTTTTCCCCCCTTTTTCTTTTGTGATAGCTTTTTAAAGACGCCACATTACTCTGCTCCGTACTGGCATCCATTTGTGTTGGGGGCCTGATTCAGCGACCCCTGCGACGAGACCTCATTGAAATTCATTTAAAGGTCATGGACCAGCAACCTTGGACTGCCCTTCGGCCCACACTGGGCCTGGCTTTGATGGGGTGACACAGCTTGGCTGTAATGGTACCAGTTCTCAAGGTCTCCGGCATGACTGCACAGGCTTATCAGGGAGGGCTTCATCAAGGCCTGGCTGGCTGCGAGACAGAGTGCAAAGGAAATTAAAGAAAGAGAGGGGCTAATGTAAATGAAGAGGAAATTGTCATGTGGAGGGGACTGGAAAGAGCAGCAGGGATGTTATTATCAGAGCGAGACAGTGACAGAAAGAGGGGTACGGACGCGGTGGGGGGCGATTAATGCTATTTTGTCAAATAAGCATGAACTAGGATGGACAGATGATATGTTGTTTACATGACAGAGTTGGGCAAAAATATTATGATGTTTTATTTTATATCACAAAGCACTAATACAGGGTGAGATGGCTGAGCATACGTGTGCTTTTCAGTACTCTGTTGAAGGACTTTTATTTTCATTGATTGGGGGGGGGGCGCTGGAGCCCATCCAAGCTGACGCTGGGTGAGAGGCCTGGTACACCCTTGACAGGTCACCAGACTATCACAGGGCTGACACATAGAGACAGACAACCATTCACACTCACATTCACACCTGCGGGCAATTGAGAGTCGCCAATTAACTTGCATGTCTTTGGACTGTGGGAGGAAGCCGGAGTACCCGGAGGAAAGCAACGCTAAAATGGGGAGAATAGGCAAACTCTACACTGAAAGGCTCCCCCGACCTCTTGCTGTGAGGCGACAATGCTAACCGCTGCACCATCATGCCTCACAAAAATACAATGACAGCATGTTATATGTTGAAATGACAGAAAATGACCAATGGTTTACTTTTGTGACCTGTAGGGATTGCGATATTCTCTCAGAAAAGTCAATAATTAAATAATGAAAACCCAATTCGCAATGATATAATCACCTGTAACAGTTTAGGCTAGTCTGTACGTTTCTTATGGCTGATTCAATTGGATGGTGAAACGTAATGGACGTAAACATGTGCATCATGTTTACGTTCAAATTAAGGCTTGTTCTTGAGTTTTGGTAAGGACGGCCGAGCAACCACAGGTGGATACAATCTGACTGGCACCTTAATAGAAGGGAAAAGGGAAAAGAAGGGAAGGGAAAAGAACCACACTGTATGCAAGTAAATTAATCTGTAAATCTTAATTATGGATCATTACAAATAAGGTAGCAAAGTAAAGAGTAAATCATGAAATAGAATTCCAAAACATTGATGTCACATTCAAAGTCATTTCAGTTGCTTATTTTGCCAGTTCCAACACTCAGCTAATGCTTTAAATACTAATCTGCCTGATTAATACCAGACACCACAGTTGCCTGAGATGTAACTTATATAATGCTCATGAAGGTGGGACCCAAACTGGCAACTCTATGTAGAAAGAAACCCTATTGTTTGAATCTTGCATTGAAAAAACAAACACCCATCTTCTCTTTCCTTTACACCTTCTTTCCACTGCATTATGTTAGGTCCCTCCTACATACAGTGTATTAAAAACTTATTCATTATCACAACATTTTAAGAGATTGCTGGAGCTTGTCTTTTTGTCATTTGGGAGAGAGAAAGAACAAAACTTAATGGCTTACATGAGTGCTGTTTCAACATATCATATCCACCTTTCCATGAACCCAGAAGAGACGATTGTTTCTCTTGGGAGTGCAGAGCCAGGGTGTTACAGGTCTTGGCAATTGAGGTTGTATATGGCTCTTGGCAAGGTAGCGCATAGCCCCTTGAAGTTTCCTGGGGTTTGCCCTTGTATGAAGCTCTGCTGGACTGCCTAAGAAGACTTTGCCTTAATGTTGAGTGTCCAGAGGCATGGGCAGTGAGTGAGGTCAATGCCAACCTCCAGTCAAGGCTGCTTCCTAAAGGCCAGGCAAGAGTGTTCAAATGAAAGCATGTTGATGAGCAGCTCCATGGCTGCTTTGAGAACCCTGAGCTGACAGAAGGGCAATCTAAACGACTGTATAAAAAAAAAAAAAAAAAAGGTAACAATAAACCTGAAAATAATGTTGCACATATTTATTACCAAGCTTTCAGGTTGTATGAGTGCAGGAGAGGTACTTTGGGGGGAAAGCAACAATAAAAATGCTGCACCGCCAAGGTGCCACTTCGAGTTTGTCAAGTGGAATGCCGAGTAGGAGGGGAGGGGTAGGGAAGGAGCTTTGGCAAGCCTGGCATCTCTGGGGGCGCAGGAACTCTGTCAGTCTGATCAACTCACATGCAAGGCAGCTAAACTTGGGAAATGGAACCAAGGAATCTATGTGTCTTTGAAAATCACTGTTACTGGGAGTGAGTGGCACATTATAACAAAACTTTGAGAGGTGAACTAACTGCACATCTGCCTCCCAATTTTTCACTGATAGGCCAACAAAACAAGTTTCATTTAAATCCTTCACTTCGCCTCTTTTTTCCTTCCCTTCGTCTGTCTCCTTCCCCCTCCCTCTCCTGCTGCCTAGCTGTGTCTCCCCTCTTGCACCCCGTGGGAGTACGGCACTTGTCAAGCCATGTAAAACTCAAAAGTCTTGACATGACAGAGCTGCAGCGACTCATGGGATCTTTGAAATCATTAACAGACAATGGCTTGGAGAGTATAATGCCACTCAAACCTCCCCGGTGCTCCACACGGTTCACAATTTGGAAAATCTGTATAGCAGGAAGACTTCTGATTGAGAGAAAAATGGAGAGGAAGTAGATAAATCATGCAAGGAATGTCAGACGCCTGTGGTTGTTACTTCAGCGTAGTGAAGAATGTGATCATTCTTCAGGCTTCGTACAAAAATGTTTTAGTATTTGGTTATATCTGCAGTGAATTGACGTTCAAGCAGTAACAAGTGATAACTTTGTAACACCAGCAGATATTGAGAGAGACTGGTAGTGCTGAGTGATTCTACCCTCACTCTGTAAGCACCTTGGATGACCTGTGTATTTATTGGGCCCAGTAAATACTTCAGAGTGGCTTTTCCAATACTTGCTTGTTCCAGGGTGGAGCGAAGACTTTCATTGACGTCTGCCTACCTCTACAAGCACACTCTGCCTTCCACAATAGTCTTCTTTTTTCTACCCTCCATAGGATTTGTTTCTATCCTCACACTGCATTGCCAAAAAGCACATTAGTGTGTATATGTGTATATGTGTATATATGAATTCAAAAAATCTGTTTTCTGACGATTGAGAGATGCATCCCTCTCACACAGACACAGACTCTCACTCTCTTTAATTCTCTCTAAGCACTAAATGTCACCACAGCAGGAAAGAAGGCCACTCAGGATTTAAAGTCATTTAACTGAATGAACTGAACTTGCAAGTGCAGAAATGTAGCTTGCAGCTACTTACAATTTATGTTTGTTCAGTGGTTTGTATGATATCTTGTGAAAAGTTGGGCGCTCGGTTCATATGAAAATTTATGGATTAGCATCATGATATCTTATGAATACCAGTCAGGTTAAGCTAAGGAGAAAAAAAAAATCATAGCTGGGCAACCTTGCGTTACGTCATCAACGTTCTGTGATGACGTGACGTTTTACACATACGTAACTTAAAGTAACTCAATGCGGACTCATGGTGTCACCCAGGACAAGAACCCCAGTCTTCTGGGTCAAAGTTCTGTGCTCGTTTGACCCATACCCCACCCGACAACCTCCCTACACGGCCTTTAGGGGGCGGCAGTAGCTCAGTCCATAGGGACTTGGGTTGGGAACCGGAGGGTCGCCCGTTCGAGTCCCCGTCCAGACCAAATATGAAGTGTGGACTGGTGGCTGGAGAGGTGTCAGTTCACCTCCTGGGCACTGCCGAGGTGCCCTTGAGCAAGGCACCGAACCCCCCCAACCGCTCAGGGCGCTTGAGCAAGGCAGCCCCCTCACTCTGACATCTCTCCACTTAGTGCATGTATAGGTCCTGTTTGTGCATGTGTGTGTCTTTCGGACCTGTGTGTTAATGACAACGGAGTGAAAAAATTGAATTTCCCCTCAGGGGGATTAATAAAGTATATAAAAAAAAAAAAAAAATTGGCTGCATCAAATGTCCACCCTCTGGACTTGCGGACTGAGCCCTTGTGCAATGTTTTTACTGTCATCACATAAAGTCTGCGAAGGCAGAGACAGCAAGCGGGTGATAGACAGCTCTCGAAACTGTTTTACCCATTGCTGTGGAAACGTTCAACTATAGCTGCTGTCATATTCATGTCATATAAGTTGATGAATAGTGCCTACTCATCTGTCCCTGCAGATAGCAAGATATACTGTAGATCCCATGTATAGCCTTTTTCTGTGACTTAAAAATGTAAACTATCAGTACATCTCTAGGCTACACACATTCAAAAACAGAAACATTTGTGAATAAGAACAGGATTATAACTCAATAAATTGGGCATTACATACATTAGAAGACCTTTTGTTGTTTTTCCGCCAATTATTTCAGCCTATTCCACTGCACAGCCTGATAGAATGCAATAATGAAATGCATTTTCAGTCCCTCTACAACCTAGACATATCTCATATCTCTGTATCATGATGTGGTCGAAAACTATTTCTGGCCTACACAATTAAAGTAGCATTTTAATAGACCTAACTATCAGTAACTATTTTTGAAGCGGACTCTCTGGAAGTCTGCAGAAAGTTTGCTTGAGGCCCCTTGTAGACTGGTTCAACTGTGGATTTGGACAGCCCCAAAAACTCCCACATTTCCCAAGAGTGCACCTACAAAGTCTGAGAGTCTGCAAGTACCCTGAAGTCGAAACACATGGATTCAGCCTTTGTCGCTCCTTACTACGTCACTTGACTTTCTCCTTTGCTCCCGTCATGTGACAGATGCCAGCTTGCAGCACATACGTCACACAATCACAGCATCCTGGCTCACAATTACAGGGGTTATATACCCACTATAGGGCATTACTTTTTGTAGGTTTAAGTATGAACAGTGAATGAGGAAAGCCTGCTTCGTGCATACCTAAGAAAAAAAGGGAAAACATCCATATTGTAGTCTAGTTGAGAAACCTAAGTCTGCTCCTGTTCATGGGCACTTTATAACCGTTCACTTTGCCCACACTGCAACTGTAGAAGCGTCATTGTTCATACTTGGTAGTCAAATGAATCAAAACCAGTTACAGCCCTGTATGTTTTATGCACTATCATTGCAGGGTTAGTAATATCTAAGAGAGAATGTAGCTAGTCTGAGGTTCGCACCTCTGAGTGGAATTTAAATGGCAGGGCTGAGATTCCTCTGTCCTTGGGAAGCTGAGAGCAGAGCGTTTATTGATGACGGGTAAAAGTTCATCCATCATCAAATCATCTATCATTAATCTTCAGTGGGTCAGTTATATCGGATACATTTGCATTTCAGTGGCTCTCTAAAGACGACTGCCTCTCATGTTTTTCTTTCAACATGTACTGCATCTCTCTTGGGTGTGGTTGCTGAGGATGCATGTTTCTATTGTTGTTCATTTATTCTGGTGGGTTGTTGTTCACTGTTACGCTTTGATTTTTCCTGCGAGTGAGTGAAAATACCTGATATCCAAACCTATTTGATCTACAACGTCAGAGTTCAGAAGAAACTCCTGCAGAGTCAGGTTAGGGTTTCGCTGATAAAATGGGTTTATGTCTTGCCTGATGCTTTACTTATTGGTATTAATCTGCATGAGACAGAGGTGAATGGTGGACATGTGGACGCCTGTATTACCCTGTAGAGATGAAGCCATTCTTTTCTTCTCTCACTTGAACAAAATCCCCTTTGATATCCACAGCCAGCCGGGGCATTGTCATCTCGTCATGTGTTTTCCCCCCTTTTTTTCTCACCGGGAGGTGCAGTGGTTGTCCTTAACTGTTGTCCTGTTATCTCCCTCTACCCACAGCGCAGACCTCCCTTGCCAATCATTGTCACACTGGACACACTGCCACTGTCAAATAGATGCTGTCAAACAGAGCTTTTGAAGTGACAAATGATGATAGTGCAGTTGCAGTGATCCCAGCAGTGAGAGGAAAGGTCTCTGCAGACAGCAGAGGGAGAGGGAGAAAGGTGTCACCCTTGATGCTCCACTCTGACTCCACTAGGGGAACTTTGATCTTACTGGAAAATTCACGGTTGCCACCAGGCTCGATGACAGAGAGAGATACCTGCTTTCAAACAAAACTGCTGCATGGTCAGGTGTTGACATTCCAGTAGACCGGTGGCATCAAAGAGTATATGATGTCAATTATTAGAGCCTTAGATTACATTTCATCTCATGCAGTGTCACCTCAGGCTTAAATGACAGAAAAAAAGTGACTGGCTCTGAGTTTTAAAAGATTCTGATGCTCCTGGGAAGAGCAGCTACAGCATGTTTTGCTTTTCTTTCCAGGTTTTCTATAGCTTGCTACATCACCAAGTAAACATCGGGCTATTTTATTTTCATTGCAATGCTGCAAGTAGTAAAATAGTATAGTAACTGCCCATGGTAGGATATAACCAAGGCAGTATTTTTTATACAGAAGCCAGCAAAGGCCATTGCCACATGCTTTACACTGGTATCACGTCAGTTTCTTTTCACTACTAGTAGCAACTTGTCTTTCACTGACAACAAAGACATTTAAGTCACATCACCATTTTTGAAATAGCCCTAAAATGTGCAATATGTAATTTTCTGCAGCTTGTGGCCTCTGAATCAAAACAGTAACAAGAGATGGTACAATACCGTTATGGAAGTCAGTTTTCATCAGGTTGGGATTCCTTCAGTGCCGAATTGAATGAAGCAGTGTCATGTTAAAAATCAGTGTTTCTGTGGCTCTGCCCAGCTCCTGCTAATGTTCATTCATTCATTTATTTTCTCTGTTTATCCTGTTGGGGATCGCGGAGGGGCTGGAGCCTATCCCTGCTGACATTAGATGAGAAGCAGGGTACACCCTGGACAGGTCACCAGACTATCACAGGGCTGACACATAGAGACAGACAACCATTCACATTCACATTCACACCTATGGACAATTTAGAGTCACCAATTAACCTGCATGTCTTTGGACAGTGGGAGGAAGCCAGAGTACCTGAAAAGAACCCCACACTGACACGGGGAGAACATGCAAACTCTGCACAGAAGGAACCCTTCTGCTAATGCGTGCTCACCTTTTTTTCTCTGATAGCTTCCAGAAGATCCAGACGTTCAGGAGGTTTTTACCGAGAGCCAAATTATCCACAGAGGTCTCCTCCTCTCCAAAACAAATGGAGCCAATGATATAAACCGGTAAAAGCACTAAATGAAGCAGTTTAAAATCAGTTTCTCCAATGCTGTTTGACACAGGAAGGGCTGGAGCTGAGCTACCACTAACTTGTTTGCCTGAAAACTTAAGATCCGAAGACGTTCAAAGACTAAAATGCTTCATCCGGTTAAACATAGTCAAAAACAACCAAGATCTGAAATGCGTATCATAAAATGTGGCTTAAAACTGGATAAAAAGTCAACTTATGACAGCTTATTACAGACAGCCACATGCGCAAAGGGGATATGAGCCCACTGAGAGGTGACAGCCAAATGACAAGGACCATGTCTTTGATTAAAATGACAGATTTTTCTGGATCTGAACATTGTTTGAAACATCTTAGATAGAGTAAATACACAGCTTAACAAAATATATCACATTCCTCTAGTTGTTTTTAGACATTTCAATGCAGAAAAGTGACATATAATATCTTTAAACTTGTCAGACTCCTTTTTTTGTGGCTGAATTGTTGCGTAAATGATCACTTTTATGGAGAAAACCTGATTGGATCATCTGAGGATACATTCTGAGACGTTTGTATCACACCCACAATATCTCTCAGTGTGTTAGGAGCAGGTTTGAAGCCTTGAATCGTTGGTGTTGTTTTAGAGATCAGCACCCATTGCATCAGTCTGAGGCAGAGGGGCAGATTCTACACTGTTTCTGCTCCATGTTTGTATTTTCTCGCAGGGTGGGTCACCTCTGCGGGACAGAATAAATGACAACCTGGCTGCTTCAGTATCATTATTTATGTGAACATATGAACTACCAAAAAAAACTGGAGCAATTTAACTTCCCTTTGTCACTGTCATGGAAATGTCAAAGTTAGTAAAGTAATTACCAGTGGTGGAATGCAATCTGCTGCTGATAAAGTAAGCACCTCTTTAGCATGCCAATGAGCAAAAGAATGCACACACAACAACCAATTTAATCATTGCCATTGTTCCCTTCTGCTACAGTAACATGATTTTGTATTCATAGCTTAAACAAGGAGATGCCTGCTGCACAATGGACCTGCCCAGAAAATAGCGGTGCAAATCAACTACAAGAATACCTGCTTCGCTCTAATCTTTAGTAGCTTTGTTATATAAATTTTGAAATCACGCTGCGATTGAGCTCAGACGACATTCTCAGTCCCAAGCATTAATTACTGAAGTAAGACAGAGAATAAAACTTAAGACTGTCTATTGTAAAATAGAAAAATACCGTCCCAATCTGGCTCAGTCTGGTGCGAAGCAAAAGATACAAAACAAATCATTTCCATTCAGAAAGGGGTGATGAAACTAATGTTCATCCTGTGCTGGCCTATTCTCACTGATTGTATTTCACGACAAGTCCTAAAAATGTAGTTTTATGATTCAGTTATCTGTTAAGTGATTGTCATAAAGTAGCCTATAATCATAACCCTGCTGAAATGCGGGCGCTTTTCAGTCTTTTAAGGGTGCTACACATTCAATATATACCAGAAGTGGAGTGATCTACTGCTCCTAAGCCTCTTCAACATGTAAAACAGCACTGCTCATCACACACACACTGAAAAAAAAGCAGGTGAGCTTCAGGGAAAAGGTTTAACAATGACATCTCATTTTGGCAGCTAATCTCATTGCTCACATTTGACTTAATGTCTTATTTCCGCCACCATTTTCACGACTTAATTAAGACACAGCCCGTCAGACAAAATAATCTGTGAAGGCTCGAGCTAAATCACTTGTATGTTTTTTTTTTTTCTCAACACTGTGTCCACGTTTTGAAAATGTCTTGTTTTCCTGAGAGATGGCCTAATGAAATAAACTGGTCCTCCCGTTGCGTGGGGAGCCACCAAAAATAGCACCACAGTCTCACATGGGTCCCAACCCATATTGTTTGCTTTTCTATAATGTGTTACTCAGGTTCAGAAATGAGCTGCCAGTGCCCTTTTCAACATTATTATATTGCTACATAAAGGAAGGATGGAAGTTTGTGTGCAGTAAGTATTTTAAAGTGTATTTTGGTGCACGGTGTAAAATTGGCACATAAATATAGTCTCCTTTGGCAGTCAGCAGGAATGAAGTCAAATACATGTGCTCTGTTGGTCTACTGGCTTCCTGGGAGTAGCTAAGCTTAATGAAGTAGTTAATTATGCTGCAATGTATTGGGATTGGTCAGCCGCCATCCAATTACTCTTACTGGAAAGGAAAGGAAGCAGATTTCTCGGTGCCTCGTTCAGCGGCAAACAAATCACTAATAATATGTGCTCAAGGTGGGGTGCTGGAATGTGGCAGCAAAATAAGTACAGCTTGTTTGGAAGAAGTATTTCTGCCTCATTTGATGGTGTACAGTGACAGCAGCATTGGAGACAGAGAGAGAAGTGGGTGACATAGATTTGAACTCTTGACAATGCAAGTGCATGATATGCCTAGCATTGTGTCAGCATGAGGTGTTATATCACAGAAAGTTGCTGTAAGATGCAATACTGTATGTGCTGTCCTTATTTCAGTAAACCACACAGGTGGGTTGCTTGTGAGTTTGTTCAGAAGCAAAGCAAACCTCTCCTATCAACCAGATGAGATGTTGATTTTTTAAAAACATTTTATTTGCATGCAGCCTTTGCATGCAGTTCTGGTAATTTTGAGACCAGGCTCTTGTGTGATCCTAGTATTGTTCCACAAAAAGTCTCTTGTTTCTTAAAACCACTGTAAATTTTAACTCAGAAAACCTTTATAACGTCATGTTGCAATCACAGCTACAGGTCTGACTGTATTGTAATTAAAAATGAGGTGACACTCTGGTCAGACTCCTGAAATGATGACGCACATAGTCTTTGCCCTGGCGTACCCATTGTTTAGAATGGAGACACCAGTAGGGGATTGGCAGGAACAGACAGCCTTGTGGGAGTTATTAGATAAGGTTTGGGCTAGATCAGGGGTTGGCAACCTTTACTATTAGAGCCATAAAGTGCCATTTTTGGCCAAAAAAGCACAAAAAAAATCAGCCTTGAGCTGCAAAAAATAACTGAATAACAGCCTTTTTAGTCTAAATTAGCATATCAGCAATATAAATAGATCTAAATGAACATTCATGAATATGATTTACTACATGGTGGCTACTCTGCAATGAGCAATTTATAATTAGTACTTTGCAGCATCTGTGGTGAAAGCAAATGAATCTGTCCACACACTATTAAATTCTCTGTTTTCCTCCAAGACGTTTCCTTTTTGAATTTGGAATCCATAGCTAGCCTTGCTAGACTCCAGGCTAGCCACCGCTACTTCAGTAAAATTCAGAGGAAAGGGCTAACGATTGTAGACGTATGAGGCATTTTTTAGTTGATGAAACGTTTAAACTTTTCTAAAATTCGATCTATAGCTGCACATTTTTACAGTTGTAGAGTGTAATAATCACTTTAGGCCCACAACAATGACAAATGTTGAAAAATTGTCAGAGCCACAGGGAGCCACTGGAGAGGGTCTTAAGAGCTGCCTGCAGCTCCGGAGGGGCAGGTCGCCTATCCCTGGGGAACATGGAAATGTCACTTATTTTGCAGCCTTGGATGTTCAGGCAGACAGTTCCAGAGCTGAGGGGACCTGATTGCAAAAGCCCGATCACCTTTAGTTTTGAACTGGGACATAGGAACAGCCAGCAGAGCCCTGCTTGAGGATCTGAGGCTTGGCTCTGGCTCATGGGAGAGCAGCAGTTCAGCAATATTAGGAGTAACTGGGCGCTAAAATGTGAAGTGCTTTAAAATGAATCAGTAACACCTTAACATCAACTCTAAAAGTTCCTGATAACCAGTGATGGGAGGATATAACAGGGCTGATGTGATCTTGTCTTTATTTGTTAAAGTTGAGCAGCTGCGTTTTGTACCAGCTGAAGGCATTAGATGTTGGGTTTTTTCGTCTTAACACTGAGCACAGTGCTTTGCAGTAATCTAACAATGAGACACAATGAGAATGACTAAAAGCATGTATGACCTTCTTCAGATCAGGTCAACAGAGAAAAGATCTGGTTTTTGAGATACTCTTCAGCTGCTGAAACCCTGAGTGAACAACTTTGGTGACCTCTTCTTCAAATGAAAGGTCTCTGTCAAAAATAGAACCTTGGTTTCTGGCCACAGGTTTGACATTTGTAGATGGAGAACAAAAAATGTTTTTAGAAAATTGGGATTTAATATTGGGGAACCAAAAAGAATGATTTCATTTGATTTTCATTGTTTATCTAGCTGGAGAATGGAGAGTTTTGGGGTATCAGAGATAATAACTCATGAAAGTGGCCTTCTTCTCTTGTTTTTAACAGGACATATATTGGTGTGTCATCTGTATAACAATGGTGCCAAATTTTGTGTTGTATGTATTTTCCCACTACAATCTATTTTGGGAAGTGTGATATGCCCCAGTGGCAACATGTATACACAGTGCGACAAGGGGCCAAGAATGGAGCCTTGGGGAGCACCATGGGTTCAGAGAAGAGGAGGCATCAGCGACTGTTACCCAGAAAAGGTCTGTTGAATAAATACAAGTTGTTTCAGTCTGGATCAGTGTCCCTGCTGCCAACTAACTTTTCAAGGTGATCCAATAGAATAGAGAGATCAACTGTGTGAAATGCTGAGCTGTGAGCAAGAAGAATTAAAACCAAAGAATCTCCATTGAAAGTGAAATGAAAGACTGGTTGTAACCTCGACAAGACACGTTTTTGTGCTGCTGTTATGGAAAGTTGATCAAAATTTATCAAAGCCATTCCGATTATCTGTAGAAGAAATTAACTTTAAGTAAAAAAAGAAAAAACCTTTTCTAAAACTTTTCACAAAAATGGTCTCTTGAGAAGTAGGTGCACTACCGCATACTTAAGGCAGAAGGGAACTCTGCCAGTGGACGGAGAGTTATTTACAATGGAAAAAATAGAGAGACCAACAGTGTTAAAAACCTTCAGAAATCTGGCAGGCATAACATCTAAAGGACATGATGGAGGCTTTGGTTTGGCAATTGTGTCCTTTAAAGTGCACAAAGAAAGGGCCTCAGAATGACTGTGCAAGACAGAAGCGTTGCAGTGGAGAGGGGGATCACAGGACCAATCTTGAGTTTGATTTCATTTATGTTGTTTGTGAATAAGAACAGAAAGTGCTCATAGATCATGGGGGTGGCTGTAGTTTGTTGTTTAGGGGCTGTTATTTATTTTCTTTTTAACACCATGTGCACAAACTCTATCATGCAATATGATAGAGAACAACCTTTGCACATCCCTCCTGCATCAAAACTCAATGTGAAAGGTTGCCCCACGTGTCATTTTAGTAACGCACAGGCTTCTGGCCAAGCAGCAAAATATATATATGAGATCATGTTGCAACTTCCTAACCAGGACCGCATTGTGATTTTCTGTTGAGTAGCCCATTTCGTCAGGCTTTTGACCAGCGAGTAACATGCTGCTTATCATAACTGAGCTGACAATTATGCTGTCAGTCGTCAGTGAAGGAGCTCCACTGCTAAAAGCAACTGATTCTGTCAGAGACAATGGTGATTGATTTCACTGAGTTTGAGGATTTGTTTGTTCACATACTGAACACTTTGTGATGTGACCAAATTCAAGTCACAAGTAATGACACACTTATCTAAAAAATCCTTCTTTTGAATCATCCCTCATATGAATGCTATTTTTATTCTGTTTGCATTCTCCACTGAATGGAATTTTCAGCAGAGATGGCATGTTTTAGTTTAATATTTTAAAATATTTAACTATTCAGTCAGCTGAGAGAATGTAAGTGGGAACCAAGTGTGCAAAGTGTACAAATATAATCTACTATTATGGCTAATTACAAATTTGAGTTCCCACTGATAGTGTGGCCATGAATAATTTCAAGCAAGTGGCTGGGTGCAGCCCAAAACTGTATCACGATCTCTCATCAGCATATTAAGTCGAGCCAACAAAATGCAATGGAAACACTTGGACCAATTCATTCCCTATTGGCACATAATGTAACATATCCATTCACATATTAAACCCTGCTATTTTAGTGCTCAGTGACAGAAACTAAATGCCAGGAATGGAAATTGGTGAAATACCACAACACTTAATTAAAAAGCATTGTGCTGCAGCTATAGGTTAATATACAGGTTAAAGCCCTCTCATTTTTCTACAAGCTTAAGTTGGAGGCTTTATGTCAAAGCATTTAACTCAGCAATGAATATATTTTACAGGTCCCTTTTAATTTGTTTTGTATCTTTTTTTGTCAAAAGCAACATTAATTATAGAAACCCCGGTGTCAAGGGAAAAATATGACAGTTTCGTGCCAATGTTTGGGTGAGAGTCTGCCACCATTAAATGGTGTCTATTATTGTCTGTTCTGTAGCGCCTCATCTTTCACTTCTACAGTGACCTCCTTCTTCATTCCCCTGTAAAAGACTTGTAGGATAAGATGAGGCATCAAGGGAGAAAAAAAACCAGTGTGCAGCACAGATCAGTGACAATACAAGGGGATAATTGTGCCAAAATCACAGCCATCAGGTCTCACTTGCCACTCAGAACTCCATACATCTTGCTTAAATCCTCTCTATCTACCATACTCAGTCTGTGGTGCCCTTAATCTCTATTGCACCCACCAACACTGCACTGCACTAGCTTTGCAGCTCCTGGCTCCTCGCCTCTCCTTTGCTTCTCACCGCTCAGCACACTGACCCCCACAAATCCATTGAAAAACCCCCACGCACTGAGCGTTAAGATGTTTTTTTTTTTTTTTTTACGTACTCTCCAATCATTCTTTCATGGGAACAAGACAGGAAAATAATGCAGAATCTTGGGGAAAGGAGGAGAACAGAGAGTGGGAAAAGTGTGATAAGTAGGCCAGTAAGCTTGGATTGAAAATGATAGATTATGAAGCGCTCTCTTGCAATTGCATCATGTTGAGGTTTCAGATATTACAGAATGTTATCACTTTGAATTCAGCTGCTTATGAAATCTTTTTTCTCTGACAAGCAATCCAGGCTGGGGTGAAGCCCCGAACAAAATGAATGCTTGTTTACATTATTGAGTGTCTTGCGAAACTCACGTGTGTAATGTACAGAAACAGCTCCTCTAAATGGTTGAATCTGACTCCACATTGCAGAGTGGAGGGCAGCCAGAGATGGATGATTGTTGGCACAGTGCAGATTGAGGACTCTGCCACTGTTTGGACATTCCATCTCCATCCATCCAGGGTATTTTGGCTACTTCAGCAGATTTGGTGCCCATTCAATGCTGTTGGACTTGTGTGGCATCAACAGAAGTTGGCAAGGTCAGCTGGTTCAGGCGCCAAGTGGCAATGAGCTCCAGAGACAAAGGCAAACATAACATCTTTCCAAGAGACAATCGTTGAAAGAATAATTCCGGTTATTTCCAACACAGGCCTCATTATGCTGCTTTCTATCATCATGCTGATCGGTTGTGAAAAAAAAACAAAAAAAAAAAACGTCCTCACTGTACACCTGCGTACCTCTTCTGTCAAATTCAAAAGGCACAGAGGAAACACAGAAAGTGAAATTCAAACGTTTAGTGGTCGTTCATTAAAACTGCATACACAACAGTCTTTACTATGCTATACTAGATGCTAAATGTGTTGGAATCATAGCTACATAGGTACTGTACTGTCTGTGGATGTCTGTGGTATGATCACATGGAACCAAGTAACCTCAGTATGAGCAGTTTTTACAGAAGTTTAAACAAACCATTGCCCAAACTCTCATCAGAATAGTTATACAGCCCAGAGGCTCCTAAGGGCTATGTCATAAGCAACTGGACTTGCTTGAGTTTCTTGAAAACGTTTCACCTCTCATCCATGAGGCTTCTTACTTTTTAACGGATTGGTGCAGAGTCGCAGCTTGTGAGCTCTGAGTTTCAGGTTCATTAAGGTCACATGTGAGTCCTTGATCCACCTGGCCATCATGAGTGTTGTTAGGGTTAGATGGGTCCAGGTGTGAATGGGTGTTAAGCCGTCTGGGGAGGGATCTCAAGGCTGCATTGTAGGTGGGTAATCGGTGGTGTCATGGGCCAACTCTGTTTAACGATGGTCATTCCAATTCTGACGTGGATGGCTTCTTGTCTTCTTTAGATGGAGCTGGAGCTGACAGGAGCTGGCTCTCCTGTCTTGTGCCATGTGCTTGTGGAGTGGTTGTTTTGTTTCCCCAATGAATAAGTCTGTGCATCTGAAACTCAGAACTCACGTGACCTCAACGACTCACAGAGGTTCACACCCACACAGGGTTTAAAGCCTGCAACTGCACACTAGTCCGTCAAACTGGAGAAGCTTCTTGGATGAGAGGTGAAACATCTTTAACAACTAGGATTCCCATGACCTGGATGACCGAGAATCTTCACCAACACAGCCTAAAGGCCTTTTCACATCAGTGATGAAACAAATAAAATTTAACAAAAATATTTGTTAACAAATTTTTTACCTCTTACTCCAAGGTTGACACAGATATTTCTGTTCTGTGCATTCCACTGAAAGTTAAATGTTCGCACCATCACACAATCATCAGTTCATTATTTTTTTAAAACTGCTGCCCTTTAAAAGTCGGAGATTCGAATTATCAGTGAGAGACCCCTAAGTCGACTTGATTGCTTCAAGCCGAGCAGTCGATTTGTTTTTTGTTTTTGGCCCCAGATTTTGCGGCTGAGTGAGCGCTCTTGACTTTCACTTTTAGCACCATAAGGCTCTGAGATAACATGATCTTCTCTCTTCTTTTTAGAAGAGGTAAATTTCCAACTCACAACAACTTTATACGACAAAGTCTCTGGCTTGTGTTTGATACCTTGAGTTAGCAAAAAAAAGTTGTTGTACATTTTGGATCCGTCATTAGCTCAGTTAGCTTGTTTACTATATTAAGTGAATGCCGCTGTCACACTGAGCCTATCCACACTTTAAAACTTTACATGGAAAAAACAAACTAACTAGAGTTGGGTACGACCCTATTTAATTTATTATTTTAATTTAATTGTTTTTACTCAACGCTACACACTGTAGACTGGCACATTATTCTAACTGTGCAATCCTGTGTAGAAAAGTTCCAACATGATTGCATTTCCATGGGGGTATGTGTAACCACTAAATGATGAGCTTCATTGCAGTGGTTTTCATTATTCATGACTGGACTGAGCAGAGTCCAGATTTGTTTATCATGTCTATGTGATTGTGATACATGGAGTTAAACACAAGGCGTCAGTTTATGATTTCAGGGCTCCGGGGCTCTGTGGATTTCTCAAGGAATGACAGTCAGTTCATATGCATTCATTTCAAAGACTACATGCAGTTTACGACATTGATAATGTCCACAGCTAATGCCCTGGAAATGACTGGTTCTACATACGTTACCTTGACAACAAAATATATTTACTCCTCTTTTGTCTGCTAGTCACCATTACAATCAAGTTAAGCTGCTACACTCCCCGGGTGTTCTCTTGAGAGTAGTTGTCTCTATAATCTTCATGTTATTTCTCAAAGAGAGCATTGTTAAGCTAGATCAATATCCATATTGTTGTGTAATGGAATGAATAGAAATATGACATTGAGAAAAAAAATGTTTTTTTGGGTGAGCGAAAGTCATCATGTTTTTAGTAGTTTCCATTATGGACATGTTTTTCAGTTCAGTTTATATTACACTCCAAGTACAACTGAATAAACCACACTTCTTTTATGTTATCTATTCAATCCAAAGGCCAACACAAGCATAACTGACATAACTATACAGATTGGCCAAATTAAATTTCATCCTTTGACGTGTAACATCAATCTATACAAGGTCTGATCACCAAGTGCTGCGATTGTAATTGATTATTTTTCACATTCTGTCACATCAGATCAGATTTATCGCACTGACTTGTTTGAAATTTGTTCACTGATGTTTGAAAATTAAATTGCAAAGCTTTTAAGTTTTTTAATTGAATGCCACTGCTGTGGCGAGGTGGACAAATTGCGTGCTTTGCTTTGAAAAAGGAAGCTGTTCTAACTCGTTCTTACAATCTCTGGCAAGAGTCTAGAGTCTAGCCATTGAGACAACTACACAGCTATTGAGTTACAGTCATGGCGCCAACTATATGCAACAGGATGTGACAAACATCATCCACTTTACATTTAATGTGCATTGTAAGATCCACACTTGGTATACAGCAACATAATGTATTATTAGTATCAAGCACAAACTGGTGATGGACTCACAAAGCAGACTCACAGACTAGGAAAAAAATTCAAGGTCTCTAATCAGACTCAGGTTGGTACATGGACGATCAGTTACACAGGCAATGGTATCCAATTCGACAGGCAAAAAGAGTGGTCAAAAGGCAAAGAAAGAGTCAAAAACACTCACGAGGAAACACTGGAAGTCTCATTCAAAAGTAAGGACGATCTGGCAACTAAGGAGGGGAAGACAGAGACTTAGATAAACTAAGACAAGGGAGACATTGAGACACAGGAGACATTAGGGCGGGGCAAGTAATCACAAAGGAGGGAAACTTGACAGGAAGTGGGATCTGAAACAAGACAATGGTTACTGAAATAAAACAGGAAACACAGGGATGACAAATAAATATGAATTTAGGTAGCTTGACGGGTCATGACAATTAGTGCGTGTTCTCTTGCACATAGTGGTCACAATAAGTGATATTTAAGTCCTTCATGCAGTGCACAATATTCAAGGAATTCCAAGGTGTGTAAAACAATCTGCAGTAACAAAACAACAGCCGCCACTCCCCGTGACATAATTGCTGCTTGCATTTTTCTTACCTATTATCTTACCAATGTCTGATAATAGCATGACTCTTATTCTCTATCAACCAGGCTAATAATTGACACAGATCCCTAACATAATATTTTTGTATATTATTAGGTACATTATAAAATAAAGGATAAATCAATAAAACAATAAAAAAACATTAGAGAATTCACACCATAAACTAAACCGAGGGCACTCCGGAATACAAATCCCCAGACCCTCTTCCATATAGCTCAGTATTTTTCCCATAAATGTTTTATCACAAAGCAGATCCACAAAGCATGACAGAGAGTACCTTCTGTTCCCTCACACTTACAACACCTACTATCATCAGTTCGCCCTATTCTTTTTCATTTTACAGGCGTATAGTAAACTCTACCTTATATATGATACATTTCCCCCGTGTCTCTCTAATGTATTTACCTCTATTGGAGAGAAGTATGAGCCCATGTTTCTTTATGTATGTCTTCTTCCAAGTGCCCTTGCCGTATTAACCTTAAATTCTCGAATTCTCACACTTGCATTTTATCACACAACACTGTGACATTTTGATCTTTGTTGTATTATTATTTCCCCACAGAATAAACTGCAACAGCATCCATTTATCTTAGTTTTGTTGAAGGATTTTAACATTTCTGAGTATGTGCACAAGACCCGAGGAATCAAATTTTTAGGATTAAAAGCATTCTAAAATTCTCGCTATTAACATTCAGTACAACTGTGTCCAGTTTTTTTTTTCTTTCTTTGACCTCACATATTACTAAGCCACTTGGGATGATGGATTGTATTCACCCCAGAAAGTCCAACCTGTTCAAAAACAAAAAAATAATGCACCCAAAAATCGTACATATCCCATGGCTGCATCCGAAATCACTCCCTAGTTTGCCATTTTGTAGTGCTGTCTGAATGTATAGTGGGAATTATTATACCCTATATAGTGGACTCAAATATCCCACAATGCACCGTGAAAAGTAGTGTACATCACACAGTTACTAACCAAGCAATATATGTCATGATGCATTGCACCAAAGAAATGGACGGACTTCATGGAATGGACACAGAGACGGACGAGAGGAGACAACCTGCTGTACATGTTAAACTTATAATGACATGCTGAAGTTTGTTTTACCAATTTTTCTTTGCCATGTAATTTAATGTGGAGTCGTCGGTCCCTGAAAAGGTGAAAATAAATTGGCAATTAATCTTCTCTACTGCTTAACAGTTACTGTAGGGCTGATAACAGTAGCTAATGTTAGCGAGCTAGGTCGCTAATAGCTCTGATTTGTGCTGTAATGGCATAATGTGTAACGTTATACATTAAATTCACAAGTTATTACATGACTGACTGGTAAAACAAACTTCAAGACGACAAAGGTTAAACGGAAAATTCGGCACGGTGGCGCAGTGGTTAGCATTGTCACATCACAGCAAGAGGGTTCAAACCCAGGGTGGGTGGGAGCCCTTCTGTGCAGAGTTTGCAGATTCTCCCTGTGTCAGTGTGGGTTTTCTCTAGGTACTCCAGCTTCCTCCCACAGTCCAAAGACATGCAGGTTAATTGGTGACTCTCAACTGCCCCTAGGTATGAATGTGAGCATGAACGGTCGTGTGTATTTTTGATCAAAACTACGAATGTCAGTATTTGTTATGGATGGTTCACCAGCTCACGTTGACATGACCTGTTATAATCGTGCACCAACAATGACATAATTAGTGGCTATGTCCTTGTTTTCTCACTGTATGTTGAGGCTTGTGTGCTTTTGTACAATATGTTTTCCTTTATGTGCTTTGGTTTTATGTTGATGTCACTGTCTTACTAATTGTCCTTGTGCTTTGCTTTGTGCTCTTGTGTGTTTGTTTGTGGCTGTGTGCTTTGGTCTACGTTTTATGTTGTACTTCTGTATAGTACGTTCTTAATGTTTTTAGTTATATGATTATGTCATTGTTTTATTAATAGTGCCTGTGTCTGGTTGTTTTTGCGTATGTGCCTTGCTCTGTGCTTATGTGCCCTTCTGTAGACATACCATCAATCCGCTTTTATCTGTGCTTCTGTGCTTCTGTGTGTTATTTTAATGTCTTTTTCTTATATACACATCTACCATCAACCTGCCAGGGACTGCAGATGGGAATTAGATTGTATGGCTAAGTCTGGCACATTTGTGCACTGTCCCCTTCTCAATAAAATAAAGTGTCCAGAAGTGTTTTATCATGTTGCAGATAAGCTCACTATATAGTCCTCTACATAGAGCTCCCTACATAGTGAGTAGGGAGTGATGAATGAGTGAATGATTTCAGACACAGCCCATGTATTTTGAAAGGCTGCAATCACGTGACCAGTGCGCTGACAGGAGTAAAGAAGGAAGTATTCCCCAGTTGTCTTGTAAGGAGGCAGGTTGGGGTGGTGGGTGGGTCACAAAAACCTGTACTTTCCCCTGGAGTCACGTGTTCGGAACGCCCTCACCATGTTTCTTTTCCTAAACCTAACCTCTGTAACTTTACGTTAATTGTACGGATGTAGCATCATTCATGGGGCACTAATTCATAGGATATCATATAAATTGTTGTGCATGCATTTTTTGTAGGATATCATACGACCCATTCTACTTTGTCCTGACCTATCTTGAATGCAGCTCATTTGCGTAAAAAGAGAGGCAAGACAGACTGGGTTGAGATTTATATTTGAATTTAAATGGTTACAGTCTTACAAATTCTGCATTACACTGCCCTGTAAAGAGAGTTGTTTTTTTAAGGAGAAAAGAAAAGGAGAAAAATCTTACTAATCCTTCAGGATATTTCCGAGCATTCAGGTACAAAGGCGTCAGTGTTTCACTCTATCGAGCTGAATTTGGCTCCTGACGACCCTGAAGTTGCATTTTAAAGCTGGGAACGGCTTACTCTGCCTCTTTGCGCTGTCACATCTCGTTGAAGTCAGTTTTGACACCAACTTTTCACTCCCAACTACATCATTGCACCAAACATCTTGTATTACATCACCTTTACCACATGATTTCACATAACTGCCTGCCGATCACAATTCGGTAGCTTCTTCTGGAGCCGTTTTGCAGTGTTTATTTCTATTTTCCTTCAAATGGCACATTGAATTGTCTCGTCGAGGCTGGCTGTTCGACTGCGCTGCTTTCCTGAGGAGCAGTCGTGACAGCTTTGTGTGTGTGTGTGTGTGTGTGTGTGTGTGTGTGTGTGAGAAAGAGAGAGACAAAGAGGGGGAGGGGGGAGCGACATACTAGGAGACAATCTTTTTCCTCCATTAAGGGATGGCATTCAATTCAGCCAGCAGGAATGCCTCCTTTCTTTCTTTCTTTCTTTCTTTCTTTCTTTCTTGGGATCCATCTCTAATCAGGAGAAGGAATTTACAGCCTCTTTTGGTTACACCTTTATCACTATGCCCTCATTACTGTGTTGTTTTTGCACCTGCACTTCCTGATATGCTTGTTAATCAAACAGTGCAGAGACATGAAGTACACTGATCCCTGTGCAAACAGAGTTCAAAGTGAAAAAACATCGTCAACTTCCTGAAAATTGTGTCACTATTGACTTTAACTGTATAATCTGGAGAATGAGAAGCAAACCAGCCATTAATTTATATGAAAATGTCACATGTTGCTTTAAAGTCAGCACCCCAAAGTTCTCTCCGTCAGAAATATTAATGCCTGTTGTATCTGATCAGTATGTGAAAGTGTGAAGTCAGCAGCTGGCTTTTGAAAATACCTATTTAATTTGCTGGTGTACGAAGCTGCAGAGCCTGCGCATGTTTGTGTATAAGGAAAAAAAGGCGTGTGTGTGTGCGCACGCTGAGGAATAGAGTGGAGTGACATGAGCGGGTACAGGGGGTATTTGATAAAGCCAGAGTTGCTGAAGGAAGTGGCACTTCGCTGTGATGAAGGAGATGAAAGCCAAAGGCACGTTAATTATGCATCTGTCTCCAATGGATAACACTCAGAGGAGACATGTCCTGATTCATTTGGCAGATTATTCTTCACTTCTGCTCGGGGATTTCAAGGAGATGATTTATTGATCTTGCTCCAACTGTGTCCTGTTGTTATTGCTGAATTCTGATGTGCCTCTGATTATGGACTGCCTCGGCTTCATAAGTGAGTGCAGCTGGAGAGAGAAGTGTGCACTGTAGGACACCAGCAATGCCTGTTTTTTTTTTTTCCCATTGTATTTCCTCCGAAAATGTTCCTCATGTAATCTTCTGATATTACGTGCAGATGGCAAAGATAAACCCCTAAACCCTTCTTTTCCTTTTAACTTGTCTTTGCTTGTTTTTGTGCTACTTCAGTTGTCTCAGCATCACTGGCAATAATGTGTCATGAAACAAAACACTCAAAACTCTATTAGGCTACTTAGGCAATGTTTGTCTGCTTGAAAGAACATCAAACATCCCACTGACAGACAGTGTTGTAAATCCAAAACCCATAAACCACAGCTCAACAGTGTCTTTTTGTGTTGCTGGAAAGCTTTCTTGTTTTCAAGCTCAGGGAGCAATGTGCCTTGTAGGAACAATCGTTCATGTTTAACTGATAGCTGTGAACATGTATTTGACAAATATTGTGGATCATCCCGAACAGAGCGAGGGGGGGAAAAAAAACTCATTGGTGCTTTTACTACCACTGATCTAAGCAGAAAACAATCTGGAGCAGGGGGAGTATAAAAATGATCTATGATGATGCAAAGGAAAAGGGCTGTAAAGTGATAAGCGATGATATTTTCCCTTAATGGTGTTCAGAAAAGATTAAGGTGAAGCAACAGAAAAACCTTGAAAGTGATCAAGATAAGGCGATGTTTGCCAGGTTTTATCTTCAGGAAGCAAAGTGTTCAACGCATGTTTTGAAGACCTTTCTCTCATTCTTACGTGTTGGTTTGATGAAGCCGTTTGCAAAAAGTAGAATTTCTATCTCACTTTTTACTGTAGAAATTCTATTGTTGAATTCTCCTCTGACACATTTTCAGGGGTTCAAGCCTGAAGGGCAGAAACCCTCTTGTTTTCCTGCTGATACATAATTCTTAATGATCTTCTTCTCCTGTGAGATGGTACATCGCAGAGACATGAAATTTTCACCAAAGATTGAAAGTTGTGTGCAGATGCTGCTTACCCAAAATGACCCCAGTGCCATAATTACAGGTTAAAATTTTGAACTTTGAAAAGTAATAACTCGTATGCTGGGTCACCTGGCAGCTTTTTCAAAAATAAACCATTTTCTTCTCACCAGAGGCCTGTACTATGAAGCCAGTTTAAGTTACCCAGGATATCTTTTCATTATCTGGCTTGACTAACCCTAACACTGGCCGTCTGGATAACCCGTACTGCAAACCTGGTTATAAACTATTTCAGTCAACTCTGGGTTTTCCTTTCCAGCCACAAGCACGTTCATTAAAGAGGCGGTGGTGTTAATTACAAGCGACATCATCACAACCATGAATGAAGGAGGCTGCTTCATATCTCAGACATTAAATGGTACTGAAAGTATGTGCAACTGCTAGGTGGGATGTATAAATGACTGTTTCTGCTACTAAGGTAAAGGGTGAAAAAGTAGCCTGGTTAACAACTGATGAGGTCTATCTGACTGAAAGGTTGCTTTTATAGAAACAGGAGCCAATTAACAGTGTGTGGATTATTCTAAGGATTTTTTTTTTTTCCCAGTTCTCATCATACGGGTGTCTCATGTTATTTTGAGCTGCAGTGATGGAATCAGAGTGTAAAATAACACTATCACTGCGGACTAAAATAAGCTTTGCATAAGTTAAAATCCTGCTAAAATCATGTGTTTAGTGTGTTAATCTGTCTGTTTGTGAGAAACTCTGTTTTAAAACCAGTGGAAATAGAGCCCTTGAACAGTGAAATGATTATGCTGACTGTAACAACATAGGCTACTCGTTTTTACCCAAACTTTCGTCCATGGATGCTTTTTTCTTCAGTGATCTGACTGGTCAGAAGTCTGGGTGTTAAGAGGCTGTGATCCGATGCTCCAGAGCAGGTTCAACTGTTCAGCATGAGTAGAGATGCACCGATCCAACTTTTTCAGTTTCGATACCAATCCTGATGCTGCAGCTTTGAGTACCAGCCGATACCCGATACTAGACTTGCACCGATTTATCGGCAGTGCTCAGAACTGGGCCAGCTTTCACATGAACGGCCATGACCTGCGACCGGCCGGTCAGTCTAAAATATGCCGATTTAAAATGCCGGCCAAATTTCCAGCGTGCCGCATGTTGACATTGTGTAACACCAGCAGCGCACACACACACACACACACACATGTGCAACGCACAGCTTGGGCGATGTGAGGAAGTGAAACATGGGCAGCTTCTCACCTTAATCATTCATGCACACACGTCAAAAGAGAGAAGGAGAAAGTTGGTAATTGTCTGAATTTTCCACAGGACATATTTTTACCTTTTTGTCTTTTAAAGAAATTACCCGCAAAAGCTATACACCATGAATTATTATTTTATTTATCTATATTTTTATTTATGTATGTCTTTTTTACTTAATTATTTTTATATTGTACCTGAAGTTATATTTGGACAAAAAGGAAAATGTTTCTTAACCTGTGTCACTGTTTTTGTTTGTTTGTTTGTTTGTTTGTTTGTTTGTTTGTTTGATTATTGAAAAGCTGGTTGTATCCTGGTTAAAATGTTCGAATAAAGCAAAGATAGAAAATATTGAAATATCTTGTGTGCTGTAAAGTGGTTTGAAAAAAATGAAATCCGAATCGGCAATCCAAACACTACAACTCTACAAATCGGAAATTGGTATCGGCCCAAAAAATTGTAATCGGTGCAAGTCTACGCGATACCGATCTGATACCATGGTTGACCTAAACAGCTATATACCTTAACATGTAGAACAGAAAAGACTAGAGGCATCAGGCTTGATGACTACACAGTTCTTTCCTAAGATCAAATGAAACAAGATGAAACAGATTAATGCAATGATGAACTATTTATTTTTAACAAAAATAAACAATTGTGCAACAGCAGTTGAAATAGTGTGAAATACCTCCACACAGCAGATTCTCTCCTTCGCTCCATAACGTATGACGTAGCTCTCGTCGCAATAGATTTACAGGGAAAGGATTGCCTCAGGTATAGGTTGCATTTTCCGATACCTGATCCATCTGTTTTGATGACATCGGGGCAGATATACCACGAGATACCGCAATGATTTATCCCGATAAAAAGAGAACCAGCTTTGTGGCACTGAAAACCCATGGTTAACCCTAGAGTTACCTTGCTAACTTTAAATCCTGCTTCTTAGTACAGGCCTCTGATCCTGTAAGAAAACAAACAAAACATCTTAAATTCTGGAAGCCATGAATGACATGGCTGAGACCAAAAGTCATGCAACAAAGATTCAGTGAAACTTGGACCGAACTGCAGGCTGTTTAAACAGAGCAGACAGGAGAGAACAAGAGGGGGTGTAAGAAGAGATGGTAAAAATGCAACTAGCAAATTTAAACTGCAATGTAGCAAAATACAAGTTTTGAAAATGCGGTGGCATGCTGTGTCAAGTGTACATACATGAATAGTAGCTCAGAAAAATGTTCGGCCCCCTGAACCTCAGCTTTCTGAAAGTGTGGCCTCTTGAACAATACAGTTGAATAGCTCTGCCCTCCACTGTAACTCCAATTTACACTAAACTTGGTACAGATATCCATTTAGGCTTATTTACATTCTACAAATTTGCCTCGAGAATGACTATGGTTCGCTGAAAACCCCAATGTTTTTTGTCTCCTCCTAAAGTGAAGGTTTATCTTGGACCAAGATGATTAAACGTTGCATAAAACCTGCTGATATCTCATTGCATTTTGAAGATCTTGACCCATGAACTAGGGCTGCAACTAACGGTTATTTTCATTGTCGACTAATCTGTCCATTATTTCTTTGATTAATTGACTAATCATTTTAACGAAAAATGTGTTAAAATGTTGAAGAATGTCGGTCTGTCTCTCCCAAACCCCAAAATGATGGCATCTAATGCCTTGTTTCGTACTCATGCCAAAGGGTTTTAGTTCACCGTCATGGGAGAGTGTGTAAAGCTGCCAATATTTGAATGTAAGAAGCTGCAGTAAGAGTATTTTGGGGTACTTTTATAGTACTTTTCTATGAAAAACGACTCAAACGATTAGTCGACTACTAAAATAGTCACCGATTATTTTAATAGTCAGTTAGTCATCGATTAGTTGACTAATCATTGCAGCCCTACTATGAACTTAAAAGGGGTGACGTTCAGCCCATCAGTAGACCAATAGACTAATTCCTCAACCACTGGGCCATTCTTCATGAAACTTGCAGGATATGTCCACATAACATACCCTAAAATTTTCATTAAAAACCGACCACCAGGGGTGCAGCAAATGCAAAATTTGGCCATACATCGACAGTTTCTGAAAACATCACCAAAACTCAGTGGATGATTGAAACATGTCCCCAAAATGTTTTCCCAGTTGACCAGTATAGAGTAATATTGCCAAAGGAGAGCATGGCTTGGCATAGATTCAGTCGTAAATAAATGAACATCAGTCAGATCATCATTAAACCTGATGATTATCTGTAATGCAGGTGTCAGAAACTGCCAAAATTCCTGCCTTGACTTTTTATGAATGGTGTAAGATAGAAATTTATTTAACTTAATGGTTATAGTCTGTCATTTAAGTGTGATTATATTCAGCAGGAACAGGGATCAATGGCTTCTTGATAACTAGTAGCTCATTTATTCAGAAATTTTAAAATTTCAGTTCAGGCTCGCAAATTTAGATAAAGGCCTTGATAAATGACAGCATGCTCTGACCTGCTGAGCTTGTTTTATTGAATTAAAATCAGGGCTGAAACAATTCTCTTAGATTCTCCTCCATTTTGGTAGAATAATATTACTGAGCAGTTTTGGATACAGAATTAGTGTCGCACTGTGTGTGTCAAAAGCTTTATATATTTTATTCCTCTGTGCCATAGAGCTCCATTTTTGTCCACAAACTATTAAACACGCTTCACCGAGCCGCACTGTTACACCGGATGACATGTTCCTTCATTACCATGAACACACACCACTGAGGGTTTTTTTTTTTTTTTTTTGACTCAATCCCACACACACTGTCCTGCTGCCCCAAATACTCAGTAGAGCACCAAATGTGGATTAATCCACCGCTGAAAATAGTCCCTAACAAATGCTGTGTTTCCTTCTGTTTGAGTAACATGTCCTGAGTTATTTTGGGAATTACTAAGTGTTTTTCCTGATGAAATTATGTATTTGTGAGCTGTTTTTAAAGATGTTAAAATGAATCATAGGTTGTGCACATGGACTAAGCAGACCTAATGAAGCTTGTATTTTAACTGTTGTTCAGCAGTAACCCGAATGTGGTGTTTAAAAACAATAAAGCCCAAAAAATAAATGTGAATTATCACTGCTAGATCAGATTCATGGTAACAAATGCAAAGATACATTTAATGTGGAGTACTTTATGTAAACAAGTGAAAGCCATGCTGTTGTCCTCATGCCACATGATGGACAGAGTCTTACTGTGAACCTGCTGCTGTATTTTTTGCACTTGAAGCATGTGTACTGTGTCTTCCTGTCCTTGGGTCCACAGACATCACAGCCCTTTTTCTTGTTGCTACTGGCTGCAATTTCAGAAATTCTACAAACACACGTGTGCACGTGTGAACTCCACAAGTGACTAGGGGTCACATCCCCCCCAGTGTATGAAATAGGGAAATTTGACCCCCTCAGAAAGTGTCATCCATCCATACAGGTCCAAGCCTATGTGTTTGATGACACTGTGTCGGGTGGAGGCTGCATTTATTCTCCTGGGCATGGAGGCGTTACATATCACAAAAAAAATAAAAGAAGAAGATAGCTGAGATAAAACAGTCAGGTGCTGTACTGTGTTGCTGTGAACTCAGTAGATAATTATTATGTTGTTGGTCAAAACACACACTGTGTGCACTGTCTGTGGCGCACAGTCTTTACCGTTCTGTATCTTGTGTTTTATTTAACATGCAACATGCAGCTGCTGGTTAAAGAGTTTCTTACTGCTCTGACTTTACGAAACGTGCCTGTGTACAGACTGTGCCAGGTGTGTGCCCTTTGGGATACTAGAGTGCAGGTCAGGCTGCACATTCTTTTCCGAACCCAAGTAACTTAAGCTGAGAGCTTAATTGTACTGTTTTCAATACCTAACAAAAATAAGTATGCCTAATAAAAAAGATCACACATTTTTGGACCACTCTGATTGCTGGTCACAGCTTTGTGATTGATCCGAGCAGACTAAAGGCCCTGAAACACTGAGCTGACGGTTGACTGTTGCTCTAGTCGGTGCAGTGTGTTCCGCACTTCTGCCCTTGTTGGCTTTTTTTGGTCCGTTCAGAATGTTGAATCGGCGTCAGTGATGGCGGAGCCCACTGGTGAATGAAATCACTCTGATTAGCAGTTCAGCTCAATGCACAAGAAGGAAAATGGAGGTGAGGAAAGGTGTGAGACCCAAACAAACTTGTTACACAAGGTAAGATTTCTTTAGCCTTTGAGCTCTTACGCAGAAATGTTTTGTGATGTTTGTGCTTTTGTTCACTGGCACACGGTAAATATGCTCTGTTAATGTGCTAACGTGCTAACTAGCGCCGAGCCAGTCTTCCTGTTTCCCTTTTTGAACGACAAATACAGACTACCGCTGTCGAGTTATTTCCTCTCATGCAGGCACAGAACGTATGTGCTGCTTGGCTGTTGGCTGAAGTCTTTGCGGTGTGTTCATGAGCAACTTTTTGGCTGAGACACTGCGATGTCAGGCGACGCAACAGGAGGCCTTCATGGCGGCTAGTTCTCTGAAGTCCGTTTGGTGTGCCTTGGCCTTAAAAGCCCAGTGCAGTGAAAGAGGCAGACAAAGAGCTGAGTTTTTCCTCACAGTGCTAAAGTGTCTGTATTAACAAACAGTCGAATCTTCAGCTGTGGAAGGTGACTTCTTCAGACTTTTACAGACTGCTTTGTTAGATATAGCCTATATATATTACACAGTCAGAGACAACCCAAACAAAGCAGAAGAAAAAAGAAAATATGACAGTGAAAGCAGAGGGCAGAGTGTTTGCATATAAAAACACCCCCACACATTCCTAGTGGGTACTTCTGTATCAGCCTATATATTTTAGGAAAGTTCCTGCAGAGCATACCATGGCATCAATACATATGGTACTGGTGCTGATATTATTTTAATGATGCGATCTTGCCTCTTTAATGTTGCTGGACTGCAGTCATCGCCACTCCTGTTTTCAGATTCATCTTCCATCCCTTTCTCCTTCAATTTGGCTCCGTCAGAGTACAGCTGTCAGTGCATCCATTCGTGCTCTATGATTGATGACTGTCTGTACTTTGATGACAGGGCATAAGGATAATACTTTTTCCATCTACTGCAGCATAATTAGCTAACAGTGGGTGAAAGTTTTCTTGGTGTGTGAGGAAAAAAAAGGAACAACTGTAGTTATTTTCGCTTCGACAATTTCCTCATCATTGACCCTGTCTCTGCTGACAGGTCTCTGTACTCCTTGGTGGCATTCTAAAAGGATGTGAAATTGTGAAATGACATTACAGGACATCTGTTAATTATCAAAGTCATAGGTTAGGATTATTCCTGGAGTTATTATAGAGCTACTAGCTTACTGTAAAATGAAATGACACCTCCTTGGCATCAGCCACCAGAAGCCCCTTCAGAACTGTACTGAAAAATGCTGGTGAACATTTGTGGTAAACCTCACCCAGACTGCACAGCTGTCTGAAAAACCGCTTAATACCAAAGACAAGTCTGTGGTCTGAATACCAACATGCATGGACTTATCTCAGCTCAGGATTGCAGCCTTACTGAATTCATGTCGTGCTGTCGTCTCAGAAGTGTAGGTTCTACAACAAAAGATTTGAGATGACATTCCTGGAAACACACTGCCCACATCAAATCTTCAGGATCCTCTTTGACAACACAGACTGCGAGAGAGGCTAGGCATTTATACAAACAGCTGACTTAAAATCAGATTCTGGGGCAGAGATATTTTTCCTTCATCTCTTGCATCAATATGTATCATACACCTTATGCTTGTAGACAACCTCTTCTTTCACAGTGTTCTGCAGAGAAGCACTTTCTTTGACACCCTGTGCTGTCTGAGTTCTGGTTCACTAAACATACCCATAGGCGTGAAAAACCAGTAGTATCTGTGAAATATGCAATACCTAATTAGCATAATAATTTCATTGGCTCTCACCGACGGCACAAATCAGAACAGGGCGACTGTAATCTCGCCCTGTCACGGCAATCACCGCCACAGTAAGTTTCTGATCAATTCTTATTAACAGGCTGCAGATTTTTCTCGACTGTTTGCAGTCACAGTTGTGATTTATGACCAACCTCTGCTGTGTTTTCGCTTTCTGCCTGAGCTGTTATTTGGCTGTTATTAGGTGTGAAATTCATGATGGAATACCTCTGAAGACTTTCAGTCCCCATAAAGCAACTGGCTCAGAAAAGTTGGGAAGAGCTGCTGGAGTGGAATTAACACAAAACAGCAACTTGCACTCTGCTGCATGCCTGGGCATCGTTTCATATTGTACTGAAGAGCAGTTCTAAGGTTGGCAACCCCAAATAATTTGCATGTTAGAGGTAGATGAAGAAGGCATATATTCTAGAATAAAAAATAAAAAAATCCACTGTGTACTTACACATTTGCACTTCTTATTAAAAACTGGAAAATTAGAGCATTACATTACATAAAGGGAGATGAGGCGAGCAAGGTCAACGGCAACAGTAATAAAGACGCATTCTTTTTCCAGCGATGATACCAATTAGGATGAAAATATGTACTCATAAACATTTAATGAAGCAAAGCCTTTTAAATGTAGCCCTGTTAGGCTTCTAAAATACAGAGAACAGGCACGCCTGAGAGAAAAGACCAGCGCAAGGCCAGCTACAGAGTTGTGCTGTGAGAAGAGACCGCAGTGAATGAGACAGGTGTCTTAGTGAGTGAATGTTACCTGGTACTTCATCATGAAATTGTCAGTTCTTAGGAGCAGCGACTTACCATGCACATTTCACTTTACCTTCAAGCTGGATTTGTGCTGCACTGTGACAAACTAGTGCCAGTCAAAGCAAAGGGTGCTGCTGACAACTCAACTGAAGCAGAAGCTGTTTGAATTTCCTGGATGGCACCAGCAAGGCTTTAGCGTTCCATCAAAACCTAAACGCCAGGATTAATGTTGACATTGTGGCTTTCTGCAAACCATGGATACAGTAAATTAGTATGTTATTATGCTGTGGGTATTTAATGCTTCAACAACACTTTCTGTTAATGTGTGGTTAGGTTAAGGCACCAAAACCACTTGGGTATGGATAAGAAAAGATCATGTTTTGGCTTAATACCTGATTTTGGTGGTTTAAAACCCCTGGAAATACAGCAGTGTCTTAGTGAAAAACAAAGTGCTTTTTGTGGCACTATCTTGGCAGGAAAGGCAGCAGTGTTTCAGCAAACAACTGCACTTTATGGCACTATCCCAGCAGGAAGGACTGCAATGTCTTTCTAAAAAACAATCACTTTGCACTACTCGGACAGGAAACGCAGTGATGTCTCAGCAAAAAAACATCATTTTGTAGCACTAGCCCGTCAGGAAATGTCTCTGAAAACAGCAACCACTTTTTGTGGCACTATCTTGGCAGGAAAGGCAGCAATGTCCCAGCAAAAAACAACAGCATTTTGTGGCACTATCTCAGCAGGGAACGCAGCGGTGTCTTGGTTAAAAACAATTGCTTTTCGTTGCACTTTCACGGCAGGAAACACAGGGGTGTCTTAGTAAAAAAAAAAAACTATTGCTTTTTGTGGCATTATCCTGACAGGAAACAGCAGTTTCACAGTAAAGAAAAAACACTCTTTTTTGGCACTATCCTAGCAGGAAATGCAGCGATGTCTCAGCAACAAACAACATCATTTTGTAGTACTATCCCATCTGGAAATGTCTCAGAAAAAGCAACCACTTTTTGTGGCACTATCTTGGCAGGAAATGCAGCGGTGTCTTGGTAAAAAACTATTGCTGTTCGTAGCACTATCCTGACAGGAAACAGCGATTTTTCAGATAAGACAACCCTTTTTCTTGGCACTATCTTGACAGAAAACGCAGCAAAGTCACGCTAAAAACAAACGCCATTTGTGGCACTTTGCCTGGTGGAAACACAGCAATGGGTTGCTAAAAAACAACCATGTCTGGGAACTACAAAGCTGCTGAAAGACGCAGCGAGGAGTGGCTAAAAAACAACAGTTTTGTTGTTGATTGGTTGTCTGCCGTGGTCTGTAGCTTGGCACGCGTCCCTCCTAGATGTCATGTTATTGGGCATCTCCTCGACCTCCTGACGACAAAGTCAATATATACAACACCACTTTGGAAACAGTGATTTGATACATTTAAAATATACAAATTTAACATCTGCGATTTGCAGAAACTCACAATGCCATAATTTTTTTTTTCTCGCGACTGGGCTAAACTGGGAGCCAAAAATGCTGTTTTACATTATAAACAGTAAAATCCTCCTCACCAGCACAAAACGCAGTAAGATGCAAACACTTTAAATCAGATGATGGTGAATGTGTGGGCTTTGTATAAACCTCCTCGCATCTCATCATTCAGGTGGATCTTAATGTCTTTCTTACTATTGTTTTCAGATCGGTTCACAGTGAAATGAACCTTTGGAGTAAAGCTTGCTTTTCTGAAATATCTCACAGTGAATAGGAACATGTCCTGGACCACTGCCATCAGAGCCTCCTGCAACAATGAATAACCCAGCAGACAAACCATGTGGGAGGAGAGCAGAGACAGCTTTGCAGGAAAAGCCTTTGTCTTGTACTTGTATGTGCTCATCTGCTTTAAAGACACCCTCACTGGTAAGAAAAAGTGTTGTGAAACACCCCGTAAGTCCAGTCCTATAGAGCTGGCTTTAAGCGTCAACATTTGAAACATCCGAAATTTGAAACATCCAAAATTTCAGACCCTTGTCATTTTATAGTTTCGGATACCGTTGTAGGTCAGTGCAGTGCCGTGCACAGACATTTTGTGGGGCAGACGCTCAAGTAAAAAAAGGGCTTCTCTTCCACAATTTTTTCTGTGCAAGCATGCAAAAAAGAAAAAAGTGCGCTGGCAAAGTGTGCCCCGTCAGGAAGTTTCTGTGTCTGCAGCAGAGGAGATCTTAAGCCTAAAGACATACGGTACATTTGTGCACAGCAATGAGCAAGGAATGTCTGCCTGATGTGTTTCAGGACCTTTACTACACCTTTACTACAGTGCACTTAGCACTTATAACAGGCAGCAACAAAGAAAACAGTGCTGCATTGTGCATGCTCTGGTGGTCTGTAGAATACCCATTGAAAATCAACAAATCTTTGCTCATAGAAAACTCAAGAAAACTGAGTAAATGAAATAATAAAGCAACCAGTCTAGTCCTCCTCTCATATGTCTCTTCTTTCTTTTTCTACATAGTCACATACTTGTTCCTATAGTCATCTTCGAAATAAACTTGAAGTATTCTTAAAGGATACCAGAGAAGAAACAAGTGCAGCGGCTGCAGCTCCATGCTCCTCCTCTCCTCCTCTGCACTCTTTTGGTGCAGCACCAAACCCCATTTTAGATTTGTTTAAATGAAGTGTCAGAGCCGCGGTGTGGGAGATGTAAACAATATTTCAAATTGAGTTTTGGTTTATAAAGACATGTGGAAGTGGGAGAGCAATTCGGCGTCTGATCCGGCTCACACCGGGCAGCTGTTGAAGCTGAATCTGCCAGAGAGTTAGAGGAAGATGGTGCGATTTTACACTGGACTAGCTTATTTGTTGGCTTATTGCCTAAATTGGGCTGGCTGTATTGTGATGTTTTAACGCTGGTGTAATTTCACAACAGTGACAAATAAAACCGAGGCTTGGGGCAAGCACTATTGTTACCTGGCTCTCCATGAAGGCAGGTCCTGGAGATGTGGACTCTGCTCTGCAGTGGATTAGTGTTCTGCTATAAGGAGGGAGGGGCAGGGGCTTGATTTGTGTCTATTAACTGTGGTGGCTGTGAAAAGGGAGGTTGAAGAGGGAGGGGCAGGGGCTCCACTAAAATGCAGTTGTCAGGCATACAACACACTTTCAATTGAGCATGATGCCATTGGCTATATTTAAAAGCAAATATATAAAACAGAAAGAAAGAAACAAACAAAAAGGGCATTTTTCTCGTCAGAGGCCAAAAGGGCATCTGCTCGAGCACCACCTGCGGTGCATCTGTGCATGTGCCTGGTTCAGTGCATTGATTATGGACATGGAATCCAAACAGAGCCCGGCCAGCCCTCTGATCCTGAATTTAAAAATGCTCATGCTGTTAAGGAGAATATGGGTAGAGCAATAAAAACAAAATACAGCCTAGAGAGTGCTGAAAACATTGCTATGACCTGGGATTGAAGCCATAAACTCCAAAATACAGTATCATACAGCACACAGAGCTGTTGAGCTTATGGATTTTTCACAAGGCTTTGAGGGTCTGCTTAGTTTAGCTCTGCTCCTCGTCTCTCCTACCTCCAAAATCTACTTCGAATCAATGGACATGCAGTTTTTAAATTTGACTAAAACAAACAGGGTGAACAATCACTAACGGATTTGATCTCAACAAGAGTTTTTTTTTCTTTCAAATGTATCAGTTTGATTGGTTAGATATTTCCATCCATCCATCCATTTTCGTAACCGCTTATCCTTTTGAGGGTAGCGGGGGGGCTGGAGGCTATCCCAACCACACAATCATTTTCTGGGGGAGTATTTCATGTCTTTATTTAATAGCAATAGGGAGATTTAACAAAAATAAGGGATAGAAAGATCCATTAAAGATCCGGATTCAAAGGGGGTTGCAGTTCATGATCAGTGTCTTTAAGAAGCTCTAAAAGATTTTCAGAGCATATCAGTAGCCATGTTTCCATCAGCCTGTGTAGATGCGCATCTACAAGTATCGCATCATAAAATTATGATGGAAATGCCAAAATTAAAATCCCCTGATTCGCACAAACTAAAATACGCTCGCTTTAGCCGAGTTTTGGTTGATTCGAAAAAATGTTGATTCGCAAAACGGGGGATGGAAACAATTATGTTAGAATTATGTCTGACGTAGCGCACCTCTCTCCATGGTGATATCCACACTCCGGGTTGGGAAGGCGGTAATGCATTTACAAGCTGGTTGCCAACTGCCAGAAAACGAAGAAGAAGAAGAAGAAGAAGAAGAAGAAGAAGAAGAAGAAGAGACTTGTTTTGTTTCCGGTTCTGTGGAGAACTTGTGCGAGTTCGTAGTTTTCACCAAAGTCCGTAGGTTTAATGGAAACACACAGGATTTGTATTTCTTTTAATGTGAGTCCCCAATGATTCAAATCACTTTTTGATGGAAACATAGCTTATGACACAGAGGTTGTGTGCACACGGCTCTCAAAATGGAGGTTGCCGAGCAGCAAATTGTGCTAACAGCTTAAACAGTGCTAAACACGGCAACAGTGCTGACGGAGCTAATGGTGTTAACCAGGAGGGAACCAGCAGTGGATGCAACACTTCCATGATGATGCTGCTCCTATAACCAGCAGTAACTGCTCTATGAGCGCGGTGCAGAGCGGTGGCAGTTAGCTAGCGGGTGGGATACACACACAGGAACAGAGGTTTGCTGCTTTATTAATGCTCTGAATATCATAGGGAACTCCCTTAACAACTACGCCACAGTGGGTGCAGTGGTCCAGTTCTTTAGATACTGGACTCCATTTACCCTTTTCATCCTCTCTCTCTCCTTTGTCACCTGCGAGCTGTCACCATCTCACCAGCTTTTCTAGAGCTACAGTAAATGATTTAAGAAGCTTCAAGGTCTCTCTTTGGAAACCTTGTGTGGGAGAGAAAGCCCTTTTGAAACGGGACCCTACAAAACACCTGCCTTGCCAAACTCATGTCATCCCTCCCTTTCCTGTCTTCCTTTGCTTTACTTCCTGACGCTGTCATCTCAAGAAAAATGACAGTGTTTGTCATTTGTTTAAAGTCTATAACACCACCTGTGTTCACATTTAATTGACACATTCTAGCAGCTGTGTGAGATTTGTGGTGTGATGTTTGAAACTGTTGTAAGTGGTCATCTTGTAGATGCAGTGAGAGGAACCAAACACCCTGTACATCCCATCATAGCAGTTAATCATTCCATTTAAATTACATTTTTAAATATTTGCTTTCTAATTTTTCCAAAAAATTCAAATAGTTGCTTTGGCTTTGGCACCACAGTAAAAAGCCAGGCTAAGATGGATATTTTTTTCTCCCAACAGTGACTCTACATTTGACAGCCCTTGTCCTTCCCTGCTCAGTTTTCCCGGAGTTCTGTAGTCCTCGCTGGTTTTGTTCTAACGCACATTTCTGCTGCCAAACACAAATCAACGTACCGCTGTGACTCAGTCAGGGGCGGACTGCTCATATGAAGAGGCTTCATGCTTGTTATTTTGCATTCTCACATTTCGTCTCTGCAGCTGCTGCCGAACAAAAAATCCAACTTCAAGCATGGACTGCAGTTAATAAGACACCATTTACAGATGGAGTATACCCACCTGCATACATTTAACTTACATTGAGCTGAACGCACATCCATGCACCAACGCATGCAGGCTTAGAAATGTTAAATATTTAGCCTAAAACAAACACTGTTTTGTTGAATTCCAGTTTCCTAAATTATCATCAATATAAATTTAATCAAAACAGCCTTTAAATGGTGAAATCCATGCAGCCATGGAAACAGTTGAGCTCAGGGCATACTGGGAAATTTTCTTTTTTCCAAATTTCAATCTAAAAATTTCCCATTTTAATAGTGAACTTATTTGGGAAGGAAAGTAAACATAAAAAAACCAATCAGTACTTAGTCTTATGACGTATTTGGGTAAATGTATGCCCAATGAATTGTAACCATGCTCTGCACTCAGTTGTGAACTCTTCCATCACATATGCAGATAATTTACCAGCATCTCACCAAAGAGGGATTTAGTAAGAATACAACCCTCTGTATGCAAAGTGCGTTCTCTTATCATATGTGCAGCCAACACTACTCCACTGTCTGAGCCAAATGACGACATGCTTTCATTTAAGTTTTGATGATATGATAGTGAAAATAATTTTATATTTTTTTAATTTCAGTTAACCAACACCGTTTCTTAGTTTTTGCCAGCCCGCTGTTACCATGTGGTTTCATTCATCTATTTCCAATTTAGTCTTTATGATAAAGCAGTGGTTCCCAACTGGTGGGTGGTGGTCCAAAATTGGGTCACGGGTCCATTCTGAATGGACCGTATGCGACTCATGAATGTGTCAAATGTGAATTTCCGGTACAGAGTCTGTGGATATTCTCATTTATCCAGGTCAATTCCATTTTGAAGTATTGTCTTATGAGGGTGGATAAGGATTATTTATTATTTTTTTTTTCATAGGGACGATGCAATTCAACATAGTTCCAATACAGAGTATGGGACTGATGTGTTGCACAAAAAGTTTATAGCGATTGCGAATTTTCAATTCTTGTCCCTAGTTCGGCTTTTACATGCAGACCTAAAATGCTGTTAGAAATATAGTTTAAAGCGTCATACAACCACAATACACCATAAACACGAAAGGCACAATGAAATACATATGCCACAATCCACACACTACAATACACGTACAACAGCAACTACAATACATACATCAAAACATATCCCACAATATATCTACTACAGTACACATACCACAATACACCAGTACATTCACACTAATACTCCTTTAAATGTTTGAGCAGATTTAGCAGGTATGGTTTTCCCCATGAGTTAACTTGCTTGCTAGCTTGCTGGATTTTCATGAAAAATGAATGGATTATGTCTGCTTCTGATAAAGTATATATATTCTGATAAAGTAAATAATGGCTATATTGCAATTCTGTTCCTGTAAATGGAAAGTTTCCACTTTGAATATTTTGCACCCCTAGCCATGAAAAACTGCAGCATCTGATCCATATTATACATGTAGATCACCCACTCTGTGGTGGAAAAAGCAGCTTCATCTGTATTGAAAGTACTATCCTCCCAGAGTGTTTCAATTAGGGAGACTTCACTTCTCCTCCTAAACATGTTTGCATAAGTATTTGGAAGTTTAGACTGGAGGCTTCATCTCTGAGTGTAGCCAGATGTTGGGCTAATTGAAAATTGAGAGACATCACCCTGAACGGAGGAAATGGGGGGAACCTGCAGAGTCCTGCAGGGAGTCGGTTGTGAAGGTAAATTGCTGCTGATTTGCACCTAGCACTAGCTCCCAGAAAGAATGTGGCAGCTGTAGCATTCAGATGGTAGAAACTGGTGAAGGTGAATGGAAATGGCTAACCACGTGGCGGCCGTCCAGATCTCTCTCTCTGAGAACTGAAGTGGAAAAACATAGCAGATGGGAGGCCAGTAAAACTGAAAACAAAACAATGAGTGAATTACAGTATTTTGTTTGAAGTAAGTTTGCCAATGGCTCAGTTAGTAAAGGCATGTAATATATAACAATAACCACAAACAATAGCAAAGCAGAGAGGACTGTGGACATCTGTGCCATTTGCTCTCTCTGTTGTGTTGTTTTCCAACAACTCCTACATACATCTACAAACTCATACGTTTAGAAATTAAATCTAAAACTGATCATTTTCTGCAACTTCAATCATGATATATAATGAAATATTAAATCCTTTAATCTTTACAGTTGTGGGGTGATAAGACAACATAAATGTTTGTGTTTTATCATATTTTTGTAATACAGTAGTAGCACTTGAAAGCTTGCAACTTTTGCACCATGGTTTGGTTGAAGCTTCCCCGCAGGGTTGCAGCAGTAAGCCCATACTACCCTCCAGCCTCATAAAATCCAACATGCTGGTTTGTTTTCTCCCACCAGGAGTTTCAAAGGTGTTCCCTTATCACTACTCTATCTGGGTGCAGCAGGGAGGTCCAAAACAGTATTGATGCTTGTGAATCCTCTTACTGTAGCTTCCCTCATGTTGTAAAGCAGCCACGCTGCATAAATAATCAGTGTCTGTTACACAAATGGCTGCAGCTAAAGATCTGTTAGAACATGCACACAGTGCCACAAGTTATAGAAATATGAAAGATGATGTTAACGAAATAACTTTACTGTGAATACTTATTTCAAATGTCGATATATCACACCTGGGGTTTCAGCGATATACGGGATTTCAAGTATAGTAATAAAACATTTGTTCAACCAAAAACAACCCTTCCATTTTCATTCCTTTAAGTGTTGTCCCGGCTGATAATACATCGACATCGAAATCCGGCAGTGGGCAGTGACTTGCAGCATCAGACACCGACGAAATAAGCCGTCCTTTAAAGGGAAATTTCGGTTTATTTCAGCCCGTCTCCTATCGTCCTAAATTTGGTTCAAGTGACTAGTGACATACAGATAATAGTTAGCATATTAGCTATTAGCCTAGATACAGCCGTAGCGTCAGACCTGTTAAAATGTAAGTGAATGGGCATCCCTTCAAGTGCAAAGTTAGTCCACTAAACAAGCTTTTTTTCCACAAAGACCGCCTCATATCGTTAGGATAAATGTCAGAGAACATATAGAAAATGACATGTAAACGTGTTGTCTTACCTTACCGGTGTGCTGGCATGTTTGTTTACCATCTAGCTCTGCTTTCCAAAGCGCGGCCGAAATATATATCATGAGCTCTAGATAAAGCCCAGCTGGATACTACTCCAGGTGGAGGTGTCTCGTCCTTGGTCACATCCAGACCTTGAAAATAAGGCTGCAACCAGTCCCATTCCTTGCAACAGAGGCATTCCTCTTCTGTGGGCATTGGGGCACAGCATTCACAGGTACACCACCAATCTCCAGAGCTACGCAGCCTTGCAGCAGCCATTCCTCCTCTCTCGTCCTCTAACGTTACCTGTTGCGCCTCTCTCTCTCCTCCTCCTCCTCCTCTGTTCAGGCGACCGTCCGGTTCTGCCTTCCTGCTGTTGCCCCTTGTTCAGGCACGCTATGAGATCGCTGCTTGTTCTCACGATATTTCGGCCGCGCTTTGGATGATAAACAAACATGGCACCACACGGTAAAGTAAGACAACACGTTTACATGTTGTTTTCTATATGTTCTCTGACATCTATCCTAACAATATGAGGCAGTCTTTGTGGGAAAAAAAGCTTGTTTAGTGGACTAACTTTGCACTTGAAGGGATGCCCGTTCACTTACGTTTTAACAGGTCTGACGCTACAGCTGTATCTAGGCTAACGGCTAACATGCTAACTGTTATTTCTATGTCACCAGTCACTTGAAACAAATTTAGGACGATAGGAGACGGGTTAAAATAAACTGAAATTTCCCGTTAACCTCAGCATGATACGCGGCCAGTCGCCGTTATAGTTTAACAGTGACTGGAACAAGAACAAAGTTAAGGCAGCAAAAGTTCAAGTAGGGTGGATGGGTAGTGGATGGATTCAACAACCACCCACTTTCACCCAGGAGGGCGACGATCACTTCCCTTAAGATTGTAAAGCCAAACCCTGTTCTTTTTTCCTTAACTCATCCATGTCAAACTACTTTTTCATCTCATCCATGTCAAAGTCAGTTTGCGGTGTTGTATGAGTTGCTACTCATCGGCATATCAGATATCAGCACCCCGAATCAAAACACAGCATACTGTATTTGTAATGATCTGTAATTTCAGTCAGGAACCCTCTCATCATAGATTTAACCATTTATTGCAACAAATTGAAATGCAGTTATACTCGGCACTGATGGCTTCACTCTCCCACCTCTAGACCATAAGGGATGCACTGATCTAATATCTGGATCGAATATCGGCCCCGATATCATCAAAACAGATGGATCAGGTATTGGACATGCAACCTATACCTGAGGCAATCCTTTCCCTGTAAATCTATTGCGACGAGAGCTACGTCATACGTCATGGAGCGAAGGAGAGAATCTGCTGTGTGGAGGTATTTCACACTATTTCAACTGCTGTTGCACAATTGTTTATTTTTGTTAGGAATAAATAGTTCATCATTGCATTAATGTGTTTCATCTTGTTTCATTTTATTTTAGGAAAGAACTGTGTAGTCATCAAGCCTGATGCCTCTGGTCTTTACTGTTCGACATGTAAAGGTATATAGCTGTTTAGGTCAACCATGGTATCAGATCGGTATCAGGTATTGGCTGATACTCAAAGCCACAGCATCGGGATCGGTATCGAAACTGAAAAAGCTGGATTGGTGCATCTCCAGTAACTACAGCTGTTGTAGAGCAGCACATTGTGAAATTGTGTGGCACCAGTTTCCCTCAACATCTCACAATCTGCAGTGATGTGTGCTGCACAGCCTCAATGCAGCGTGGCATGACATCACATCCCACAGTGCAGTGCAGTGGGTTATCTGCCTTGTATGCGTAGAACATATATTTGCATTATAAGCTTTGACTCTATGAACATTTCGGGGAAAAAAGTCAGTGCATGAGAGTGTTTTTCAAGCAGTCTGAATACTAAACCATTCTCACAATAGTCAACAGGAATCTGCAAAGTCCCATGCACCAACTGAGCCTGCAGTTCTGTTCTTTTTGGCCGACGTCACTGGCAGTAGGAAGTCTGCGTTGAATAACAGCCACTTCAGGCCTCTGCAGCACACTTAGGCTTTCAGTGGTTCCAAAGAGGCACGGCAGGCTTCCCACCATGAGCCCTAAGCCTCTGAGCACATTTTGTGAATTAGGCTCCTCTGCTTATGCTGAAGCTGGCATCAACGGGAAACTTCCAGCTCTGCTGGAGAAGCAGTCTGGAGGAGTTGCCCAACATGCACTCTGCCACAGGCTCCTATACTCCACACGCTTACTAAAAGGATTATGCACCTTCTCACACTTGCATTTCTCCCCACTTTACTTTTTCATCTCATACCAACTCTGACACATAAATCACGCAATAAATTATTCTACAGAAGACAGACAAGTTCATAAAACTAATTGTAAGCCCATCACCGAGGCTTTATGCACAGAGGTTAATGCACTGACTGTGAGCTGCTCCTTAGCATTGAAATACGAGGACTTTATTATGCTGCTGAATGCTGATGTCTGATATTTAGAGAAATGACTATTCAGATTCCATCAAGATTATATTCCTTCACTACTCACTTCATCAAGTGTTGGCATGCCATTAAGAAGCGTTGCCACTTTTCTGAATTTGAAAATGACTTCTACCATGACAGATCATGTTTAACATAGCAATCACTTAAAGTCAAGAATCACAGCAAAAGCCCATTTTCCCATAATATATGGAGATGTAATCGTCTTGACAACAGTTGGTATCTTTTCAACATCATGTTTTCTTTTAAGAAGCAAAGGAAGCAAAATTGCAGCCAATTGTTTGAATCATATCTTTGCTCATCTACTTCCCTGTTGTCGGTGTGAAGGATTTTCTTCTCACCTTTCTTCCGTTCCTCTTAATCTTCAGATGTTGCTGATGCAAACAAGTGTGGGTGAAACACACTGAAGCATAATTGGGTTTGCGGTTTTGATTGTTTTCCTTTGGTTTTCACAGAGAGGGAGACGCATCAGAACAAGGTTGTGCATAAAAGGTTGTGTGAAAAGTCCTTATTTACAATTAACTGAATTTCGAAAGCATACAGAGGCACCTCAACCTGAAGATAAAACACGCCATTTATCAACACAAACGCCATATGCTACTGGCAGCAAATGAATAAAAGCCTTTGAAAACCTTCATTTGCTATTTTGTCCTCATATAACCTGCTCTTGTAATGTGTCTTTATGATGATGACCATGATGACTGATAGAAAATACATCAGAAAATACTAATTCAAAAGCTGGAAACAATTTACAAGATAAAACATATTGTGATACTTGCAATATTTTGACTTGTTGACATATTGATGTCATACCGTTACCCACTGCAACAAGAAGCATGGCTGAAAGCAGAATTGTTACAGACTCAGTAATAATTTCAAAAAGAGGAGCAGTGTGTGGAATAAACTGTGGCGTCCTGAATGTTTTATGAACTTCTCAGACCCTTTTTGTGAGTTACCGCTCAGAGGGAACTCATTCAGCGGCTCCTCTGGCAGCAGCACAGCATTAATATTGTATACAGAATCTGAATCTCACTCTGAGTTACTGTTGTTGTTCACAAACTAAAGAAATGAGAGATCATTTTTGTTTAGTTTTTACTGAATATCTGAAGGCAAGCTATAAAACTATATCACTTCTTAATATTGGTTGTTGACATTAATATTGTTATCACAAAAATACCCTGAAATATCTTGATATTATTTTAGGGCCATATTGTCCTCCTGTAGTTTCCAGCAGCTTTGTAGGCACCGAATGTGGGTGTTTTTAGCAACTTGTCAGAGCTTCTTCCAGCAGGGATAGTGCCACAAAAAGCAATTATTTTCTACCCAGACATTGCTGCTTTGTTAGCGTATATTGAGCCCCCAAGAGCAGATACCTTAAGCCAAAACATGATCTTTTTCTAACCGTAACCATAGTTTTTGTGCCAAAACCTAACCACACTAACCACAACATTGTTGAAATGTCACCTGCTACCTGATAACGCATCAGTTTGCAAAAGCCTAAAATACCAACATTTTTTTGTCTGGTGATTGTGTTGAACATTATTAAGCAGACATCAGTCCTCACACTTGTGTTTCATATCAACATGCATCACCACAAATGTTACTGGATGTAAATGAAACTGGGAACTACATTTCTTGTTCCTCAAAAAATGACTCACTTGCTTGGTTAAGGCTAAATTTAATTATCACATTTCTCCATCAAAATTGGTCACCACTAAGTTGAAATAACGAGGAAGGCTAATTTTTTTAAAAAAAAGTGTAATGACCCATTAGAGATCACAGGCGATGTGGCATTGCACCATTTAATAAGTTGGCAGCTCAGCCGGTCAGGAAATGAAGTGTAAACAATCTTTCAGCCAGTCGAAGCTTGCAGGGTGTTTTAAGAATGCAAACTTGCCTTTTATAATAAGCACTGGGTTGCCATGGCATGCTCTGCCTGTCAGATTGCATATCAAAGGTCAGTGCTGCATGGCTAATAAGCGTCGACCAGTTTCAGTGGTAGTGCTGGACAATGAAAAACAATGTGGATGTGAATCTGATCAGAGGATCACAGGAAGTCAGCAGCGCAGCAAAACAACTAACTGGATATAACTGTTGCATAAAGCTGGTTGAACGAACCAATCACCATGCATGTCTACAGTCCAGACTGTTGTTTAGACTTGGTTTTATCTTTTTATTTTTCAACTCAGCTTTATTTCTTTTACCCATATGTAAAACACCTTGAATTAGCATTGTGTGCGAATGATGCTATGTAATGTAAATTACTTTGCCTTTAGCAGGAGCCAAAAGCAGAAATACCCAGAGATCAGACAGAAGGCAGTTGGCATAATTAAGGACATTCTACAGTGCTCTCAACTTCTTAATATTTAATATACTCTCTTTCCCATTGAAAACAACAAGATTATGCACCAAATCATGGCGTATAAAACACTGTATTTGAACCTTTGCTTGTGTTTAATCATAGTTCTGCTATGTACCTTTTGTTACGGAGAAACTACAAGAAAAAATTATCATTTTCTAAAGTAAAAACAGCTCATTGGAAGTCACAAAAAAGTTACAAGATATATTAGAGTAACATCCCGACACTGGACCATTTCCCCATAATCCAAAAATAAATACCTTCTTTTTGATGTAGGTAGAAACTAGAGTCAGTATTAGAGCTACAGATGGTGTATTTTATAAGAAGTTCTTTTGTCATGTTTTCTAAAACTGTCACTTGGTCCACACGGAAGTACATGGCAGATGATTTTGCCTCCTTGTAGTGCTTCTAATGGTGTTTGCAAGAATCCACCTCCATCAGAGCTGAGGAGTCTGTAACAGCTGTCAATCATGTCAATCGTGATTTGCAGTCAAACTAAGCAGTGTTGATTAAAATTTGTATTTGAACCATAACACATGCAGGACTCACCCTGGAGGCTTTCAGTACTAAACAGGACTCGAACCTATTTAGCTCAGCAGACTACCAGCAGGTCTTGGACCAAACAGCACAAATACACATCACACAAAACCCTCCCAATGAGTCTTGTACTTCCATCTCTTTGAGGATTGCTCATTGACATAATGCTTTCCCTAGCTCCTTAACATAACCTTAACCATCACAACTAAATTCCTAACCCTAACCCTAACCTAAACCTAATTCTAAACTGTACCCTAAAATCAAGTCTTAAAGGAGCTATATGTAAGAAATCTAAAGCAAATAGTCGTAAAATCCTCCTAATATGTCACAGAGACTAAGGAATAATGTTCATATAACATACTGATCTCACTGACAACAATAGTACAGCCAGAATATTTGCATTTAAAAAAATTTTTTTACAGTCTGCAAATCATGTTTATGTTTTGAATTTGTGTTTTGGCCTGTTGCGCCACCCACCGCCGTCTACCAGTCACGCAGTCAGTAGAGTCTCAGCATCAGTTACAGTTAGGACTGAGCTACAATGGCTGATGGTGCGACTAAACCCAAACGACCTTCTTATGATTCCCAAAGACGCCAAGACAAAACTCGAGGCAAAGCGAGGGTCTATATAGGAGATGCTTGTGAACGGCAGAGACAGTTGAAAGCGGAGAAGAATAAGAAATCAGATGTCGAAGTGGCTACTCTTCTCCTCGACAGGTAAGCTTTAGCCAAAGTTGGCTAACTAGCATCATAGCTAGATGGGGATGGACATTTTGAATACTTTCAACTGTTATTCATTTTCGATCATACATTTGAGAAACAAACGTTAGCAGCACGGCAAGCAGCATTAGCAGTGTCCTGGTACATAGCATTAGCAGCCGGCTCCTCCTCCGCTGTATTCCAGCAGCAGTGTTGGCAGCAGAGAAGCTGGACTTGCTCGAACAGTCCGCTGGAAAGATCGGCGACCCCCATGGGCAAACAAATCACCCCCAATTTCCACCAGATGTGTGTTGGTTGCGTCTGCGCTCCGACACGGCAGCGAAGCCGATAGGATTCAGTTCTAGTCAATGTGTGTGTTTCCACCGGCTGCTGCTGTGCTGCATTGCGGTTCCGTCTCAGCTGTGGCACTCCGGAGCCCTCCGCAACAGATACGCAGGACTTCTATTTTATCCGGACGCCGGAGCACAATGCAGCAATTCAGCACAGAGCAGCAACCTCGAATCTGTAGGGGAGGGGGGGCGGACACGACTCGCGGCAGTATTTTGAATCTGAGTGCAGTAACCGTTTTGGCCACATTCTTACATACAGCGCCTTTAACCCTCAAACAGGCCTTTGAAAAAGTGGGGACCAGCCAAAATGTCCAGACTTTTTCTCACTGGTTCTCACTGCGTAGCATGAACAAGTTCTCTCTCTCTCTCACACACACACACACACACACACACACACACACACACACACACACACACACAGAGGACAGCAGAGCAGACAGAGAATAGACCCAGGTGAAAATGAAGGTTTTACTTAAGGTAACAACAACCAATTTTGTTACTGTAAGCGCAATCAAACCTCTGTGAGGAAAAAGCCATGAATGAATTTTATTCCAATTTTAGTTTCCAGGGGAGATATTATTGAGTAGACATAGTGTCCTAAAAATTGCTGTTGCTGCTCTCACAATATTTTGGCAAATTTAGACTATGAATGACTTCTGATCCTGTACTGAATTATGTCTTGTTTAATAATAATTTCAAATGAATCTAAATATATTTTAGCAATAAAAAAGAACAGTTGATTTTTTTTGACATCAGCTATGAGTGAAATGGCACCACAGAACTGCTCAAACTGAAGATAGCTGACTAGAAACTTGGACATGCCAAAAATCCAGCTCATCTTTGAGGCAGATTGTTCATCATCAGGCAATTAATCAAGCATGGTGACCCTCCTCATACTGCACCTCAAATGACAAGCAATCTGGCCAAAATTCAGCCTGATTCTAAAATCAGTTGGGGGCTACCAATTCGGGGCCAAAGTAGGGCTTAATCCGTACAGTGTCTGCCCGGCTTCAGTCCCCCAGATATCAGCAAATTAATCTAAAAGAGCTAATTGCACAAAACAACATGTGTTGACAACAGTTGGAGAGTCAAAGTATCTTATCTTACCAATTGATACCAAGAAGCGTTTGTGTAAATCATGTCTAAAACATCATTCTCTGCTTAAACTTGATAATCTTCAGTGACATACATTTCACGCCGGCGTTATTTTGTAGTGTCTTTGCCGAGATTTAAAATCCTACATTACTTTGCCTTTGAGATCATGCTGTGTTGCAAGTGGTAAGAATTTGTCTGAATGTTAATTCCACATTTCCTGGGTTGGATTGATTCTGTGCCAGGAAGTGCACCCACATCAGTACAGAACCATGAAAACCTTTCACTGCAGTAGGATTTTATCTTGGCATTCCCTTTCTTATTGATAATACCCTCTACCCATGCACAAACAATAAAGTGATAAGATGTAGTGTGTAACAGCTGTGGCATGCAGCTGTCAGATTAAATGGTTTGAAACCTGGCCACACATACACAGAGCAGAAACATCAAACACAATGGAAGTTTAGGCCTGGCATTTCTCTAATAAAACATTTACCACCGCCTGCTGATGGATGGAGATCTTCTGTCATCCCTGCAAGACTTTCTTCAAGTCTTCAGAAATTACTGCCTGCAACACTTTAGAATAAAAATGAGGCGGGATCTAGGACAAATCCTGGCTTTTTCAGTCGAGACCTAATCTGCAAATGCAAATCCAATGATAAAGTGCTTCCCCATCAGTGTGGAACAAAGTAAGGCAATCAAAAGATTTATTGGAAGAAGGATACTCACATATGCACACAACGCGCACATGAAAGAGTCTCTGGTTGTCGGTGAGAACTCATCTGCAGCGTCTGGAGAACTGGAGCCGCAAGAGAAACCCAAGAGATTTGCACTCTCCAGAGAGGACAGGAAATTGGATGCTTATGATAGGTAGTAATGAGGTTAGCATGAATTTTGAGAGCCATTTGTTGGAAGCAGCCAGATTATGAAGAAAAACATTTGCTCCAACCTCGTTTTTGACTCCAGGGTGGCTGGAATAGGTTGACTGTGTCGGTGGATTTTAAGTGAGGTTTTAAATAGCAGAAGAGAGGACTGCAGGACACCTGGGGGTTAGACAAGGAAATGAAGAAAAGCAGGAAGATGAGATATTGAAGCAATTGTGATTTAAAATATGGAACAACTAACTCATCAGTTTTGGTTTTTCTTAGCACTTGTAGCATCTTTTCTCTGCAATGTTCTCATCTCATCTGTTTAATTGCACTGCTTTCTGCTAACACAACTTGTCACTCACACACACACACACACACGCACAGAAGACAGCAGAGCAGAGACAGAATGGACCAAGGTGAAGTGAAAGGTTTTACTCAAGGTACCAACAACCTTTTTTATTACTGTAAGTGCAATAAAACCTTAATGAGGAAAAAGCTATGAATGAATTTTATTCAGATTTGTAGTTTCCAGGGAGATATTATTGAGTTGACATGCTTTAACATTGTTTGGACACATTTTGATTTTAAACAAATTCTAATCCTGTTCTGAATTATTTCATTTTTGCAACTAAGCACTGAAAAGATAAGAGCTCCGTATAAAATCCAAACAATACATATCCTTTGTGACTGTCGTGTGTGTGTGTGTGTGTGTGTGTGTGTGTGTGTGTGTGTGTGTACTTCCAGCTGTTAGGATCCATGCAGATCTGTCTCCTCCCTAAGATGGTATTATTGATCTGGTACTTTGTGTTTACTCACATGGACATGTAAAGTACAACTCCAATATTATTAACAAGTTAGCTACAGTTGGTTATAGATTTTTCGACATCAGCTGTGAGTGAAATCGCACCATAGAACTGCTCAAACTGAAGACAGCTGACCCGAAATTTGGTTATGTCAAAAATTCAGCCGATCACTGAAGCCGATTGTTAATCATCAGGCAATTAATCAAGCATGATGACCCTCCTCATAGTTCACCTCAAATGACAAGTACGGGTGGGAAGTATAGTTCTAAAATAATTTTATGATATTTCAGGGTATTTTTTGCGATAACAATATTCTTAACAATATGCCAAATTAGCAATATATATATATATATATATATATATGTACACATAGCAAAGAGCTGCGAGTGTGATGTAGGTTTACATTACCAAAGGTTTATGACAAAATCACTTGACTACACCGACTCCTGTGTGCACACGGAGAGAGAGGAGAGGGAGAGACGCTGTGCTGCTGCCAGAGGAGCCACTGAATGAGTTCCCTCTGAGCGGTAAGTCGCTAAAAGAGTCTGAAATCTCCGGAGCTGTTCATAAAACATTCAGGACACCACAGTTTATGAAGCTACTGAAGCTGCTCCTCTTTTTGGATCCACCGCAGAGTCTGGAAAAACTGCTTGTTGTTGCCGTGGGTAACAGTAAGACGTCAATATGTCAGCAAGTCAAAATATCACGAGTATCACGATATGAAAGATTATGCTTGTATTATCATGAACGAGATGATATGGCACATCCTTAATGACAAGCAATCTGTTCAAATTTCACCCTGATTTTAAAACTAGCTGGGCGCTACCAAGGTTTCGTAGTCCTGCTGGCCTTACACCACATATTAGGTGAGATCAAGTTGCATTAAGATTTTGTCAATAATTTGGATGTTGAGCAAACCCTTGTTCTAGTTTGTGCTTTGGCTCGTTGGAGATGCTGAAAGTTCGGTCCTCAGTTTATCACAGTCACACAGATATAGCAGTATTGTAGATGTATGTATAGCAGCATAGCCCTTATGTGTCAGTCTGCCTGCGTGGATGGCAGCCATACTGTGACACCAGAACCCAGGCTTCAAATCCAGACACCTTTCTGTAAGGCAACACAAGTACTTTGGTTGACGTTAGGGAGAGATTGTGATTTCATTAAAAAGGTGACCGTACAAAAATAATGCTGTAGGCACCACGAGTGGATAGTGTATTTGCAAGAACAAATGAAATGCGTTGTCAGTGAACATTTTGTCATGTTATCAGAAAATGTAATTTGGATGTTCTTGCTGTCTCAGATCAGTCGTATATGAGAGTACTTTCTTGGAGACAGGGCTGCTGTTTGTGGTGGGAGGGAAACAATCAGATTTCGGACACAATCAGCTGCAGTGTGAAGGTTTCAAAAAAAGAGATGAGCCACCACTTGTAGTGTGCCAGGTTCTGAGATAGGCGGCATGAACAGCTTGGTGTTTGTGGAGAAGTGGAAGTCACATTCTTGCTGAGAACACATATCCTCCGGATAGCTCTGGCAGCACAGCTCGCACAGCTTGCAAGACACAGGTGAGAGGCTTAGCAGCTAACAGTGGTGCAGAAAGTACAACATGCACCAGAAAAGTAACACCGGTAGAAACAAAAAACTTGCAGAAACATTCTGACGGCAAAGTGTTTCTCACGACTGAAGAACACACAGACGTAGCACAAAGTGAGGAAAAGCTTCTATCAAGGTGACTTGGGGTCTGTAAAATGAGGGGAAACATTCAAGAACTGAAGGGGATGAAAGACAGTGCTCCCTGACCTACTAAGCGCTCAGTTACTATTCAGATATGATTGTAAAAAGACTTCACACACGACGTCCGTGCGCACACACGCCACCTTGTAGTGCTGCCTCAAGTGAGCAAAGTTAAAAAGAATCCCAATTATTTTTGCTAGTTCCAGCATTTGCACAAAAACCAAGTCAGTCAGAGAGCTTCTGCATTTTTCCATCACTAACTAGGAGTCAACACTGTTTGAGTGAGTCACAGAGTCACCTCTTTTCAGGTTGGATCCATCAGTAATGTCATTGTAAGATTTAAAGGGGCTCTCTGGAAAGCAGACTCTGCATGGATTCCTTCCAGGATGGATTTAACAAAAGTGTAACACAGCAAGGTATGTGGAGAGGAATAAAAAGTCAAAGCACTAACTCCCCAGAAAGAAATGCTAAATCTTTTACGCTTCTATTTGGCTCCCGTCTTTTCCGAGGGGTTTTTGTGGTACCTCCATTATCCAAAAACACTCAAGCTGTGTATCTAATTTATTTCTTTTATCTTGACCACTTAGTCCCTCTTTTAAAGGTAAGAGCCTGACCTTTCCATAACATCTGGAAGGACCATCCTGCAGAAAGCAAGACTGACCTTTATTAGGCATTCTCTTTCACAGCAGGCTGTCAATTAACCTTCAGTAAGGCGGGGACAGCATGAAACATACTGGAAAAATAACTCTTCTGAAAGGGGAGAAAGATTTTCCTTTAACTTATTTATTTAACTCGACTATTTTTAATTCATGTTTTTTATTAACCCAACATACGAAATTCAGCTTGTAACAACATTCATGATTTGTGCTCTCAGTGAGGTGAAGTGCATTACATCTAATAAGATCATGTTAGGTTCTTAATAGCCATACAGATGTTATTGCAGGCGCATGGGAACATTCCCTTGTGGTACAATCATTGCAGCAACAACATCAACAACCAAAAGGGTAATAACATTCCATGTACTTTCAAAAGATTGAGCTTTGGGATCGAAAAAATGAAGTGGGTGAGCATTTGTAAAGATTCAACACTTGATTACCATTGTTTAATACTCCCTGGTAAAACATCTGTGCGGATAATTGCTCGCCTGATTTCTTTTCTCTCCCGGCCGTGCCCTCCTTCATTTAATGCATGAACCTGTGCAGTAACAACACTACTTAATTGTGGGAGGAAAGAGGCATCCTACAGTGAAGTGAGTTAAAGGGACAACTTCTCCATTATCACACGTTTACATTGTTGTTGTTCTCGTTTTTGTTTTGTTTTTTTTTGCGAGAGAACGGGAGGTTTTTTTATGCAGCAATCTGCTTGGAGGAAGACAGGTCATTTTTTAAATTAAAATTAAGCAATCTGGCAAAGGAACTCTAATTGGAGGCAACATTTTGAGTAATTGTGCACACAGAATGATTACACTGTGTGACTGATGATGAATGACTCCTCAAGCATCTTTGAAAACAAATTACCACAGAGTTTCCTCCCAGAAACTGTTTGTTTTCTTGCTGACTTTGAGTTGTCATTCATGGCCCCCACTTCATCTTGTTGTGGAAATTTGTTCAAGTTTATTCATGTGTCACATGCTGCGTATGGGAATTATGCTTGGGGGGTATCGCAGTGTTACGGTTATACTACTGGGGTGTTTAGAAATCTTGATGGTATGATTATTAATACTGTCTAAAATACAGACGCTCCTCTTTTTATTAAACAGCTATGGAGATGCTGTGATGAGGATTGGGTATTGTATGTAGTACACCACACTTGCCACCAGAGGTCATTCTGGATATGGAGCAGCAATTACAGAAAGAGACTGTGGGGACACTTAGCATATTTTCATATCTAAGTTGGTGACTTAAGGGTTTATATGGACCAAATCAGAGTTGGTGATTGTTGGAATGATAGACGAGAAGACTAATGAGAAGACTAGCAAGACTAGCCAACATGGTTTTGGTGAGTATTTATGTTGTTTCTGTTGAGTTTGAAGTGTATTTTACAATGACTTTACAAGGCAATTAAGCTGGTCTTAGTTTGATGAAAGAAAAAACTTAAATCCAGAAGTTGTACAGTTGATTTTCTCTGTTTAATAAAGAAATAGGTGTAGTAACATTTCCAATCATTGACATTTTGTTTATATATTAGACTGAAAAAGCTAAGAAAACTTGCAGAACATAGCAAACCTGCCGGTCAGGGTAGTCACAAACCCCACTGAAAGTTCAGGAAGTTATGAAAAACAATAGATATCGCCCAAGTCTACTATGCATGGGAATTAAGCTTGGGCAGTTCCATGGTATTAGAGCATAGCAGTGTTTATAAGTAAGATTTGCAATGCCATCAAAAATACAGAAGCTCCTTTTTTTTATTGAACTAATACGGAGATGCTCTAATGAGGATGTATTGAATGTAGTGCACAGCTCACGCCACAAGAGGTCAGTCTTTACTGGTGGAACAAGCAGCTGAGCTGAAAAAGATGGTGACTGTGAGTGATGGGGATAACATTACAGGAGGCATCCACTGTCAGAGGAGTATGACAATTCTGCACGTATTGAAACATCCTTAATAAAGTCTGCATTCTATATGAAAACACTCTATTGTATATCTACTGCCATCCATTTAGCGTACCCAAAAAGTTCTGTGAGGCTGAGTGCGCCCAGAGGACTGAAAAGGCGCACCCTAAGAGCACCTGAGCAAACCCCATCATTTATACCTAGCACCATCTGCTATAACCCTCCAACACTGCAGCTCTAGTTACATTGGGCATGGGTTGTACCCCATAACTCTCGTGGAGTCAAAGAACAGCCTTGGTTGAGGATGGTGCTTTTATAAACATGTGTACATGAATGCCCTTTGCTCCCTCAGGGCTGCATGAGCCCTGACTAAGTGTAGCAAGACATTTATTTAATTGGAAACAATGGTGTATCGAACACCCTTTTGTGTTTCACAAGTGCACTGCCTTTTAGTACAGTGGGGTTTATTTCAATTCAATTCAAAGGGCTTTGTTGGCATAGGAGACATGATTACATTGGCGAAGCAAGTGTGAAATTCAAACAAAAAAGTACAGAAAGATCCACTAGACATTTATTTATAATCATGTCGCTGCCGATTGGGTAACATCTCAGACACACCCACACCAAACGAGAGAAAAATTAGGCACACCATTTCAAAGAAACGTGTTACTTAACCATGAAACCGTAGCAAAACGATACACACCATTTTGACACTGAACGTGTCCAAGGACTTGGTAATGTGGGACCTTGGGGATTGTGGAGGGAGCACTGAGTTTTCCCTTTTGGCCTGAATAGTATGTTGTAGAAGAGCGGACAAAAGTGACTGCTCTTTGAGGCTCTGGAGCTGCAGCAGTCTTTGGTCTATTTAGAATCAAAAATGTTGTGATCTGTGATTTCAGTCAGGGACTTCTTGTTAAGAGGTTGGCTGAAATAGGGCAAATAATACATGAGCAACAGCAAACTGAACACAAATGTCCCTGATGATGCTGTTCGAGGCTAACTTATGTGAATAATTTAGGTATTACGGTAGCTCTAGCATTGATGGTATAGCAGTAAGACATGGTAAACTTTACTATGGTATAACTTGAACACTGGATACTCTCTATTTAAACAAATACTGACGAGCAAATGCACAAGGAATGGGCTGCAGCTGCTAATAGCACAACTTGCAACTACTCTCTGCTCTGTCTTAGGGTGCGATTCACAAGAAATATTGCGCTAATGATATAAGAATACAAACATGCCTGTGAAGTCAAGAACACAGTAGACAGAACTACGAGAAAGAGAGAGAAAAAGAACACTGAAATTTTAAGACCACAAGCTACAGAACAGGTCCTGACTGACGAGGTGCAGGAGCATTCCTCTAAACCTCAGGCAAGGAATTTGATCAGTGGAAAGTCTGGACGTGACACCCCTTATAAATGTACTTCAGTTATCACCAGCTCTCTAAAGATGCTAATGATTTCACTGTAACTGTGTGTGGCTGATCTATTGTAAATTGGACTGTTTTCGCAATGAGGCTCATTTGCATCCAAAGGGGCCAACTTGGCGCCCAATGTATGTGTATTACCGTATTTAAATATGTGCAAATAGCAAAGGAGCACCGAGATGCTATTTGCCTGGCAGCGCAATAGGGATGCATTTCATCCTTTGCAGGCGCTTGAGTGGCCTCAACAGTCATGCAATCCTTCTGTGTATAATCTCATATTGGGGACAGACATGCAGGTTTCTTCTCCATGCACCATTTCCTTTGTATTCTGTGGATGATCAGAGGACATAGTCTTACTTCTAAAGCTGTCTTTTTAGGTGCAGAGTTGAAAACTTCTCAGGCTTAATTCCAGCTCCAGCGGCTGTTGTGATACGAAGTCTGCCCTCACCCTCACTTGTGCGCTCACCTGGAGGCATCAGTGTTGTACGTCTTCCAACCACAGTTCTCTAACACAATGTATTAAGCACAGATGGTGGCAATACATCAGCCATGCACTGAAAATACGAGGCAAATGATAAGTGTGAAACAGTAGTGACCATATTCTTTTATTCTCAGAAATTGAGAGAACAAACAGCTCTGAATAGCGACGGAAGTTAAAGGTTTTATTGGTATCCAAACTGCTGTATGGATGATTTGTTCCATGTGCTGATACTGTAGATTATAACCACTCAGAAAAGATTGGAGTGATGTGTTACGAGGTATGGAACATTTGCCAATAAAAAAGGACAACATTAAATTAAAAATGAATAAGAGCTGCATCTCAGATGGAGGTTGCTGAAGCAAATCTAGTTTGATGGAGAGAGCTTCTCGTACCAACGACTGTAAAATCTGTTCCCCAATTATATCAAGCAGATTGTATAACAGGCAGGGAGATAGAAACTATGACATAGCATTACCCATCACGGTCCAGGGGCTGCTGACGCTTCAGATCTGTTACTTAATAGGGCATCAGAGGAGTTTCAGAGACGTGTCAGTTATTGCTTCCAGCACGTTCCGGTCTGAAGAGAGAGAGAGCGCCATAATAAAAAGTTATGCTTGAGCCATGTGCAGGAAGTAAGAACTATAAATAATAAAACTGTGATTTAATTTACCTTTTGATTTCACTACTGCCTGCAATCCATCACTAAAAAGTAGCCCAAAGAATCGCCCTCAAACATTTCTACAACTCTGCAGGTGGCCTTATTCTCTCCACTTCACCATGTCCTCTGTAATTTAGGTGAACTTTTCTCTTGGTGTGATGATGACCTACAGTATACTTGGCATTTTCACTGCAGTAATCATAACAATTGTCAGAGAATCACATTGCATCAATGAGGCGAACCTTAGAGTGCCGTGAACTTCTTTAATTTTATCCTCGGGGTGCAGGAAAAATGCTCTAATTACATCGGGGAGTGTGCACACAAGATGCAGTATATAAAACAAGGAAAGAAGCACATGTTCCTTTTTTCCTTCAAGTTCTTCCTTTGGAAATCACACAGTTTATGGCTCCATTGTAATAGCTGAACCATGGGGATGTCAGGGCTGCTAGACTTTATTGAGGGCGATGGGTGAGAGAGATTACAGCCATCAATATAGATTTGGATGTTACTCACACCTCCGCAGAGCAATGGGTAAGCCCAGAGGCTCAAGCCAAGGGTGTGCTTGTTATAGAGTGTGTCTGCCTGTGTGTGTCAGTGTGCAAAAGGCGGGATGGGAGGGGGGCTGATGCTTGAGAAATGTGGGCAAGTGTCGAGCTCAGAAAGCTCCGAGTGTGTGTTTTGTCAGGTCAAACGAGTCAGCCCTTTGTGTTTCTATATGCCGGAACATGTCAGACATGTGGGGGCAGATTTTGGAGAAGGAGAGAGGAGAGGAAGCACAACCGAGCAGAGTTCAGACTGGGCAGCATCAATCCTCCATTCAGATCTCTGCAGGGGGGAACTTGTTTGTGGATGTGATGTATCATTTCATCATCATGCCGCCAGCAAATATTAGTGATTCGCTCAAAAAACCCACATCAAAACATGAGAGCTGTGTGCAGGCCAGTGATACAATAATATAATTTAAGTCACCACACAATAAAGCAGTCCCTTCAGGATTTCGTATGGCTTTTTTGGGGGGAATTGCTGCAGCCTAAGATGCCTGGTTTCACTGCATCTTTTCTAAAAACTGGCATGTTGTAATGTTTTTCTAACTTTAAATTGCAGAGGCAAAACTGCAAAAATAGTTGTGTTGTTTTAATTCATAAAATAAGTCAACTTGTTCCAGTGAGAATGAAACTGCAATGTTCTGAGTGTTACCCAAAAGGCTGGATAAAGCTTTCACATCATTTTAATGCCTCTGCACTGGAGATAGCCGGGGCAGGAGGCGTTCTGTCCTCTGGTTGTGAGTTTGTTCGTTCTTTTCTCATAATGTAATTTCTCAGGAAGGCCTTGAGGAAATTTCTTCAATTCTGGTACACTGTCCACGTGGACTCATGGATGAACAAACTAGATTTTGGTCGTCGAATGTCAAGGATCAAGGTCACTGTGGACTTGGCTGTCTTCTACACTTGAATGCTAAAATTCTCAAGAACATCTTGGGGGAATGGCTTTAATTTTGGTTTAAACATCCACTTAGACTTTAAGATGAACTGATAACTTTTGGTGGTCAAAGGTCAAGGTCACTGTGACCTTTTGTCCGTCTCATTCTTGCACCTTGAGGGCATTTCCTCAAATTTGGCACAAACTTCCACTTAGACTCAAGGATGAACTGAATAGATATGGTGGTCAAAGGTCAAGGTCACTGTGACCTTGAAAATAACTCCAGAATGTATGCACGAATTATGACAAAATTTCATGCAAATGTCTAAGATGAAAAACTAATGAAGTGATGACATTTATATCCAAAAGGTCAAAGGTCAGTTTCACTCTGACATCATAATGTTATGCAAAAAAAACACTTTTTTTGGCTGTTATTAATCATCATACCTGAGGAAGAGAAGGGAAGATGTTTGCTGAGATGAATCGGTGACACTAACCTTGGGTGTCCGATTTGAAGCTGTGCTGACTGAATAGCTTTTCCATGCTGCCAAGTTAAAAATGTGTGTAAAGCATCCATGTTTTTGAATTTTTCTTTGCGGCAACATCCATATTTGAAGAATTATCAGCTGTCATGGCTACATGTGAGTCCAGACAGACAGGATGTAAACTATGACTGCAATTTGACAGGTACTCGGAGGACCACGAGGCAGTAAGTCTACTTAGAGATTTTTTATTCTAAAGTATTTTCTTTATCTCTCTTTCTCACACACACACACACACACACACACACACACACACACACACACAATTTGTCATACATGCAGGCAGGCACTTTGTGATTTATACGACACTAACGCTACCGCTGACTGTGCATATTTATTATATAACTCACCTTAATTATTTTAGCACATGCAATAGATCTTGATGCAACTACCTCTGTCTTGGGGATTTATCTTGTCTGTTGTCAATGCTTTCTAGTCATTCTTCAGGTATGTTTGGCAATAGTAAAGTGTTACTCAGTCGATGACTTTTATTTGTTTCACCACAACATTGCATGTGGTGCAATGAATTCACCCCTGCTTTTTGTCGGTAAATGTGAGACATTTAAGTTGTCCAGCTCATGACTGCACCTTTACCACCAGAAACAAGAAAGTGAGTTTGGTGAATCGTGGGAAAGTTTGTGGAAGATTTGTGGTGACTGAACAAAATCGCATGGTCGCGCAAAATTTACAGGGATTGGTTGATTTTTCGTTTATTTTTGCGATTACAACGTCATGACATCCTGGAGGGGCTCATTAAAGGTTGCAGACAAAGAGAGCCTTGCCAGAATCCTCGTGCTTCTCTCTGGGGAAACATTATTCTCAGTTTCACCCCTAAATGGACCTATTTTCTGATGATAATTTCACATTGTGCACCTTTTGAAAAAGGGTTAATTAATATCTAATTTCTAATCCAATTTGCATTTAGTTCTCGGCTGCATTAATATGAGTCCTGTTAATGTATTTCATGTGCTAAATGATTCTAATTATGCTGCATTATGTACATCTCTATCATTATCTCTATTTCTGTCACTGTGATTAACCCAGAGGACGAGAATATTTATCAGCAATTACAGACAGACAGGTTGACTGTTCTCATTGAGAAACACCAGCCAATAATTTCACTTTGCTGACCTTTGGAAGGTGATAGGGTGTTTTGAAACCACAGCATGATAAGAAACGTTAGCGTAAACAATGTGAGAGTTTTCTTAAAGCATAATTGTTCCTTTTGTTTACAGCTGGAGGTCATAGTTTACTCCTCTATTTGCGCGCCTCTACGTGCCTGCTAATGTCGCAGACAGTAGATGTGTTTTAACCATAAGCAGAGTGTTTTCTGTGAGCCAGAGAGAAAAGCTGCAGGAAGTTCCACACTGAATCTTTAATGACAGTAAGTGACAGCCGGCCACCATTTACTGAACGCTCCTAATGTTCATATTGTTATCAGCCTGGTGCTTTCAGACTGATGCTTGTGAAGCAGACACATATTGATTGGAGTCCCAGTAGCCAATGAGACAAGCTCCTTAGCTCATCCTTCCCAGCAGCAGCAAGTGTGTCTCCGCTACCTGACGTTCATGTCAATAGTAAGATGCTCTATTTCAGATCTAAATGCACTTTTTTCCCCCCCAATGCAGCAAATAGTCTCCACTTCTTTTCTTTTCTTTTTTTGCATCTGGATCTATTTTCTTGCCAGCATCTTTGTGTAGAGGAAAATGGCACGGGTGTGTGCATGCAAGGAAGGCAGTGGAAAGGCAATTGAGAGCTGATAGCTTTCAGGTAATTTTACATAGAGAAATGATATTGGATGACCCTCTCCAGTGACCAACTTGAGTCACTGATTTCAAACGCATCTTTGGTCCTTTCAAGTCCCCCTATCCTTTTCCTGTGCATAAGTAGTGTGTCAGAACAGCTCATTGTCTTTGTTTTTTACTTTCCTTTTTGCCCTCTGCAGGTATTACCAAATGTTTGCCTGGAGCTCTAAAGATTTCAGAAAGATCTGGAAGCTAAGTAAAGGGCCATTACAGGAAACAGGCCTTTTTTGACACTCCTCACCGGCAGCGCGCTATGCATATTACTCATCTGTTTCCTTCTTCTTTTCTGAGGCTGATGCATATTAGAATCCAAATTATATCAGGATGTCAGTGCTAAAGGCTGTGTGGGTGGTATTTGAATTTGTTTGTAAACGGAAGACACAGAACAGCTATTTTAACTCATTATTTGTGCTCAGTTTCCTTTCTAAAAAAAAACCCCAACAACAACAACAACTCAGCTTGTTTTACTTTACCGCAGGGATGTGCTATTATTTCAACCCCACCAACAATTTATGATTTAATTCCCCCCAAAACAATTTGCATTTCAATCTCTGAATAGGTGTGTTCTTGTAGGTGTGAGAGGAAAATAATGAAACAAGGGCATGTTTAGCAACAACAAAGAGGAGAGGAATACTCATTTCTGGCGGTATTGCATACAGTTTTACATGACCTACAGTGAATTATATCTCAGTTGCTTTATTCACTGCCAAATTATGATGAATAGGCCCTTTAAAAACTGCATGTTTAACATCAGGTGAAAGCTTTATACAGTGGTTCCTTTCTTTACTCTCAACAACAAAGATCATATCATACATGTTTAAATACATTTTTACTAATCTCAACAGCTTTATGTATTAGTGTATAGAGAAGCAGAGTGGGTTTGTTGATTCAGGCGTTTTCTTCGAGGTTCTATACAAATGGGACCTCATGGCACAATAAAAATCCTTGAATTTGAAAATGAAGTCTTACCAATGTTAACCCACCCTGGCCACTGTCGGATATAAGTAAACCACTTATGTGATATCAATAAAGGACTATAAAGGGCATGTTCGTGCTCATAATCTCAACCGTCCAATAATAAAACCAGAAATCTTAATCCAAGTTGAATTTTTGCTTCGAGGCTGTGCTTTCAGTTTCAAGGTGATAATTATGCCTTAATTATGTTCTTTCTCATCCCGGCTGCAATTTAGTGCATTTTCTATTTCAGACCTCACTTGCTTTGTACATGAGACCAATAGTCATCCTTTGTATTATTGGAAATAACATGGTGTCTCTTCTTTTCTCTTAAATAGCAGGTTATTAAAGTGGAAGAGGTTACAGTGAGATTGTCTCAGAGGCAGCAGAGCCACAAGAAACCGAAAGAAAGTTATTGCTTAAAATCTGTAAAATAAAGCTTAGATTGTTGAATAACGTCTGAGATTTCACCCGTGCGTCACTTATTCTAAAGCTAGTTTGCTAAATGAAGAAACTCTAAGGCACATCAAACTTGATCAGGGAAGGCATTGGATTTTCTTCAAAGAACAACAACAAAAAAATCAAGGCCTGACTTGTTATATAGTGACACTTGGTCAATGGCCTTTGGCGTCAGATGCCATCATGCCATGGCATTCTTTAGCATCGGTATGAGACACACTGGGCCACATCATGATGAGATGCTCCAAGCAACTGACATAGTATAAAGAGTAGGGCTGCCCCCTAATAGTCAACCAAACGTTAGTCAACCAGAAGGGTCAGTAGTTGACAACATTTCATTGGTCCCGTAGTTGCAGAAAGAAAAAACAAAACAAAAAAGCAATATGAAGCTCTATTAGGAGCTGCATCTTGTCAAAATAAATCAAAACCTATATGACTGGACCATGTGGGAATTTAATTTGAAAGGACAGACACAGGAAGAGGCCACGCTCAGCAGTCAGACAGGAGTCAGGTTAATTTCCAGGGCTGGTACCTGCGGTTATTCCACAGGCTAGTTAATAACATGTGGGGCAGGAAATCCAAAGTGTGGGATCATTTTGAGAAGGTGAAAGACGAACCCAAGGTGATATGTAAACTCACCTTTATTGGTCGACTACAAACATGACGTACGGTTTTGTATTTCTCTGTAATGTAGCACAGTGTTAACAATGTTACTGATACTATTCTCTCTCACACCTTCAACTCAAACTATTGTGTTGCCCCGCCCAAAAAATATATCACTTAATAATTAAATTAATATTGCAAACATGCGGGTGACTAGTCAACTAATTGCCCTTAATGACAACTATTGGTTGACTAGGAATATTCTTAGTCGGGGACAGCTCTAATAAGGAGCAATAAAGTCTGCGCTGGAGGAAGGGGTGGTAGATGGGTCAAACAAACAGAGGACTTTCACCAAAGAGACTGCTGTTAATGTTGACAGTGAAACCAAACCTCAACGTAACATATTATGTCACATGAAGTGTGATAGATTAACTTAACAGTGTACTTTCGTCGTCGAATTTACTTGACATGACGTCCCCAAGCCTCCAAAAGTTACGCAAGAGTGGTACCTAGAGCATATTAGTTTGATGAGTAGGGCCACTGCCCAGTTAAAGTGAGCATGTGTTGGAAAAAAAAATGTTTTCCATTGTCTTAAAACTTGTCTTAAATTAAATGTAACAATATCAAACTCACCCACTGAGTGGAAACACATCGGTGACTTTGTGAATGTCACTGCACTCTCAAGCAGAGCTCCAATTCTGTAACAACTTTTCCGAATCAACATTTTTCATCACCATAATTCATTGTGGCCTTTCTTTTCTCCGCTTTAAGTCCCCCAAACCTCTTTGAGTGGTTTGCATTTATCTACAGCAGCGGCTCAGCAAACCCCTTTGTCTTTGTAAATCTCTTTGTGTCCAGTCACTGCCTTGACACTTGCCAGAACTGAGGCATAAATCAAGCCTGCATGTAAAGCTACGCATTCAGCCAACTGCCCATCCCCTCAGCTGCACGGAGGAGCTCAATTGATGGATTTGGACTGAAACCTTGAGGCGACCACCAGCTCTGAGTCCTGACTCCTGTCTCCTGACAGGTGAGGGCAGATAGGATGTTGTGCTTTAACGGACATTTTTTTTTTTTTACACCTGACAGTCTGAGGTGAGAGGGATGTAAACTATCACCACTGACACTGACCCTCAGTGCTTAGAGAAGCTCATTCACCTTTTCAAGTGTTCAAAGAACATGTCAGTGCAGATTTACAAAGAATTGCAGGTGTTCCTCAGATAAGAGCTGACAGTCCTAAGCTAAAATGTTAAAAGGATGTAGAAGCATGAGGTTTTTCTGACTACAATGAAGAAAAAACTGGCAGCTTGCCGTATAACAGCCTTCGTACATGCTTTAAAGCAATCAAAAAGATTTCTTGCCGAATTGGTTTGCAGTGCAAAATGCAGCGTTGACGTTGGTAGAGGCTGTCAGTCCTCTGGCCTTATTCATTTGCGTCCATTATACGGTTGTTTCAGATTATGGTAATGATTTAATAATGCTGCAAAAACAACTTACTAAAACTGGATTCCTTGCTGGTACACATCTATCTGATTATGCCTATTACAGGGCTTGAGTCATTTTACTTTCAAAATTTGAAAGAAATATCTGCAGAAAACAACTGCTACTCTATTCTTAGTGTTTGAAAAATCCATATACAGCGGGGAATAGTGGTTCCATTGCAACTCCTTTCCTGCGAGCTGAGTTTTGAGTTTGATGTACCCGACTGTGTGGCACTTCTTCGTCTACTCATGCACAGTGTGTAGGAAAACAAGACAAGAACTGGGGAGGGAAGCAACAAAAGCAGATGCTGCTAATGAAAAAAGCAGTGAAGCAGGCTAAATGAATAGGAACACAGTCCAAGGCTACTTCTGATTGCATTTCAGGAAAAGAATGCGCCATGGCGACCCCAGTGTCTTTTACACATGCTCATTTGCATGAGATGCACTTCAGCAGAGCGTCTTTCCGGAATACAGATTACCACCAAGACAAAGGAGACAGAAGAGAGCTGTTTCGCCAGCCCAGGCGAGCTGTCACACCTCTTTTTTTTGCACTCCTTTTTTCTTGCTGTTTCTCACCATCTAACAATTTGATGTTGTTTTGTTTTGTTTCTTTCATCAAGTCTGAACCTCGGGGCGGAAAGGGTTAATGTCTAACTGGCCACAGACATACCATACACTTAACGCTGAGGCTGCCAGGATTGTGTGCAAGAAAGCACAGATTCCTGTGATTGCATTTAATTACCCAGTGTCACTTGGAAAACAGAAGCGTTTGGCTCCAGAAAGCCCAGGTGCACATCCATAGCTGTTGATACACATTATAATTTGACAGAGCATGTCTGGCTTTCAGCATGGCAGTTTAAGTGCCATCATGCTGTAATGAAATACTGCCTGGCAAATGTTAAAGAGTAACTTAAGTATTTTCCAGCTTGGACCCTATTTTCTCATGTTTTTGTGTCTATGCAACTAATGGGAACAACAATTTTTGAAACTGGTCCAGTATTGAGTGAGAGAGCTGCAGACAGGAATGGCCAAATAGGCTGCAATATAACAACTCAGGGCATTTGTGCACCGTCAATTTAGGTCCACTAAAAGTGCTTCTTTTTGACACTGACCTGCTGAGATTATTATTGTGTAAGTGTCTGACACATTATGGAAAGGATTCCCACTCAGGCTGTCCCCGACTCAGAATATTCCTAGTTGACCAATAGTCATCATTTAGGGCCATTAGTCCCGCATGTTTACAATATTAATTTAATTATGAAATCTTATAGTGTGGGCGGGGCAACACAATGGTTTGAGTTGAAGGTGTGAGAAAGAATAGTATCAGTAACATTGTTAACACTGTGCTACATTACAGAGAAATACAAAAGCGTACTAATGAACCTTCATTAATATAGGCCTATATTTTATCTACAAGTGCACGTCACACACTGAGCGAGCCGCCTGTTAATGACGCTGTGGGCTAATGGGCATGTAGCTACTTCCATGTTTCAGATGATACGTCATGTTTGTAGTCGACCAATGAAGATGAGTTTACATATCACCTTGGGTTCGTCCTTCACCTTCTCAAAATGATCCCACACTTTGGATTTCCTGCCCCAGATGTTATTAACTAGCCTGTGGAATAACCACGGGTACCAGTCCTGGAAATTAGAGGCTGTACATATGCAGCGTCTTTAACCGCCTGGAAAACGTGAGGTCGGGCTCTAAGTGCTACTCTTGTGCCTTTTTTGTACCAGCTTTCAAGAGTACAGCGGCATGTTGCATCTGAGGTTGCTAGGCAACCCTAACAAGCATCGTACAGCCTATTTACCTGAAATCCTGAGTGCAGAGCTGATCTTCTTCCAGGAGCTGTTTATAAGAGTGTAGGCCTTTCGTCTGTGGGACAGATGTAAAGCTCTGCGTAGCCCTGCACTAACATGATCAACTTTTCCATATTTATCAGACTGAATATTTACAGAAGAAGGGAAAGATATCTGTCGGCTGTGACTGGTTTGTAACGTGACTCCTGTCTGACTGCTGAGTGTGGCCTCTTCCTGTGTCTGTCCGTTCAAATTAAATTCCCACATGGGCCAGTCAAATAGGTTTTGATTTATTTTGACAAGGTGCAGCTCCTAATAGAGTTTCACATTTTTCCTTTTATCTGTGACTAAGCAACCAATGAAATCTTGCTGACTAATGACCTTTGTGGTTTAGAAAGTTGGGTCGACTATTAGGGGACAGCACTAGTCCCTATAGGGTTGAGTGCTTTTTGTTTAACCAGAAACAGCCCAGGTATCACTATCCCCAGACCCACTGGATCCATTTCAATAAACAATCTTGTTATCATCTTAAATCACACTTCATTCAGAGTCAACAGAAACTAAATAAAACTTGCAAAAACGATCTTGGTTCATCTTTCCACTGTTCCAACAATCACCAACACTGGTTTGGTTGAAATAAACCCTCAGTTCACCTAGTTAGATGTGAAAATATGCTGGCTCTATATGCACTTAAATTACTTTTTATTTTAATGGAGTCTGATGCAGTTGACAATGGGGATTTTTAGGCTGTCTGTGGTTGAACCAAAAGATCGTGCTATTTAAAAAAAAAGGTAGGAATCTTTTCATAAGCTGTCTATTTGGCTGCAGCAATCCTGTTCAATAACAGACCAATTTCAATACTTGTTGTTCCCATTTACAAAACATGGGAAAAGAGAGTTCAGGTTGAAAGATAACAAAGTTACCCTTTATTGTAACGCACGTAGAAGCCATATCACAGCCTCTGTCTGCGACTGTTTGTATATGGTAAAGGGTCATACCAGTCCGACTTTAGCTATTCATTCGCCTTCATGACAGCCCACTATCAAATTTGAATAAACTAAATTAGCCTCCTGGGTGGTGACTGATGAAGTGTTGGCAGATCCGGATGACATACGGGTGTCTGATGGCATTTAAATCAGGCCTCTGCTACCACCTCACATAGTGTGATAGCACTGATGACTTAGGACTGATGACTTGACACACTAGCAGAGACGAGGCTCTCAATTCACTTTTTTAGAAGATATTCGCTTGAGCTCAAAAAAAGAAAAAAGGAAAAACTTTGGATGGATCAGATTTAATTGAAGGTGAACGGAGCCCAAGCCTGCAGGCTAGGTGTCGCTTGTAAACAACGATGTGATGTATGAGCTGTGATCACGCTGTTGAAGCATAGCAGCAGCATCTCACAAACCCTCCTCCGTCAGTGATTCGATTACTCCTTTCTATAACCCAACATTAATGCTTAAGCACTTCAAAGAAAGCTTTATTTCAGCCTATTACCAGCCAGGCGTGTGGTCAATCACCAAGCATACTCACTAAATGCACATACCTGCATATGCATGGCAGACTCCACAGAGAAGCGCGCTGTGCGATGTATTAATGGCCTTCTCTTGACAGGCAACTGTGCTTCCACTGGGCTGCTTTCCCTCCCATGTTCGCTCGCTGCCTCCTCATTAAAATAGACACAAGTAGGAGAAATCAATGTCACTTATATGGAAAGGCTATGTCTGTTGACTACACTTAGACTTACATAATGACTCCTCTCACTCCCACTCATGTGTACACTTATATGGTGCTTGTTTGTACAGACAGTTGGCGTTGACTGAGTGACTTGGGTGATCTTGATTGGTGCCTACAGTGACAGAGGTCGCCCGTTTTAAACTCTCCCCCCATCTCCTCCGAAAACCTCCGATAAGGATGTGTTCACAGGAAGAGAGCTGCGTATCGTGTTCCATATAATTCAGAACCAGGGGAGCTCCGCTACATGAGCGTCCTCAGAGAATGACAAGCTATGCAGAGTACAAGCCTTGTTGAAGTTGCTTTGGCATTCGTTGCAAGGACTTTTGACGCTCTCAGAATATTTCCTCCACCTTCATTACCGAGTGTGCCATGGGACATGAGAGAGGCAGATCAGCATTCCCATATGGAAAGCAACATGATTTATGAATACTAATTTAGTCAGATGTTGTCTTGTTAATGCAGATGTGTTATTACCCCACTGTGGATGTTGCTGTGAGGGCCCTCAGCAGTGTTTTTTAATCTTCACATTGGCTCTTTGTGTTTTTTTTTTTCTTTTTTTCCCAGAGTGGTTGTGCTTTCCGTTCTGTCCAGAATATATTAGCCTCAGCAGCCAGCAGAGCGATGCCTGGTCAGTGGATTGGAGCGCAGAACAAGGCCAACAATGACCCATTGTTTCTTTTCTGCTCGTATTGGCTCTCTATCAAAAGAGGTGTGTGTGGTGGTGGTGGTGGTGGTGGTGGTGAGAAGGGTGGGGGGATTGACAATTTGTTTGGCTCATTAGCTAGTGTCCCTATTCCACAATACACAGCTCCGTCAGTGTGTGTGCTGAAGCGTGTGCATGTACATGCACGGATGGTAGGGCAATGAGATGTAAAGCAATCCTCCACTGCGCCATGACATCATACGTTATTGATTTATCATCTTCTGTTTCACCATACTCATCTTCCAGGGTCCTACCTCTTTCAATTATACTTCCCACTGTTATGGAGCTCATGAGCAATATAAAGTGAATAATCCATATTTTATGGATCATACAATGTTAGATGAAAAGCATTGTTACTGCCCGTTCTTCCTTTAAAGCCTCTTTTGTTTGACGGTGTAATGTGATTACTTGCTTAGATAAGGCATGTCAAAAACGACTTTCTGTCACTGGAAGAATCCCTGCTGCTTTGATTTTATCAAGCAAAGTGACAGTGAGAGAAGGCTGGATGTCAATGCTGGTTGATTTGCTGATCATCCACATGAAAGGGAATTGATGAGAAGATTCATCTTAATATCCTGCAGTTGCCAATTTTAGGGCTCAGTGTTTAGAGAAATCTAATAGAAAGACAGGGGGAATGAATGAGTGCCTCAGTGTAATAATAATAATGAACATTAATTACTATTCATTACAACTTTGGTCTTCACTTCTTAGTTTTGGCAAGTATTGGTAACTGTTAAAAGAAAAGTTCATCCTCAAATCCGAAATACAAATTTTTCCTCTTACCTGTGGTGCTGTTTATCTGTCGAGGTTGTTTTGGTGTGAGTTGCCGAGTGTTGGAGATAATGGCCGTAGAGATGTCTGCCTTCTCTCCAAAATAATGGAACTAGATGGCACTCGGTTTGTGGTGCTCAAAGTGCCATAAATACATATGAAAAACTCAACAGCAATGTCTTTTTCCAGAATTCATGACCTGGTTACTCAAGGTAATCCATACACATTGTTGTGAGCAGTTTTATATGGGAACTATTTTTCTTTCTACCAAATTACACCCGCCGACTGTATCATCACGCAGAAGGAAGCGTGCATCTACTGCTAGCTCACCTAGCACCACTGAGTTAGCTAATGTTACAGCTCAGCCAAGAAGGACGCCATTAATGTTCAAATCTCATGCTGTCACAGACACAAGCTTTCTTGTCCATGAGTAGATGCACACTTCTGCGTTTTGATACAGTTAGTGGGTGTAGTTCAGTTGACAGAAAATAGTTCCTATGTGAAACTGTTCACAACAAGGTCTGTGGATTATCTTGAGTAACCAGGTCATGATTTCTGCAAAGAGACATTGCTGTTGAGTTTTTCAAATGTATTTTTGGTGTTTTGAGTACCACAAGATGAACGCCATCTACTTTGATTATACTGGAGAGAAGGCAGACATCTCTACAGCTGATATCTCCAACACTCTGCAACTCAAACCAAAGCAGTCAAGACTGATAAATAGCTCTACAGGTGAGAGAAAAAATATGTATTTTTGATTTTGGGGTGAACTGTCCCTTTAAATGATCAGTACTAAACATCCATTGGTTAACAGACTGATTACCTGGTTCAACTTTAATCTAATGTTCTAAACGTAGTTGTGTGTACACAGTTCTCTTGAGCAATGAGGGATAGTTAGTGACATTTCAGGTCGACTCACTTTCACTTTAAACATCAGGCTAAAGTTGTTTAGATCGTCTGTCTTAACTGTCGGCTTGTGTTTTTTGCACTAACTGTGCTGCAGCCTGGTCACCGTGTTCCCACATTTCAGCAGTTACATTGGTTAGGGTAATGGTGACTTCAGATTGCTAGTAGGTGTGGATGTGAACATGAATGATGAGTGTGAATGGCTATCTGTCTCTGTGTCAGCCCTGTGATTGACTGTCAGCCTGCCCAGGGTGTACACCGCCTCTCGGCCAGTGTCAGCTGGGATAGGCTCCAGGCCCCAGCAACCCTCAAGGATGAGCAGGGGTAGCTGATGGATAGATGATAGACCTTGGTCTCAATGTTATCATAACTGATAGAATAAATGGCCTGAACTAAAAAGTAGACTTTGTAATTACACAAAAATTTCCCACCATGCCAACAGTGCATTATGCAGTAATTAGCCTAATTGTAATTCTATCACACATTGGTGTTAGGACAGGTGGAAAAAACATATTCCTCGATACTGAGCTGACTTCGAAACTGCCCAGACGGGTCTCTTTTTCGACTTGCAGCTCAGCACAATGGTCATTCTGACAGCGGAGATAAAGGGCACTTTTTCAATATGTGTCACAGAACTGTATCAGAAATGCTGCAATATGCTTCAATAGACTTTGCCATTTTTACATAGAGTCAATATAAGAGCACAAAATTAAGCAAAAGTAATTCAAATGATGCAAAACAAAACTATACATGTTCAGTATACACACATGTATAAGATAGCTGCAGATATAAAAATACATAACCACTAGCAAACTCTGTCTCTAGCATTTGACCACGAGTTCTCATCCACATCACGCCTTATGTCCTCACTTGCAGTACAGCTGGGATATGATCTTTTTGCCTGCCTGATCCATCCCTGGCAATCTTATGCAGATATGTCCAGACATCCAGCATTTGCTGTGTCCAAGAAGGACATCTGATCATCTACATGAGGAAAATAATTCCTCAGTGAGATTTAGGGAAGGAGAGTAAAGTGGAAGGGAAAGTGACACCATCCTGGGATGGACTGTAAACCACTCTGTGACTGGAAGAGAATGCCAAAACGCCATATCGTCTCATACAATTACAAAACGTTCTGGATGCCATCTCACCTGTAACTTTCCTTCACCTGGCACGCGTGTGGTTGTAGCTGAATGTAGCATACTGCAGTCTTATTTAACAGTCATTTTTTGTGTTGTGTTGGGTTCACTCTAGTCTGAGTGGGCGGAAGTTCGCTGCATAGATCAGCCTCTCATTGGGCGGAACCTGCTGAAGTCCCGCCCTACCACCTCCGGTTGTGTAGCAGTTTTCAACCGTTTTCAACACGTCCTTTACTAACTTTTGCGGTGTTTGATCTTGTGGGGATGTAGCCATTTTTCTGTCATGGTTCGCGTCCTGTAGGTGATATTTTTGTGGGTGTGTTTCTTTTCTTGAGAAAGGTCTGGTGAGCGAGACTAGGTTCAGTCAGGCTCCACTCTCTACTGGACTCTATGGGTAATACACTCCTCTAATCACGAGCATGCATTTGTCCACTAAATTTTGCATAAACATAGCTGGCCAATCAGGACATGTCTACCTGAAAATGTATAGACCCCACAGTATGTAATGCAGCTCTTTAGTGTTGACGATCTGCCCATCGGTTAGGATCAGTGTAGTCTCTATTTACAGACTCTACATTCAGTGAATGTAGGCAAACCCCGGTGATCTTGCCTCCGGAAGAAGAGCAGAAGAGCTCTGGTTTCCAGTTGTAGGCTGTTTGTGGTCCGCGTGATATTGACCAATCACGTTTGAGCCGGATGCAGTTGTTGCCAGGTTAAATGGTCCGCACGGTGAACTAATGAGGTGGAACATAATTGGCGTCACTGCAAACTCTGAATCCATATATATATATATATATATATATATATATATAAACGGAAATCAGAAATGGAAATTCATCTTGTCTGCCCAAGTCAAACTGGAATGCCAAAAAATCGGGGATCTGCCCCCAGAGGCTGTACCGCCATCTGCCGGAAGTTGATGCTGAGTTGATGTTATGTTACGACAGAGCGTTCATTCATCAAGCTTCACCCAATCTACCCATAGAGTCCAATACAACAATAATAACAACAACAATAGCCCTAAACCTAGGGGCTCTGTCACTCCTACGCTGCTTGCTGAAGAGGATTTAGGTTGTATTACAGTGTCATATGCTGCCTTATATACTATGGAGTCCTCACATATTCACGTAGGCACGCCCAGTTGAATGGCCACTTAAGGCTGGTTTCCGAGGTCAGTCAATCCCCATAGACACCCATGTTAAAATGCCCAACTTTAATGCAAAAATAAACATGTTTACAGCCTGTTGCACAAATGTTTTTGGTCTCTATAGTTAATTTCCTCATGGCAACTTTTGCAACATGGCAACATGGCAACTGGAGTTTTTTGATGGCTGACCTTTACATTTTTATTACGGCTCAAAATACACAATTAAGGGTGGGCTGAGTGTCTACCAATAGACTCTCACCCAAATATGGTCACTGCTGGTTCCAAAATGCCAAGATGATGATGGGTGACATACCAAACGAGGCTTCAAAACGGTAATCTACAAACCAGTGGGTGACATCATGGTAGCTAGGTCCATTATGTTTAAAGTCTATGGGCATGCCCTTATTGAATGGCTATGGTTATGCACATTTCAGTAGGTGAATGCTCGCACTTGACTGAAGTCCAATAGAGGGCGCCGCCTTCCCTACTAGAACTAGGGTTACTATATGGTAACCTTCAGTTTTACAGTACTATGTAAACGTGTAAAATAGACTATGAGGACACAGATTTTTGGTGGTGATTGAGTTTGAGTGAGAAAACTCTTCATGAATTTTGAAAGATGCAGCCATTGAATGTACTTTGTTTCAAAGCAATGACAAGAGATGTGCAGTTCAATCTACACTGACTTCTGTTGTGCTGACTGTGTAAGGAGCTTTGAAGAAGTGAACTCAGTATTGAGAAATACCTGTTACCAACTGTACAAAAAACTGCAGTGTGAACTAGACCATCAAACTTTAAGGAGTTATAGTAATTTCAACAAAATCAGGTTTCCTCCACTATTATGCAAATGTATGCAGCAAAGAACTCTGAAATCTAATCACACTCTCACACACTTTAACAGGAATGTGTGGTGTAAGAACAAAGTTTCTATTATCCATTGCCTTCGTTATATTGTGTTTGCAAATAGTCTGGATGCAGACAGGTACAGCTCATTACTGTTACGTGAAAACAAAACACTTTTTCAATATTCAACTTGCACCTAATAGGCGAAGGACATTTGCAGGATGGTGGAAGCAATGGCAACGATATCACTCTGGAACTTCAGCAGCTACAGTGACAGTGTGTTTTGATGCAGTGTGCTTGAGGGGTGGAGTTATTGTCCTTTGCTCATTATGTGTATTGATAGTGGAATGAAAGTCCCTGCTGTTCCGCTGGCTCTCTAATGGACTGAATCTGAATGTCTTCCCTAATGGAGGAAGTTCTTATTGGTTGATGAGTGGGAGTGCAACGTCCTCAGTAATATTGTCGCTCTCATAGATGGCTCTCTTGCTCAAGATGGAAGGCACGAGCTTGCCTTTTCTTTTTTCTTTTTCACCCCTGCTGATGTTAGTCTGTAACCGTCACATGGTATTATCCACGTTGGGAAGAAATGGGCAGATTATTGCAGCAATAAACCTCTTATTGTGTGGTTGAGAGCATTTTCACCTTTCACTGCAGCTCGTGAGAGTCCCTCTATCGTTTACGCCTGGATGTTATCTAGTACCTGTATTAAATTAATCATTCTGGTGAAACAGCCCTCCGAACAGATTTGTCATTGCACTACAGCGTCTGCATTCATTATTAAATCCACTACGGGTAATGCTCATTTGGTCATTCAAGGACGAAATGTCTCTTCAATCTGTCTTGAGCGGAACACCTGATGAACAATCAGCTTATTACATGTAAGGTCTCCTGGAGGGCCTGAGCCTTGTCTCTGTGCAAATTGGACCGTGTGGGCAGCATACAAATAATTACATGAATAGGTTGTCTCCACTGTAATTAACTATAGAGGGAAGCAGAGATTTGTTTTGATCCTCTTTTTCTGACATCTCCTGGAGATGTAAGTCACAGCCAGAGGGACTCCATAGGTTAGAGGCTGATTGAGGGGTTGCAGTAGAAGGGGGAGGTGACGGCGGGGTTGCATGTGTGTGTGCGCTTTGTGTCGGGTCGGGTGTTCAGCGGCAGCTCAGCAGGCAATGGTGGTGAGGATCCTGAGTAATCACGAGTGGTGGTTTGAGTGGTGTGCCTCCTATCCAGGCAAAGGCACAGCAGCAGCCAATATGTGCTGCTGGAGTTTGCAGCATACTGATTTGGTATTGTGGAGGTTCACTTTAACAACATGGCTGATTGGTATTGAACAAGGCTTGGAGGAACAATTGCATGCTGAGCTAAACCAAACACAGTGAGAGGGCCCATTGTTGCGTACAGAATAATATTCCATTTGCCTATGAAAACAGCCAGTCATGCAGCACATTTTCTAATATTAACTCTGGAGGCAAGCAGACAAAGAGCATGTTCTCATTTACAGAGAGAGACCGGTGGTAGTGAGGGACCGGTCCAATATGACACACTGAGACGCGACACTGAAAATTGCTGTTTAGTTTTGGAGGAGGTGGTTATATTGTTTCAGGGATGTTTGGGCAAAAAATGGAACAAATAATCTTGAACGTGTTCACATTTCAGCACGGCTGTCATTTCTCTCACCCTTGCATCATTTCCCATTGAAACGTCCAAACTCACTTGTATCCGTTACACTAAAAGCCTGGGGACATTGTAGAACAATTACTGATGATAGATTAAATATTATGTTACTGTACTGTTATTAACTGTGATAATTGCATGGGTGTTTTTTCAAACACACCTCGGTGCTTCAGTGATCCGGCGCTTATATTGCCCACATTAAGTAAAAAACAATTATTGCCTATAAAGTTTTCAAAATATGTTATTAACAATAACAAACACTGTAATGAATTATAGTTAAATGACTTTCTGTGTTTGTTATTGTTAACAATAACAAACACAGAAAGTCATTTAATTATAATTCATTACAGTTTTTATAGAGCTGCCCCATGAAAGTTTGAGATTCAAATCATCAGTCGGCGACCCCTCAGTCGACTGAGATTCCTTCAAGCTTAGCAGTTGTTATATTATTTATTTATTTATTCATTGTCAGTCAGTGTGCAGTGTACGTCTAGGGACGTTCGGTCCCCAGGTTTTGCTGCAGAGTAAACGCTCCTTGCTTTAACACTGTTCTTTGGTACAGGCAGCTGCAGACACGGAGGCAGCTGCCCGAGGGAGGCTTTGAGATAACATTATCTTCTGCCTTCTGCCTACATTTCAGCTCACAGCAACTTACATACAATACAGTCTCTGGCTTTTGTTTGAGAACTAGTGTTGGCAAAAAATGTTGTTGAACATTTCTGTTCCGTCGTTAGTGTGGTTAGCTTCTTTACCAAATTACGTGAATGTCTCTGTCACCCTGAATTTCCTGCTGAACCCTGTTCAAACTCTTAAACTCTACATGACAGAATGAATAACCCAATATTCATATTGAACAGCCAAATCTGATTCAGCTGACACAATGATGAGTCAGGTACAGCCATAAGTTTTTACCAAATGGTATTACGCATTTCAAGTTCACATGTACTGTATAGTTTTTAAAAGCTCTTCCAACAGTGGGCAGAACAGTTAGTGTTGACTGAACTGTACATCCCTTTTCATTGCTTTGAAACAAAATTCATGAAGTTTATTCACTCATACTATTTTACATGTTTACATACTATTGAAAAAACAAAATTACTGTTCATTAGACCACTGCTATATCTAAAAATACATAAATAAAACAAAATGGAAATGCTGAAACTCCTAATCCCAACACTGAGTGCTCATTTTCATTAATGGCCTTTCTGAAAGATGTTGAAAATGGTGAGGAAAGGGGCTAGCTGAGGTGGAATCCAAAACTATTTGTAAATGTATGAGACTATGTGGCTCTTCAACATTTCCTCCCAGTCACAGACTGGTTTGCAGCCCAGCCCAGGGTGGTGTCACTATTTTCACCTCGCCTTCCATTCCTCAACACCACTGAGCATTTCCTTTCTGTATGAAGATGGAAATTCGGACCACCAGCCATGTGATCAGATGTCCCTCTTGGATGCAATGAATGCCGGATGTCTGGACAGCTCTGCAGAAGATTGCCAGGGATGGATCAGGCATGCAAAGAGATTATTTTCCAGCGGTACTGCAAGAGAGGACATAAAGTGCAATGTGGATGAGAACTGCAGGAGACAGGGTTGACTAGCACTGCTGTATATCTGTAGCTATCTTATAGTGAATATGTATAATTTTGTTTTGCATCAGCAGACTTAAGTTTAATTGTGTGTACTTGGATTTACCCTTTGCAAAAATGGCAAACAAATAGTCTTTTTAAGTATATTGCAGTATTTCAGAGTCATTTCCATGCAACAATGAAGTGCTTGTCTTTGTTCGGGAATGCAATCTTGGTTTATCCTAAAAAAATAAATAAACGATTCGTCAAAGACAATAGTGATCCGTATTATAATGCCACCTGTGGTTAGTAAATTTAGGTGATTGTGTGATGATTGGCAGTGTATGGATACATTGGTGCATTTTAGATGTTCGAATAATGGTTGTGCTAAGCTGCATGGTGTCTGAAGAACTGAACTCAGGATGTGTGTTAACAATTGGCAGTCATCTCCAACAGCAGTTAATTAATAAACATTACAGTGAAAAGCTTTTGTTTATTCCCTACCCACTTAAAATAGATAGTTTTCCTATTCTTTGTAGAGCAAAATGAAATGTTTTCTGCAACAGAAGGGCTGTTTTTTTTATTGTAAGTAAGCCGAATCAACATTAAATGGCTTCTTATTGTGTCACTGAAAATGACAGCAAAATCAGCATGACTTTGATGTGGTTGTATTTTTGTTAACCCTTTATCAACAACTACATTACACTGGAAATATACAGAACAACAGTGTGGTCTAGTGTGATGGAAAAGAAAAGTGCCCAAACCTGCTTACATATCTGTAACGTCCACAGGTACTTTTGATGTACAGGAAGGCTCACGTACATTTAAAACTGTGTAGAGTTGTTGTTCGCTGGAATATAATCATCAAAGAGCAACTAACAAGATGAATGGAGTGGAAATGGAAGGAGAACAAAGACATCATAATCATCAGATATGTGGCCAGCTCTTGTGTGTGCTTGTGTGTCCTGCATGCATATATACATATTTGTCAGTGAGTTAATGAGCTGTGGATGACACCGGGGCCAGAGTGCAAATCCAACGATTTAATGACTATAGTCGATGGAGGAGCTGAACAGCTGATTGGAGGGGTAATTATAAAGATTGCCTTGTTTGATTTGGCAGATGTAACTGTACAGTGGCTGCATGTGTAACGTGAGAAATGTAAAGCAGTTGCTAACTGGAGGCAGCTTGGACTTTTAAGGTTAATAGATGAACTATAGGGGGATGAGAATGATGGCAGGCACAGTATATTGGATCTAAAGCAGAACGCATGCTTCGATGAATAAATTGGTTTTGAGTCTTATATAGAAGCTCAGACAGTATCTGATTAAGTGACATTGGCGACTGACATAATGCATGACATGTAGGAAGCAGATAGTGTCGGCTGCAGAACAGATGCAGGAGCAACTGGCGGTTAAGTGCTTTGCTCAAGTGCACACGGTGATACTGTATCATTTTCACAGGTGACGTTAGCAGTCACATTACAGCCTGCTATTCTCAGCCTGCTATTCTCAGATCTCAGGTCTTTTGCTCCCAGAGCAGGCAGTGGCTTGCTCTGTAGGTTTCATTGTATTTCCAAATTTGCTGGCTGTGTCAGAACCTCAGGCCCTGTTCACACCTGGTATTAACGGGCCTCTTTGTTGACTGGACCACAAGTGCTTTGAGTACAGTTGTGAGTGCACCTCCTCTATGCATCTTGAGATTTGAGATTTGACGACATTCGGAGGTTGTTTGGGCCACATAGGGCCACAATCTTTCAGCAGTGTGTACAGTAAAGTGTCCTGGGCCACATGAAGGACCGCCGACTCAGCTGACGTTCTTGCTTATCCAACTCAGACTGCCTGTTTCTGCTGTTGCACTGGTTAGACAAGGCGCAAAGGACTGTCCCCGGAGGTGCCTGCCCAGTTAGCATGAACTATCAAAGCAACATCTACTGTATTAAAAGGCCCAGAAAAAAACTCACTCCGACACCGATGGGCTCTACTTGTTAGTAACGGGTTAGGTAATGTTAGCTAGCTAGCTTAGCAGGCAATATATTGTATGATAATGATGGATGAAATGACAGCTCCCCAAAAGTGAATTCAAAACATCTCGATCACCCCCTGGTGGCTGGCTGCAGAATAGGTCATAAACCCCACTCCCACCATGTAAGCGGATAGGACATGGGCCAAACTAAAAGATTAAAGTAAACGTCAAAGTTTTTGCTGCCTCTGTGTCTGCACCAAAGAACAGTGTTAAAGCAAGGAGCGTTCACTCTGCAGCAAAACCTGGGGACCGAACGTCCCTAAAAGTACACTATATTTGTACAGTGGGGGGAAGAGGAGATGAGTTGTCTATCTTTATGTACAGTCACTGATGCAGGGGACTCTCACCAACTGTCCCCGGTGCGGAGCTCACACTCCTGCAGCAGCAGTCTCCTAGCACTGGGAAGGTACAGGGACCACAGGGCGCCCTTGTCTCATGATAAACAGGGAGAATGAGAGAGAGCAGGACAAGGAGGGGCTGAGTGATCGATGTACAGCTCTGCAATGAAATAAGATTTTATCCATTTTAAATATTAACGGCTGTAAGCATGCCTGTAGCACAGCAAATCTCATGCTGGTTAAGACCTACAAGGCATTTGGCCTTCGCAAACGCAGATGATGTTCATGTTTATTTGAGACGTTTGTAGAGATGTATTCCTATGCCAAGTGTGAGCAGACATAGAGTTGGTCACTTGTGATTTGATTGGCCAAGACTGAACAGGCTTTCAGTGTCAGTGCCATTCTCTCTGTGGCATAAGCAGGTGGTAACTGGAATCAAACCAACTACTTTTCAATTACTTCTCTGTCTACTTTTCCAACCATCATAACACTCAATACAACATAACTATAGGGAACAGATAAATGTGAGAAGAAATGATAAATTAACACAGTTGGCTTGCATTTATAGCTCTGTACCAAAAAATAAATCAATAAAACTTTGTTATACTTCATGACCCAATCTAACCATTCATGCCCGTAGGTACATTGGCAAGCAGAGGTACATGTGTGGGTGCTGACCAGAGCAAACACAGGCCTGCGATGTTGGCCACTTAGCAGCTCCACTGGAGCAGTTGGAGAATGAACACCTGGCTCAAGGGCTCGGTACTCACGAATAGAGAGGAGAGAGAGACACTCACTGCCTGAATTTGCTAGTCGGTGCAGGAGCTGCCAACCCGTTGGCTGAATTTGCTTCCCTAACCCTCAGACTACCACCGCACAAACCCTACACTGACGGTTTTTACAGTTGTGAGCCTGTAGCTTCCGAGGAGCCTGAGCTGGCCTCCCGAGAGTCAGAACAATTGTGAGAATAATTTAAACAATCTGTTTACATACAAGAAGAGCTTTACAGTTTTACCTATACTTTATCTAAACCTACATCACACAACTAGCTAAATAGTTAATTTTCTGCTCGAAAACACATTCATTCACGTTCATTTATCTTAACCCAAGAAGAACAGGTGGTCACGTTGCACAACTTTCAAACAGTTGATGCCGTCAGAAAAACTGCACAACTTTTAATATTTTCATTTTATCTGCATACAATAGACAATGAAAAATCCACGGTTTTTAAAATACAGTTTCTCTTTACTGTAAACCTCTCTGCATTTTTTGGTCAAAAGTCGAATGTGTGTATTTTTGGCAACATACTAAGTATAAGTCATCTGTACTTTATAGAATGGAGCCTGCAGTAGAAAAAAAATGTAAAAGACAGACTTCCTGAAGTAAAAGCTTTATTACTAACATGAAGTTTCTGCTAGTGGAAAGAAAACTAAAAAAAAACATACATGGCTTCTGGTTCTAAATGTGAAAAACTACACAAATTCAGTAAAAGATACACAGAAAAGAAAAAATGCAGAGCTTCAGACAGTCTCTCACTGCTTCTCCATGTTGTAGTGTATCCACATTGAACAAAAACAATCCAGATAGTCCCTTTCTTACTGTATGTGTCCATGTAACTGTTGCAGATGTCAAGGCTTTATGCTATGATTCAAGTTTTAAACATCTAATTTCTGGCATGTTGTGTGCAAGCATTTGTAAATAAGAAAGATCCATCATTTTGGTATTTGGTTGGTTTGTATGTTAAGAAAATGCATTTAAGAACATGAATTGCGTTAATGGTCTGGTCCACAACAGACAGATGTGCTCATTGTGTTTACACTTTTGAAGATGTGACTACAGATCGGACCAAAGGACACAAAAACTTGAGCAATTCTGATTTTTCAGAGGGATTTCTTATGTAAGACCTATTTTTCCTCCTCTCATTGATAAAAATGCAAATCTAAAAAAAACCCTCTGCCTGCAAAAGGAAAGACTGCTGTTAAGTTGGACTTTAATCATAGTAGCAAAATGAAGTGTTCACATGATCCATGTTCTATTTGGCAGTATACTGCTGCGCCTATAAATATAGTTCATGAGTAGGCTGCTGCTAATTTTACAATTCCCCCTTGCAGAAATGTACTCTCACTGTAACACTTTTTTATTTATTTATTTTTTTTATTAATGCATACATTTTTAGTCTTCTTTAAAAGCCATTCACTGGGAAGACTAATGTGATGCTCATAGAAAGACAACGAGCCCTTGTAGTACTTCACAATGACACAATTAGCGGTGCTCACTGTGGGTATAGACGGGCAACAGCTGGACATGTCACCAGAAATCTGCACTGTTGCTGCCGCAGTCAGCCAATGGTGTGTCCAGGGTGCCACATGGCAAGGACATCAATTAAATAAGCTTCTTTTTCAGCCTGACTTCACAGCTTGCTCTACAAGCATGGTGTGAGATCCTTGATGGTGGCACAACTTCTTGGCTGGAGGTAAGACATTAACAGACAGACTACCATTTGCTCCCCACATGAGTAACAAAGAGTAATGGGACTGCATGCAGCTGGGTGAGAAAAAAGGAAAATAGCATGGAGCTGAGGCAGTGAGGGCTTGGACCAAAAGGCACAGGGCTGTGTCATCCCGCTCTGTCTGACAGTAATCTATTAATTAAGCATGGTAATGGCTGTAATTGTGACCATTCTCTGAGCCAACACTGTGGGAAATGCTAGGGCTTGCCGTGGTTGCCAAATATCAACCGTCTCTGAGGTGAGTATACTTGACTGCTCAGAGGGCCAGGGAGGCTGCAGTGTATTGGTGCTCACTCGCATTTCACCTCCTGCTTGCGGCAGATAACAGCTGCTCCTTGCAATAGGCTCCCGGCCACTGTAACAAAGGCCTCACCTTTCAGGGAGCAGAGAGTAACTGCCTCGCATTAGCTCGCTGGCACCCACAGACGCTCTGTATACAATACATAAACAGGTGCAACACAAGCATAACCGAACACAAAATGCCACTTGGGCGAACACGTCAAGAGGGTACGGTGCTCCTCACGCTAGTGTGGCAGTTGTTATGTTGTGTCCAGCTGGCATTGGACGCTTTCTAATCTGCGTTTTGGCACCGCAGCTCCAAAATGAAAGCATGTGTCATCCTGTGCTCTCTTCTGTCCTGACTCAAATTAACTTGGAAGTCTAACACATATCAAAGGATTTAAGGAGTGACATGAAAGCATGCTTCACCGGGGCTCTGAATGCACTCCATCTTGAAAACATAGAACTCCCTGCAGGATTTGTTAAATATCCTTCGCTTTGTGCATTCAGTACTTATACTGAATAATGAAAGTGCAGTACCAATAACCACAATGGCTGTTGTGTTTGTGCATTGTTTCAAAGGGAGATAGGGGGTGGCTGAAACGGTTGATAAATCACCAGGCCCTGCTTATAAACATAATAAAAAAAAAACAGTTTAATGTTGTATGTGGAGAAAATACAGATAGCAGCAGACAGGAAATAAATGGAGCTGAGAAAAGAAAATGTTGTATGGATGAGACTCTGACTTATCTCCCGGTTAAATGCAAAGATCTCCTCGCTACACTTTCTGTGAACTCAAGTAGCTAATGTAGTGGATGAAACACCACGGGCCGCATGGTGAGCTTCTTCAATGGCTGCGATTCGATTCACTAATGGACTCTGGAGGCTGTTTTGTTTAACAGCGCCTTATCTCTTTCTCTGTCTCTCCCTCCCTTTCAGTACAGCTCGCATTGAATCTGTTCCTAGCATCAAGCCACAGTGAAGCTTCAGTTGCACTGTGGTGTGCTTTGCACGTACCAGTGGCTGGCGTGATGGGAGAATTATCACAGGCAGTGTCCATGAAGCAAAGGTAAATGGGAGCAGTGGGAGAATAGCTGTTGTGGTGCAGGATAGTTTTGCATGGACAGACTCAAATTAAAGGGGCAATCAGTAAGGTTTTTATTGCCTCGTAGCCTGAAATGGTCATAGTTTATCTGCCGGGCTGATGGGGCTGTTGATCAATATCGAAGACTCAACGACTAGCTGCCCAGGTGCTGAGATTTTTGCTGTCACAATACATTCCCAGCCAAGGGTAAAAGCCTCATTGTCAAGTAGTAAAAGCAAATGACAAGGCAGACTTATGGTTTAAGTACTGTTTGTATTGATATATCTGACCTCTACACTTGAAGTTTGTGCTGGATCTCTGCACACATTAGCAAGCGTCCTTGTCTTTTGTGAACTGTGACTTTATTTTATTTTTTTATTATAATCTAGTGCCACTGGTGTGCTGCCAGACTTATGCCTACCAATTATATCTTTAGTATTAGCGGTAGATGGCGGTGAAACAGAGAAAACATTATGATGTCATCTTTCTTTTTGTCTGTGAGGAGTTTTATCACATAAAGACCTTTCAGGAGTCCCAAATGAGCAAAACATGGTGTTCTTATTGGGGAGATGTTCCAATGTTTTCAAGTCTAGCACTAAGAGTAAACCTACAGACAACTGCCACAACGAAGACATGCCTGATATGTCTAAGTCAGACTATTGAACTCTCATATACATCAGTACAATTAGCACTGTACCAAGAAAGACTTGAAAAATCCAAACCAACCCTTTACAACTGAAAATACAATAGCTGTGATGAAAGCAAGCAGCAACCTCTGCCAGTGTAGCGCTGCCAAAAAGTGCAGTTCCTCTAATGGCCACTTGAAGCTGGCTTCTAAATAGAGTAAGTCCCCATCGACCCCACATTAAAAAACTCAACTTTCCAGTAAAAAATAACATGTTTACAGCCTGGTACAAAAAACCAGTTTTGGTCTTTTCCCCAGTTTTCCCATTTATGACGACCGTACGAGGGTGAGTCTTTTTTTTTTTAACTACTTTTTGTACAACTTAAAATTATAGATAATTAAGGTCATGGCCACTTTGAGTGAGAGGCTGTCTGTGAGGTCTCACCTCAACTCTGAAGCCGGATTTATGCTTGTGCGTCAGCTCTATGCAGAGCCTACGCCGTAGCCTATGCACATGGCCTATACAGTTGTGAGCATTTATACTTGTGCAGTGGTGTAAAGTTTAGTTGATTCAAAACACACATTAAACACGCATTAAACATGGCCTAATGGAGACAATTTCAATCACAAGTACACAAATTAGCTTCACTATAACTCGCAGCATTCACAGACAAAGCACTTGTCTTTGGCTGGACACATTTTCCCCACAAATACAACATGCTAATGTTTTAGCAGAAGTCTATGGCATTTTACATTGTATAAGTTAGCCTAGCGATTTTTCCTCTACTCATGTGAAGCCAGGGACACAGCAACATTTAACAAAGGTAACGTTACAAAATTCAGCCCCATTACAACTCACAAGGTTCACCGACAAAAAAACTGTCTTATACTAAACACGTTTTCAAAACAAATATACATGCTAACGTTATTAGCACAAGCTGATGGCATTTTACATTGTATAAATTAGCCTAGCAACATGCGGAGATTTCCTCTACTCATATGAAGCCAGGATAAATCACACACAAGACTTAAAATGTTATTTTGTGGAGGCTTTATTGTCTTCACAGTTTATTCCTTTTTATCTGTGAAATTAAAGTACATAAAGGCTTCGTTTCCACCGAGGGAAATGGTTTTAGCTTACAAAAATAGACAAAAGGTCTGCGTCGCCGCAATGTGTAGTTACATTTCTGGGGAGGTGCATGTCAGGCTACAGCATAGGGTACGGCGTCGATTCGTATAAATCCCGCCTCAGTTATACCCACCCCTTGCTTTTCCACAGCTTCAACTTCTTGTCCAATTATGGTCACTTCTGGCTGAAAAATCCAATATGGCAACAGCCAAAATGCTGAAGTCAAGGCTTCACAACTGGAGTCCACAAACCAATGAGTGACATCACCGTGGTTACATCCATTACTTTTATATAGTCTAGGGGTATAACGTAATTTAATTCTTTACCACCAGATTGCAATAACAACTTAATCCACAAGTCCTCAAAATGACACGACAAAATACATAGTAACTCTGCCCCAGAACAACACTGAAAATTGTTTTCATCTGTGTTCTTCAAAACAAATCAGGTTACAAATCAGGATTGGAGAAACACAGTTTAGATTGGGACTACACTACGGTTAAGAGTAGATTGGTAACTTCATTATGGAAACATTGTGGTTTGGTTTAAACACACTATCATATTGGTTACAATAATTTACATTTGGTCAATGTTTAGGGAAAATCTTGGTTATAGTTAAAAAAAAAAAAAAAAATGTTGACTCTTCAAGGCTGGGAATGAACAGCGGTCTCCTGTGTTGAAGTCCAATGTTTTGTTGATCCATCTAACTACCCCAAGCTCCTCTGACTCTGTAGCAACATCACCTGACTACCTCCTTTGCTCCCCTCACAACACCTATGGCCCATAGAGGACTCTGTCACTTGAATGTAAGCAGATGTTCTGCAGCATTTAGTGAAACGAATGGTGGCTGTTCTTTGGAGAACAGCCTGCTACCCATTACAGAATGTCTCTTGTTGGTACACGTGTCTAATTTGTACTTCTCTTGTACTTTCACAATGAGAATTAGTCACATGTTTGCCGTGCTATTTTGTGACAAAAGCAAGTAGCAGCAGAAATATTTAAGCACTCTCGTGATAAATTCTATGAACACCGAGGATTTTTCTTGACTCACAAGTTAATGTTAGAAATTTAGCTTGTTAATGGAACTGATGTGTTGTGCCATCTGGAACACAGCAGCTTGTTCCAGATGGAGGCTAACTAAAATGTTTGCTTCCAAATAACTGTATTCATTTCTGACTTTTTTTTTTGTAACGTGGCCATCAACTTCTCCGTCTTGCTTTCCAAACCTTGTCTTCAATGTGTGACAACTCTCTCCCTAAGGCCAGTATATGTAAGCATGGATAAAGCAACTCTTAGTTTGTTGTTGTTTTATACATAGCACATGCAAATTTTTCGACACCTGTAATGTAAAATGTTGAGATAAATGCTGGATCTGCAGAGGAGCATTACACACAAAGTGTGCCACCTTTGGATGAATTCATTAACACACCTTGAAATGGGATTGATGCATAGAAACATTATTACTTATAATGCTAATCATATTGAATGAAGCAAATCATGAAAAACCATTAGAGATAGTTATTTTCTTTTCAATGACTGTGCATTTTCACACCAATGTAATAAAAAGTATTTCTTTAAAAGAACACACTGTACTGATTATAAAAGGAAAATGAGTGCCAAAGGCAACCGGTGGGATAATAGTTTCTGATAATTGCACTGCCCATGTAAAATTAATCTAGCATGCTAACTCATGCTTGATAAAAACAAACTGTTCTATAAACATTGCTATTCTTTCATGTGTGAAAAGATTGGGATGGGTAAAACCTGTTTGTTTGTTTCACATAATGCACCAGACTTGGTCCTTTTAAAACGACAGTTGCCTGTGAGGCTTTCAGCTTGGCGGAAACACTTCATGAAATATGTAAGATGCATAAATAATTTTTGTTCATCATCGTTGTCATCAATGATCATTTTTAAAATGCAAACCTCTGTGGCTTAGAAGGTTTGTTTCACAAAAGCTGCAATCTGTGGTGTGCAACTTCTTGATGCAAAGCATGTCACAACTGCTGTAGCTGCTGTTTTTATTTTGCTCATTCTGCCTTCTGTCCCTTCTTTCAGCCACATTCCCACTTCCCCAAGCTCCTGCATTTCTATGAAGCTTTGGAGTCATTCTCTACCTGTCCTTCAGATGCCTTTGGACTTTCCTGTCAATCCAATCCTGTTCACTTGACTCTGACATTCTCCTGATGACCTGTGTCTCAATTTTTAATCACCATGACAGTATATATACCATCCCCTTTCCCCCAGACAGTTGCAAAATCGTCAGTGTTGCCATGTTGCTTCATGCCTTTTCCTCTAGTTTCTTGAACCTGAATCTGTTCCTACCTGCTCAACACATTCTTACTCCGACCTTGTCACATATCGACGTTTGGTCATGGACTTTCCACATCAACATATGACTTGCAAGGTACCCAGGGTGTGTTGGTTGTTGATGTCCTGGGATGCTGTTTCACAGAAAGTGTATAGTTTGCATACAGTCTCCTTCAAAATAAATTCACTACGTCAGTACAACACTGCAAATTTCCATTTTTTTTTCTTTCAACAACAAACACACATGGTAATGTTTAGGTGAAAAATACAAGGTGGTTGGGTTTGGAAAAAGGAACAGGGTTTGGGTTTAATGTCATACGGGGAGTGAACTCCAGCTTCCCAGGTGAAAGACAGTGGTTGTTGACCCATGCACCACCCTCCAGAACTGACATGAAGTCCGCTCTTCTGAGCAACTCCACCGATATACCTTGCATATTCTTGCTCTTAGTCCCATGGCTGCCCACCTGAATTCTCCTACCCTGCCAGTCTTCTTTGCTGAGGCTGTCCGCCTGATCTCACCTGCCCTACCCTCACGCCTGAGGTCTTTTGCTTCTGCTGCTCCACCGCTGTCCAGTGCCCAGGCCGTCTGCCTGCGATCTCCTGCCCTGCCGCTGTTCAGTCCTCAAGCCATCCACCAAATGTCTCCTGTTCTACTGCTGTCCAGTTCCCAGGCTGTCTGCCTGAGGTCTCCTACACCACTGCTGTAGTGACCCCTGGCCATCTGCCTAAGGTCTTCGGCCCGCAGCTGTCCCTAGGCCGCCCACCTGAGCTTCCCTTACCCGCTAATCTCCATTGCCTAGGCCACACATCTCTTTGGTTTTTCCTGTCTTCCAAAACATGGAAGAACAGCAGTGGGATCCCTTTATGCAATATCAGCATGAAACAAACCTCCAGTCTCACCTGTATCCTGATTAAAACTGTGATCCATTGCCCAATAAAAAGTATAAAAGTTCAGTGAATATGTTTAGACCAGAATAAAAAAGCCCCGCCTTCAGTCTTCAAAACAGAATAAATGACGACTTGATGTTTTTTACTGCTTGGTCACAAACCGATCAATGTAGTTTTCTGCTGTTTAAGGTGTTTCGAATTTTAAGTAGTGCTCCTCGTGTGTAAGAAACAGGCGAGTGGGTAAAGGGATCCGTGGCAATTTCCCTGTCTTGTAGCTTCTGACACATCCCATTATAGCTTCACTGTTTGCTGTAAACGCCATTTAATGCATCCGGGTAGAATCTAATGGCATGCTCCTTGTATGTGATATTGTCCTTCGCAGTGGCAGCTTTGCTTTTTGTTGGAATTCAAATTATCATGAGCGTTCGTGCACGATAGTTGCCTTGTATTCTATGACCTCCCCTTGTACCAGGAATTTGATGGGTTTTCTTGATAACTAGGGACGAACTTGAAGTTTTCATCCAAAAGATTTGAGGTAGCCAGCTCTCCAGAAAAGTGCAGGAATCCTGTCCGTCGACCTTTTCAGGTAAACCTACCTTTCACTTTGTTCTTTGCAGACAGTACGCCATGAATTTTCATTGTGACTAGTATTCTTAATGCCATTTGTGACATATGGGTTTCTTGGGGCTTTGTCAGTTGCATCTCCATCATGTCCTTTGTAATCCACATGTTTGAAAGTAGCAAAGCTAGCATTAGCTTCGTCGACGTCTTCAAATGTGGCAAGTGCAGCTTCATTCTTGTTGTTCTTGTTCTTGGGTTTTGTTCTGGGAATTTTGTTGTATTGCAAATCGGCTAAAACAAGCGTTGTTAGGAATTTGAGTTGCTAATGGATGGATGTTTCAGGTCAAGTTAGCAAGAGAGCTGAAAGTTGTGTTCTGTCAGCACCCTTACCAAAACCGGAAACAATGCGGGTCTCAGTAAAGACTGGCAGTTTGTCTTTGTCTGAGCAATTCAGATGTTATTTCATCAAAAAATGAACATGTGCAACAGGGAATAGACACAGAACACACAAGCGAAAGTTACATCTGATGTGGCATAGCAGGAAATGTGTAGCACTGGCCTATTTACTCCTTTTCAAGCAGCAGACTCTTCAATGTCAAATTGGTTTTCTTATTTTCTTTATGTTTAGAGAGAAGTCACTAGGCAGGTCAAATGACTAAGAATGTTTGTAAAGAAAATAATTTATCAAGCAAATAAAAGACTGGGAAGTATTTAGAGTTTAATAAGGTTTTGCTTTCATCAAGGCTTTTTCATCGCAAGAACTCATTCCATTCAGCTATGGTTATTAATAAACAGACAGTTTAATCACCTGACAGCCGTTGATTTCACAGAACTGTTAGAAAACAACAACTTGTGATCCTGCTCTGCTGAGAAATCTCGCAGAAAGAAAGATATAGAAAATAATGGATTCCTTGGCAAAATCTTTTTCACATGTCAGATAAAGGGAATCAATACGTTCTCCCCCAACAGCAGCCAACACTCTTCCACCACCTCATGTTTTCTGTAGCTGATACCTCAAATCACTGATGGCCCAGCACTCACCGTTCAGGTGTCAACCATGACAGACGAAGGACTCAATCACAGTGTCATGTCAAATTGTAGCACAGTGCCCTGTAGGCAGAGGAGGTGCCATGACTGCACAGCAGCCTTCGAGGCTTGAAAATCAGTACCTCACTTCCAACCATCCTCACGGTTGCCACGGATCTCTCCAAGCTTCACAGATGACGTCAGCAATGCTGAAATTCTACGATCAATCAGCACAGCCTTTGCACACACAGCAGTGGCGCTTCCAAGGCTAAAACACAAACATGCCAAGAAATGGTTATGGTCTGTTTTTGTCTTGGACAATAATGTTCACCGGAGCTGTTCTTCCCCACTGATTACAACAATCATAATAGTTACAACCATCAGGACAAGCGCCTCACTGCCATAAATGTTGGAAACACTGTATGCCAAAGAGCCTTTATTTTCCAGTCTTCACAAATAAAATGTTATCCTTTCTCCGACACCTACTGTGATTTTTCTCAAAAATTTACTATTGAAAAAGAGTTCTTTTCAAACACTTAATTGCTTTTTTTCTTTTATTTTGTGCCCTGAAGTTTAAAGTACTGAGTACTAAATATCAATGTCTTATTCTCATTGAAGCTCCATACAAGTCAAGTGATTGATTGGATTTTAGTGTCCTTAAAAGGGTCAGTGACAAACGTCGCTAATCCTGCAAGAGCACAAAGTGAAGAATGACATTTTTGCAGGCACAGACAATCTTTTTCTAATAACCAGGAAACTAAGACTTGTCACTGATGTCTCACAATCTAGTGAAATCTGACGAAAAAACTGTATAAGTCCCCACACCATTTGTATATTATAGATGTTTTTAATTAGGGCTGCCCCCTAATAGCTGACCAAACCTTAGCTGACCAGAAAGATCATTAGTCAGTTATTGGTTGCTTAGTTGCAGAAAAAACAAACAACAACAAAAAAATAACTCTGTTGGGAGCTGTGCCTTGTCAAAATAAATCAAAACCTATATGTGGGAATTTAATTTGAAAGGACAGACACAGGAAGAGGCCATACTCAGCAGTCAGACAGGAGTCACGTTACAAACCAGTCACAGCCGACAGATATCTTTCCCTTCTTCTGTAAATATTCAGTCTGATAAATACTGAAAAGTTGATCATGTTAGTGCAGGGCTACCCAGAGCTTTACATCTGTCCCACACTCGATAGGCCTACACACTTATAAACAGCTCCTGAAAGAAGATCAGCTCTGCACTCAGGATTTCAGGTAAATAGGCTGTACGGTGCTTGTTAAGGTTGCTTAGCAACCTCGGATGCAACCTGCCGCTGTACTCCTTAAAGCTGGTGTGACGTGCACTTGTAGATAAAATATAGGCCTATATTAATGAAGGTTCATTAGTACGGTTTTGTATTTCTCTGTAATGTAGCACAGTGTTAACAATGTTACTGATACTATTCTTTCTCACACCTTCAAGTCAAACCATTGTGTTGCCCCGCCCACAATATTTAATTTGATAGTTGTATTATTATTGTAAACATGCAGGCAACTCGTCGACTAATGGCCCTAAATGACGACTGTTGGTCGACTAGGAAAATTCTTAGTCAGCCACAATCCTATTTGATTCACTGACCTGAAGTCAACCTGTGATCTGCAGAGAATCATCCTCAACAGTCTAATCCATTATATTTCTTTTTTTTTTTTTTTTATCATATTTTCTATGGAAACCAATCTCTGTGATCTGCAGAGAATCATCCTCAACAGTCTAATCCATTATATTTCTTTTTTTTTTTCTTTTTTTTTTGTATCATATTCTCTATGGAAACTTTTTTAAAGGAACAATCTCTGTTCTGTGAGAATGCTTACAGACATCTAAAAACAGTTGTATATTTCAAAGCCAAAGTTCATTGGCATTCCTCTTCATGTTTTCAGCTCAGGATTCATTTCACTTCAGTGGCCCACAGGAGAATCCAATTATTTTAGTGAAAAGTAAGAAGAGATGAAAGGTCTTCCAGCACGTCACGCTTTTGCTGAAAGAAAAGCGGAGTGTCAACAAGTCAACAAACTTTGTCTGTATGGTGCACTGGTGTAGCTTAATAATTATTTCTCCAAGACACCCACTACTGTAGCTTTGGTTCACTCCATCCCTCTAGTGCCATGTGGAAGCTACAGGACCGATAAAAATTCAAACACTGACTGTCAGTTGGGGTTAAGAGGCCCCAAATATGGCAGGGGTTGGTCAGGCGTGCAGTGCAACGTAGCATGACACCTGAAGGCTAATGGAAATTGACATTCCTGCTTGGTTGAGTCATGGATTCGGGCCACACTGACAGTCAAGCATAGTGGAGCCCAGGGATAGGGGTGGCTCATTCCTCCAGGCGTCGCCTCCAATTAGCCAGGCCATGCCGCAAGCCTCTGTTTGCTCCCCATTAAAATGTTAATCAAATGGAACAGAAACCTGCCTGTGGTCAGCATATCCTTCCAGTGAAGGCTTCCACAAATTTAATTAAAAAATCTGCATGTGTACCATTATGTCAGTGTCTCCCTGATTCCTGCACAGTACTATAAACGAGGTGCAGAGAGCAGGCATGCAGTTTAAACCAAATCCTCAAAACCACTTTGTTAAACCTTTTCTGAACACTGTTAAATTCTTTTATGTTACTTATTTTTTCATTTTTCCTCACGCAAAGTCAGCACACACCCTGTCAGGGAGACTAAGAGCCAGGAGCCGCAGTGCCCCAGTGATTGAGCCGCACAGTTTTGTATATGTGATATACAGCTCTTTTATCTGGGTATGTGTGCTGGTGCATCAGTCTCCAACAATAAGTAAACAGGACAGCCAAAGCTTAACAATAGCAAACTGATTTAAAGCGTCCGGATTAATAATAGGGTACATTTGAATAATACATTTACAGTTCTTACTTTGGTGCAGCTCTGCCATCACTGACACTTTTAGAGAGGTGGTAATTCTACTTTATGTTTTTTATTTAGGTGGAAGTGGGTGGTGGTGTTGTACTGGAGTGCAATATATTGAATGGTATTTCTAATATTTTGTCCACCCTATTGCCATTTCCATCACTGGCGATCAAAGCCAATTGAAGCTGGAGCCGATAAAGACTACTGCAGAGTCACTTGTCTGAGGAGTGAATGTCAACTGTAACCTTACCCACTGAAGACAAAAGCCAGAAGGTAGTGGATGTTAGTGGGTTTTTTGTGCAGTGGGAAACCATTCAAGTTCACAGTCACACCTAGGGGCAATTGACCCTTTGCTGTCTCGCCCACGGACACAGACGGGCCAATCATAACGTAGCACTGGGCACAACCCAGCTGTGTTCCATTGACTCTAATGCAGTCGTTTCAGATTTCCTTCATTTTCAGGCTGGTTTTGTGAATTTGGAGCTAAATGTTGTGCCTGGGGCACGTCATGTATTAATGATACTCGTTACCTGGAGAGGTTGGAAAAAGATAGACGTTTCTTCCCTGTTCCAAAACCAAAATCAGACCCTGAAAAGTGTAGGGTTAGCTAGCTAGCTACTGAAGATATAGCCTACTGAATGTATACACATGCTGCTTTTGCTTTTTAATGGTTATAACAGTGAAACAAAGAGCGACCCTGCTGTACAGGAACCAGTGAAGGGAAGCAGGGAAACTTTGCTGATGTTCAACCAGCTCTGTGTCATCACATTGTGCACAGATGAATGTTGTTTGACTTTCCCTAAAAATCCCTGCCTGTCCAGCGGCAGCAGCGGTACAGGGGCAAAACCAAACACCGTTCATCTGCACACACTGTGATGCCACACAGCTGGTTCAATATCGGCAAAGTTTCCCTTTATATTCATTGTCTTGTGTGGTGATCAGCAGTGATGTGGTGGTTCACTTCTACACTGTGACCTGTAGCCTATAGTTGGGCTTTAGCTTCTAACTATCTTTGTCTTTTTAACCTGTTGTTGCTGCTGAGTCAGTTTGACATCCTGGATATATCCTTCAAACACAGACTGTAGACCCCTCTGTCTGCTTCTCTCTGGAATCACTCTTTCATTTTTCCAAAAATATGATTATATTTCTTCAGGGAGTGCAGTTAGTTACAGTGTGGGCTCCATGCTTACTCTGACAGCTTATTGGACCATCACAAAGGGGCGGGGCTTAGCGAAAGGTCAATTTAGAGTCAACAGTTAACCTAACCTGCATGTGTTTTTCTTTGAACTGTGGGAAAGGGCAAACTCAAGACAGAAGAACCCGCAGAGGCCAATGGGTTTAGACCCAGAAGCCTTTTGCTGTGAGGCAGCACTGTTGACCACTGCATAGGGTTGGTCGATACTTAAATTTCCCACATGATGATACTGCCTTAAGAAAAGCAATATACGAAGACTATCATCAACAAAAAGCTGAAGAGAGAGACACACTTTGATATAAATATCCATGGACTTGAGACATATGTTTCAATCCCCATAAGTGTCAACAAAGTGGCCACAATGTAAGTGCTGCTTCACACAAGAGCATGCTGAGATCAATGAATCAAATCACTCACCTGGTGAATTTATTTTTATTCAGTAACATCTTTAACCACCCTCGTGCAGTTTGTCCACCATTAAATGTCACGTTTATATTTTGCTGCCTTTGCAAAAGCCCCAGTGATTGAGGGTTGTGACTGTGACTGGTCGGAGTTTTGGTCTGGCTGCTCTTTGTGGATGGAGTCGATGGCAGACTTGCATATTGTGTTGGATGCTGATTTTTCAGATGGGAGCGGAGATTTGTAGCATTTCCATCTTTCGTCTCGACTTGTTAATCGCACAGCTTACAAATCGCTTTACTCCTGTTGTCTGTCTCTCCTTTTTTGTTTGGTTTAAACCAAAAAAAGCCAAATTAGGTGCATTTGCATTGTTTTTGCTAAAGCGAGCACACATATTTTCTGTTGGAGTTAGGGCTAGATGGGTAATTAAGTACAGCATCAGACGCATAGCATGTTGTTACTTACTACTTAATTTTTTCTGATAGGTTCCAACTATGTGGTGAAGCATAGAGAGAGTGTGAGAAAAAAAAGACTGAATATAACAACAGGCTTTGCATAATTAAATATCCTTCTCTCATTATGGACATGAGGGCCGTTATTGTGGCCAATCAATATTGTGTTAAACACTGTTGTTGTCTTAACGCCCAAACCTACTACTGCACCACTGTGCATCACTCTCAGACTGTCTGTTTTGTATTTAAGTCACATTTGAGGTTTTCCCACATTTCCCATTCAAATGTTCCCTTTAGTCACCTTCCTAGTGAAGCTGTTGCAGCAGCAGCAGTGAGGAAATGAGAGTGATGAAGGCTGGATAAATGTCTCTGGAAATCCCTGAAAGGCGACAGATGAACTTGCAATTAAGTGTGCTGCTGTGCTTCACGACAAATGGGCTCAAGTAAATCTCATATTAGGTGGCTTGCAAGCAATGCTTGATTGCTTGCTAGTCCTCTCTGCTGCCCTCCCCCCCTCCTCTCCTGCTTTCCTGTTACTTGAGGTCAGTGCCGGTCTATCCACAGAGATGAGAGCTTGGCTTTAGATTGCATCAGGCCTTCCTGAGCTCTAGTTTGGCACCCGGTCTCAAAGCCACAGTGCTGTGCAAATTTAGCTGAGCCATCGGTCACAAAGTGGGGTTAATGTCGGATCGATACGAGGCTCTTGAAGGGAAAAGCCCCACTGTTCTTATTAAGGCTTTTCATTATTCTTTCAGTGAAGTGAATTTTTAAAGACCTCTTTAAGGCTAATTTCCCAGTAGCTCATTTTATAAGTTCACACTCAAAGTTCACATACCAGGGTTGTACTGAGGTGAAGAAAGAAGCTATAAGACGCTACATAAACTATGTTGTTATGTAAAGGTGAATTATTCTTATGGCTGAACAGAATGATCGAATCAATATAATCAAAACTGCACCTGCCGTAGTCCTAAAAAACTGAATTATTGCACAACTTACAAACTAACTCAAACTGTATTATAACTTATTTCTGTATGGCATGTTTCTTCAGCCCACACTGTCTGTACAATCTGTGCTATGAAACTCAACAAACCAAATGTACTCTTCCACAAATACACACTGAAATATGATTAGATGGGAATGTTGCAACATAAAGTGTCCTGTATAAAATAGAGCTTCTCTATTTGAAAAAAGGTATACAATTAAAGCTCCAGTCAGTTATCTTATTCTACAGCTTGCTTTAAGAAGGTAGAGAGTGCATTATAACAATGACACACGGGGCAGTATGTCCAATAATTGGTTGTTTTGATGCTCCAATGCAAGGCTGTAGTTTACGACATTAAACAGTATCATTTCTTTTGATCATTTTTTTAATCACAAAGTGAATTCCTGTGGTTCGGGCAGACAATTCCACGTTGAAATCTCTCTTCACGCATACATCGCTTGTTAGAATTGGGAACCACAGGCAAATTATGGCATGTTTCAAAGATATTCACATCGAGTCACGTTCTTATTATCACATGCACAGGAGAAGCAGAGATCTTAGATCTCAGGCTCCCTCCAACAATGCTTATTAAATATGTATAAAAACAAAACCACGCAAGTAAAAAAAATTAAATGAGCATGTAAGACATAAAATAGTGCAAGTTTAAGTGTAGGGATGAAACGTAACATTAATAAAATATATGTTAAAATGATATAAACTTGAGGTTGGCCGCAATTGCAAATTAATAAACTGTAAACAGTAAATGTAATAGTGTATGTATATGCATAATATACATTATATGCATGAAGCTATATAAAAGAAACATTCATAGCTGCAAGCATGTGGGTGTACTTGCTTTATGTTAGCACATCAGATATGTAGTAATCATTTAATGTCCTTAAACCTCCACACGGGTACAAAGGCCTCTGCAGAGTGATGTACTATATTCCATAGTTTATTTGCACGAGTAGCAAAACAGCCTTTAAACACACAAATGTATGAGCATGAAGTCTTTAACCTTCCTTGTTTTCTCCTTGACATTTCTGTATGATTGGAAATGAATAACGGCAACTCGGTGTGCAGACTGGTGGGACTAGGAAAGTTTGTTTTCTTCTGATGTTTTAGTTAAAGTGAGTGGATTTTATGTAATTGCACCACCATGCTACGATGGTGACGGCAGCAACGGCATGCATGGTGGTATCTTTATTTATTAAAGTAAATTAGTTATGAATCACCCTCATGCATGAATCAGACATCAGTGATAACCACATTTTATGCATGATGACAAAGATACAGAAAAACAGAAATGCATGGCAAAAACAAATATTGTCAGTATTTAAGGGGAGATTTGATTTGTCTCTTCCTGTGCACAGGAATGATTCTGTCCACGCACCTAAAATGAGCTGTATTCAGGGAATTTGGACCCTGTTGTATCGAAGCCCTAAACTGAGCATAGTTAACATAGTAATAAAGCCAAGAGCAGCTCTGAACAAAGTTATGGTATTACTGAAATGTAAAAAAAGAACACTTGCATATTGTGTTTGCATAATTGCCTCCACACACAGTAAAAGTGCATTTGAAGAAGTGCCACAATCATTTGTTTGTTTATCTCCCAGGTTAAACTTGCACACGGTATCAGCCCTCCAACCACACTGCATTCATGAGCAAGCCACGCAAACACAACCCCACATCTGTGTCAGTAGAGTGACAGACTCCGAATCAGCCAGTATAATATCTGTGATCACTCCCCCTGGTTTGTGCTCCCAATATGCACCACTCTCCCTCCCGAGCCTAATGCCATGTGGCAGTGCTGGCACCTCTCTGTCCAAAAAGATCCATCATATTGCAGACACACACACACACACATACACACACACACACAACCTTGCATAAATTCATTTGATGTGGGAGTTATTGAGAGTTATAGAATCTGAATTTATCCTGCATGCAGGACAGTTCTTCAACATGGTCTTAAAGCCAGCTCTGTTACATGAAAAGAAGTGGAAATAAAATGTTGCACAAGGGTACTGACATAAAAATACTGAAAGCCTCACAGACTTATTTAGACTCCTACTATAGTCCCCAGGACTCCTCGCAGATACTGCAGTTTGAGATCCAAACCAAGCGTACGATGAAGCCAATGAGCCTAGTTAGCAGTATTGTCACAGGAGCAATAGCTAATACTGCTGGTGTTACCAGCCTCAGGCCTCGGGGAACCTGGGCCGCCAGCAAATACACTGTAGTGTAATGAAGAAAAGAAACAGAAGGTACTGCTGTGAGCTCATGCCCCTGTTTACATTTCACATGACCACAACTGATGATGAAATAGTTTTTGGGCGTAATTGTGGATGTGTAGATTAAACCAACCACAGAGAGGAGTCTGGGGTTGGTTGCATTAAGCACTTTAAGTTAATATGCTCCTTTAAATACAAGTTAAGGTTTCCTTTAAATGAATTGATTGCACCAATTATCCTTAAGTCTTCTTCAAGTTTTCCCCTTATCTTGGTCTTATACTTAAGGAATTGCTTAAAGTTTGTTTAAATGTAATAGTTAGCGAACAGGTAGGCCCTGATCACACAGAAAGCGTTTTGTAGGTTGCAAAATGTGACGTGTGCCGCACTGCCCTTTATTTTATTTATTTTTATTTTTTTTTAATTTAATTCCACTAGTGAAAAAATACGCTTGCTGCACCTTTTTATTGTCGCCGGGCAACCACCCCATCACATCCTTACGCTAACCTTCCCGTGTAACCAATCTACAGTTTATTTATTTTTTATTTCACAGTACTCAATCGCTAGTTCCTAGAATGTTGAGGCAGAGGGTACCTGCTGTAGCTCTGAGTGAGGGTGAGAGGCTGTCAGCAAATAGTTTTTTGGACACAGGGAAACAGGATGGATCATGGGGAGTACCACCAGTTGGTCCAGGTGCTTCTCCTTGATGATGGCTGTTTCCAGGCATATTTTAGGATGACTAAGGGGGCAGTTCGACAACCTGCTGTCTATCGTCAGGCTGTATAGCTCTGGGTATCCAGCAACCGCTACCAAAAGTTTCTCCCCATTGTTCACCAACTGTAAACAGTGGATGAAGACTTGCCTCTTTGGGAAAAAAGACGACAAAAAAAAAGACATGATGTGGGGCGTCTTTCCACTCTGAGTTGAAGGTTTTTTAACTTGAGGAGTTCCAAGCACTCCGGCAAAACGACAAGAATGCAAGGTGTGTCGCAACACAAAAACAGCTAGCACAAAGCTTTATTCTCATTAACAACAATTACAAAAAGCCGCCTCCAGCTGCTAAATTGCTTTCTGTGTGATCGGGGCCGTAGGCTGTCACAAGCGCAATTGCAAGCAAACGAATGGTCTCCATGGACACAGTACAATTTTACTGTCGTAAAATCTCTTTCAGTACAGTAGGAAACCTTTAAAGAGATTCTGTGCAACACCCTTAAGTAACAGGGTTACAGCCCTTTGCTTTGAATGCCTGTCATTCACCCAGACCAGCTTCATGCAGCTTTATTGCGATACATAAATGTAGCACTTAAGTCAAACAAAAAATATTGCTTCTGAGCACAATCCAGGCAATTGGTACGTTTCTTACCACATTGTAAATGGGAGAACAGTTCAGCTATATTTGTTTGTTTATTTGACAGTGCAGAGTTAGCTAAGAGGTGATTTACATCTGTAGTCCCTGGACAGGAAACAGGAAATTGCACTGAAAATTGTACACTAAACTATTGTCAGCAAGACACAAAAAGCTGTCAAAGGTCAGGACATTATACTTGTGAATGATGTTACATCGATGGTAACTTAACAGCTTTTTTTCCATTACCATAAGTGTTTGCTGGCAAAGTGTTTGCAGTAAAGCAAGAGTTGTTTTGTGGCTTGTGCTACCATATGAGATCTGTGAAAAAAAATCATTGAGGGTAAGGGTAAGCTGGTTGTGGATACATCTAAGGTTCGTTAGATTGAATTTCACAGTGTCATGCAACTGCCTTTAGTTGAAAAGACAGCTGTAAGTCAATAAGAATTCCTGGTCATTAAGTGTCATGTAAGACTCCCAGAGCTAAAATTTCAGCCATTACTGTTATTAATTTGGCTGCCACTTCATGTCTTCCTTTACCATGTACAAGAATATAGAAATGTAATTTTTGGGAAACAGGGATTCCACCATCCATCCCTTGAGATGTGGTCACAGCCACAGTCTACTAGCAGGTCGAATGAAGAACACTAATGTAATATAAGGTTGTTGTGGACAGTGGCTTTGATAAAAAAGATGTTTACAGTAACTCAACAATGCTAATGGGCGAATGGGCTTACCATAGTTTTGCAAATGGCGGATGATTGATGAGACTGCATGTAATGAAATCACAGCACAATCAGCTCTGATCTGTACTCTTCTGCAGAAACCTGCTCCATTTGTCATGAGCTCATTTTCTTAGCCGCCTTCAGAAAACAGCTGCTGTTCAGAGAGAGGCCTAACCACAAAATGTGACTGTTTTCAAACTTAATGAAATCATTAACCCTTACTGCGCTTTACTTATGAACCTCGTAGTGATTTGATGAAATCCATTTGAGATGTCTGGTGATTTGTGCTGTCTGGAGAGGAAGTGAGCAAATGGTTCGACAATGTGATTATCTTTCATTAGATCCAAAGATGATGAAATGAAGTGTTTTTTAAAATCTGGTCCATTATGTAACTTATTTCTCGGTTCACAGTTTGACACAGTTTTCAAATGGAGATCCAACTGCTGGTGAAAACTACACCAGCAGAGCATATCAAATCTGGATCTGTCCTCTCTCTTTAAAATAAAAGCCAGTGGAGGTTATGCTTTTCTCATTGAGCGCAAGATTTCAGACCATCTTAGCCATGCATTTCCTAAGTTAATAATCCTGCCCACTTACGTCACCTGAAACAGGGGAAGCCAAATGCTGCAAATCAATGTGTACCCCATGGGCAAAATCTGTCACCCAAGTGCCAAAAGCTGGCCAAGCTATGTGGCTGAAAATTAAAGATGTGACAGTGAGAATCTGCTGACTGCAAGTTAAACATCAAATGCAATTTTCACAGCTCAGGTTTGCCTGATACTTATGAAACTACAGGATCAATGCTGCTTTATGGTGATGCAAAGCTGTGAGCACAGGACTGAATCACAAGCTGTTTCCGCCTTTAACCTACAGTTTGTTCATTGCAGAGAATTGTACTGAAGTGTTTGACATTGAAAATACCATATATGTATGATACATATTGTCATTCTTGGATATGGCAAGAGAGCAAAAGCATACAAATCTTATTTATATTGTTTGTATTAAAACAAGCTACTTTGTCTGGATTATTTTTGTAGCCCATCCAACCATCTGCCTGTTTTCTCTTTTCTTTCTCTTTTCTGTAATTGTCCATGTACAGGTAATCATGTTTACCAACCATGTCAACAATGATGTGTCATCATGTCAAAATGTGGTCCTGGTGACACCTATTGTAGCGTGAACTACCACAAAACTATTTTGAGTTCTTTGTTTGGTGTTTATATGTCTGTCTGTCTATCAGTCTGTCTGTGGAATGATTTGGCAACACGATGATGTTGAAACCGTGCAAAATGCAATCACAAAACTTTACAGGTGTGTAGTTGAGATTAACTGTAGGCCGAGTTCAAGGATGGGTGTGGTCCAAGCAAGGGGGCCGGAGTAGGGTTGCAGATAGTAGGTAAGGGGCCATTGCTCCTCCTTCACTTTACACCCCAGGCTCATGGAACTTTGCAGTTGTGTGGTTGAGATCACAATGAAGGCTGGGTTCAAAGATGGGTGTGGTCTAAGCAAGTGCACCGGAGATAGGGAAAGGGCCACTGGCCTCCCGACTTTATGCCCCTGGACAACATTTGTTATGAGTCAAGAATTGCTAGCCCTTTTTAGATAGGAATCGTGAAAAATTGCAGGAAAGCCCAATCAGCCTTCTTTCAGCATTGGCAGTATAAAGACAAAATCGGGTAGTGTGACAAAATGCTGCCTACCTACTTTTGTCTATACAGAATGTGCCTTTTTCAGGGCAGTGGGGTCGTGAGCAAGTAACAAAACATGTAGCTCAGCATGTGACGTAAACAGTGACGTGAAAGGGAAGCCGTGGCTGGTCAGTCCTTCGGTGATTCTCTCGTAAGTTGGCCCATCCTTCACCGTCATCTGACGGTTAATGGCCTCTTCATTTGCAAGGGCAAGGAGGGCGGGCAATTCCTTGTCTCCCCAGTTGCTCATCTTTACAGTGTCTGTCAGGTTTGCGTTTCCCTCTTGCTACTAGCTGCTCGCTAATTCCTGCTATCAGCTGTTTCCTGTTTATCCACCACCAGTGGGTCGCACGTGCAGCATCATCAACAGCTCCTCCCACAAGTCATCAACAGGCCCTCCTGTTGCAGAAGGCCGCCTCGGTCTTTTTAAACTAAAAGGGTTCCGCCAATATGACTACCCTAGGAAGTGGAAAATTGGGCAGCTTGGATCAACTCGCCAATCTGGCTCTGTGTGTCTAAACGCTCACAGCTTGCCGGCAAAACAGCCCAACATTCGCGAAAAATCTGGCAGTGTAAAAGGGGCTGCTGTATCTTGGCTGAAGTGATCCTATCCCAAGATGGTCTACAGCCAGCACTGAGAATTGTGAAAAGTCATCATGACCATGAGTTATCTGTGTAAACACATATCTGCATATGAATGTAACATCTGTAGGCAACAGGACAATATGTTGGTAGCAGAGGTGTTCTGGTTTTCTTGTAGTGGTACAAGGAATGGTATTGACCATCACATTTGAGTGGACTGTGGGTTTCATGCAGATAAACAATCTGTGGGGAGCAAAAGGGCTAGATTGCTTTGGCCCTAATGCAGTCTCAAAACCACTGGCTATTGTCTGACAATGATTAGGCTTTTCTATTTATTTATTCGCTAATGTATCTGCATTCGTAAGCAGATATCTATTTGTAGAGATTAGACTAAATCTGGTCCTGTCTCCATAGAACTGTAAAAAATGGTCGGCGCTTGAAAGAAGAAGTCTTGCCCTGAATATCCAATGGCTCCAGCGGATTATGGGCTGTTGCCCCCAGATGCTATATTATTGTCAGACTGACAATGATGGGTTCTGAGCATTGACTGTATAAGGATAGACAACATGTCAGCGGATGGGCCAAACTAAAAGTTCAAAGAAGGGGTCAAATACATTTCTCCCAAAGATTTTTCCTGTCATTTTATGTGGTTCTTATCATGCTGATGTTTGTTCAAGTGTTCACTTTTCTGACAAGTTGGGTTTTAATAGGTTATTTGATGCTATAAAAAGGGTTTGAGATGATTGACAGCTGTGTGCACCATTTGGTGTGCTTGAGATCAGTGGTGTTGCTCATGATTGGGTCCAATGGTGGGAACTTGATACTGGAGAGACTGCTACTGCGGAGACTGTGGCTCCAACTGATATCATCCGTGCAAGATGGTAGTGGCTGTATTTGTATATTTTGGCTTCACTTTTGCTCAGTGGGAGGAAATGGAGATGCGTTGTCCATCTTTATTTACAGTCATTGGTGCTGAGATTGACTCACAGTAAATCAATATTTCAGATGAATTCCAACTAGTTTTCTATTCATGAAATACAGGTAGCACTCCAGCTGCATGAGACTGAACAATGGGGTTAGAAATTTATTTAACCACACATAATTTTCACAAGTCAACTGGAATACTCACCAAAACCCAGTTTAGATAAAGAGTCAAATAATGATGCTTTAGATAAGGAATGCAATTTAGACGATGCAGATCCTGTGAAAAAATATGCAGCCTCAGAGCTGATCGGAAGGGCCTAATATTTCCAAAGCAGAGCTCAGGGGGTTTTACTGGCAGGAATTTAGCCCACAGGAATAAATCATTAGGGCAATTCCCCATGGTATGCCTCCTCTATGTCATGATATTGACTGCACATTAATTTCTCATTGCTTTAATTCCACCTGAGTACATAAATTCTGGATTTTTTCTTTCCCCACATATTTTAGAATCCATCCCTCTTTAATGCTTTTTGAGCAGAGGACCAATTAACACTGATGTGTAAACATCCTTCCTTTGTTGAATGCGAGTGGAGCCTCCAAAAGCTGCTGTTCCCTCAAGCTTAAATTTGTATTTTTTCCATGATTTAGTCATGTACATCATCTACTTATCACCGCGCTTGCACGTCAACACAAGCTTGCATCCATTCACAACGGGATCGTTTGACTCGCCCAGTTGACAGGGCTCCTCTGGTGAAATCTCTATTTTTTTTTTCAGTCATGACATTTACTCTGCACAATAGAATATGTAAGAGCATGTAAAACATTGTGGTGTTTTTGTGTTGACAGCTGGGAGCATAGGAAACACAGCAGGAGGAAGTATGAGAGCAGCACCAGTCAAGTCCTTGCCCAAAGCCACCAGGTAGTTTTCAAACGCTCCATCGACGCTTTGAAAGTTGTAGGAGGTTCACCAACACTCAAAACAAATGGAAATGAGCACAATGGAGCAGCATACTAATCACTGCTCTGTTGTGTCTCAGCAGTGCAGATAAAAAAAGTTGTATTATTAAACGAGGAAATTAACTGAGAGCATGAGAACAATGTTTTCTATCAAACAAAGAACAGTGGGTTTTATTAATGTTAAAGCAAATTCACCCCGTGATGAAGAAACTCAACAGCGGTGAACAGCCTCTGAAATAAACTCAAAAGTGAGTAATGATTTGGTGAGTGAGACAAATATCAATTACCAGTGCTGATCATTATAACCCTGATGATGCAATAAAGCATGCATCACAGAGATATTGATTTTCAACACTGAGCTCTGTTGGCTGGGGAGGGGAGAGGATGTAGGGAGAATTGACTGTGGTGTCTGTTAAGCTCTTATTACGCTGATCAGCTCAAAAGCTGTGGAAATATAAAGTGCGTGCTCTGGAGCATGTCGTCACAATCAACAGATGCTCGTCTGAACAGCTTGCCCTTAAGCCTAAAGAGTCGACTGGGGAGAACTCACCAGTTAGGTTTGCACGTCAAAATGGTTATGTAAATCTTACCCTCCAACATCTGAAGAGTATTCAACAGGACCACGAGAAATGAGCAATGTTGCCATTTTTAAAGAGTATACATTTCATCTAGGAAAAAGTTGTATGTGGTGAGAAAGTGCTGGAAGTTCACAGAAGGGTTTTTTGGGGTGCTTGAGAATGACAGGGCAGAGAGAAGGGGGATGACACGCAGCACAGGGCCACAGGTTGGAATCAAACACAGGCCGCTGCAAGGACTCACCCTATGTGGGGCCCACAGTCTAGCCAGTGAGCTAGAGGCTGCCTCAGGATCAAGATTTTTGACAGTGTATGAACTTCTGTGCGGAGTTTGCATGTTCTCCCCGTGTCAGCGTGGGTTCTCTCCGGGCACTCCGGCTTCCTCCCACAGTCCAAAGACATGCAGATTGGGGACTAGGTTAATTGATAACTCTAAATTGTCCATAGGTGTGAATGTGAGCGTGAATGGTTGTTTGTCTCTATGTGTCAGCCCTGCGATAGTCTGGCGACCTGTCCAGGGTGTACCCTGCCTCTCGCCCGATGTCAGCTGGGATAGGCTCCAGCCCCCCCGCGACCCTCAAGAGGATGAAGCGGTTAGAAGATGAATGAATGAATGAATGTTTCAACATTGTTATGAGACATATCCTGTAAGCTTCCTCCCACAGTCCAAAGACATGCAGATTGGGGACTAGGTTAATTGATAACTCTAAATTGTCCATAGGTGTGAATGTGAGCGTGAATGGTTGTTTGTCTCTATGTGTCAGCCCTGCGATAGTCTGGCGACCTGTCCAGGGTGTACCCTGCCTCTCGCCCGATGTAGCTGGGATAGGCTCCAGCCCCCCCGCGACCCTCAAGAGGATGAAGCGGTTAGAAGATGAATGAATGAATGAATGTTTCAACATTGTTATGAGACATATCCTGTAAGTTTTGTCATAGCTGGACAAACAATTTCTGATTTAAAGTTCGATTGGTGTTATGCCACTCTCATGTTTTTTTCATTTGTAGTTCCTCCCAGTGGTCGATTTCAATAAAAATTTTAGGTTATTTTTCAGATACTAAAGTGAAACTCCCTGCAAGTTTTGTAATGATTGGTCCAACGGTTGTGGAGTTAGGTCTGTTTATGTTTTATGTTTTGATGACTTTTGATTAGCTTAGGCTGATAATGTTCCACAGAAAATACAGTGTGAGTAGGAAGTACAGTTGAGGAGGAGATGTCAAAAATGAAATCAAAATTACATTTTGGTGCCCTATCGAAAAGCTTTTACTAACTTTTGAAAAGCTTTATCAAATGATGATTCACAGAAAAAAAAAACTGGTGCAAATCAGATCTACAGTTCAGGAGGAGATGTCAAAAAATGTGTTTTTAAAAAAAATTCCAAAAAATTATCTGGAGGGACCTTAATGGTACTTGTTGTTGTTTCATAGAGCACAATGAGCTGCACGGGATGAATTTCAAAACATTTGGACTTATGGTGTGAGGGGCGTTGCCTTCAAAAATTGAATTTTTAGGCCTTAATCATAGTGCCACCATCTGCCCAACTGGTGTCATATTTGTTAAGCAGCATTTGCAAACAACTTCCAATCACTGGTGGAAAATGTTGTATGTGTTCGATGTACAATTTCCCAGGAATATGTGAAAACATTTCTGGAGAGGAAAATGAAAAAAAAAAAAGTAAATCAAAGGAAAATCAAAAGGATTTCAGCCCTTATGACTTAAACCACTAATAACTTAGAGAGGAAACATAACACATGCAGATGCTTCCATACAGAACATGAGGGATTAATGAATGATGAGGATCATCATCATCATTTGATGAGGATGATGGAGTTAACTGTTACAAAACCATATCAGAGAGTGTGACGTTGCCATTGTGTCTCACTTTCAGCTGCAAAGTAGTATATAAATTATTTACAGATTTAAATTGACAAATTACACAATTTGGAACTGTCTGTTGATGACATAAGCAGTTGCCATTATTTTTATTGGCTAGCTTGTCTTTATTTGCATTTGAAATTCGCTGCGAAATAGAAATCCCTATTGTACAAAAAAAAGGAAAGTTTTGGACTCTATACGATACAATACGATGTGATGCCATATGATACAATACAAAAAGTTACAAATCAGTGTTGTTATGCTTGAATTTTCTCCAGGATATTTGTCTGATATGATTTATTTGCACGAAATGATATTCTCAAGTGGTGTGGAAAGACCTTTAATCAAAACATCTACAACCATGTCTGCTGTTAGACAATATTCAATGATTATTTTTGTCACAGTACAGACCGAATGAAATGATGCCTGATGTTGACATGTTTAAATGTCGGCATAGTTCTTGGACTGAACAGATAACCCTTTGCTAAGTCCCGCCCTCGAATGCAGGGCAGATTGGCCAATCATAGTAGAGCTCTTTGCTATTAAGCTGATTAAGAGGATTTTGAGCTAGTTGTACTTTGAAGGAGATTTTTGTTGAACCTTACATTACGTTTCTAGGTTAACCCTTCAATGCTATGCTAGCTGCTGAAGAAATAATGTTGCTCCTTAATGTCACTGTCTTCTGTCTCTATTACCAGATGATCTAGTGGTTTACCTTTATACTGGCCTCTATCTTTGTCTTTTAAACTATTTTTACTGCTGAGTTAGTTTGACATCCTGGATAGATCTTTCAAATACATACTGTAGACCCTTCTGAGTGCTTTTTTTCTGAAATTGCATTTTCGTTTTTCCAAAGATTAGATAATATTTCTTCAGGGAGCGCACTTATTGTCTGTGTGGGCACCATGCTCACTGCGACAGCTTGATGGAGTAGCAGCAGCTGACAGTAAAGGGCCAGTTACACCTTGGTTATTTTAAACGACTTCTGCTGGTGCATATTGGCAATCATTATAGATCCCATTCAATAACTGTACAAGATAGCAACTTTCTACCTTGCGGTTGAAGTCAGTGCCTTCACATGTTGATAAAGCTAATGTTGGCCACTTCTTAGCACACGGATAACAAATTTTTAGCTAAACCAAAGCAGTACCCTGTCATGCTTTGTCTGTCATTTTGATCTGCTGTCCAATCAGCATCACTGTTTGACAAAGGTGTGAGTCTTTCCTCTCTTTTCCTGTACCACAACTCCTGGTTCATTGTACCCTTCAAATATCTCAACCCATGTTTGGCAACAGTGTTTTTCTTTCGGCGCTGGTTTTGTGACAGCTTGCCGACACTCCAACTTAGATCAGGTCTTGTACATGTCATTACATAGCTGCCTATCATTCAATACAATGTCTTTTTGGACCAACAAGGTCTATCACAGTTTTGTCTGTTTACATGGAGTCGACCTTGCTCTACAATCAGATATACTGCACCTCTCTAGCACCTTTGTTATTTATCTCTTTGGGTCATCCTCATTTCTTCTTCTCTTTTTGTGAAATCAATGCCTTGGAAATACTTCAGTTTCCCAAGATCCTTCATCTTGAACCCTGCACTCAACATTTCTTTCACACTATTGAGTCTCTGTGACTGGCAGCAATAATTAGATCATCAGTCCAAACTATCAGGATTATCCTCTAATTTTCAGTTTGTTTGCGATAGACGCAACAATCTGCTCTGCACTCTTCTGTTCAAACGCATTTTCACTGGGATGACCATGTCACGCTTTGTTCCTGTCTGTACAATGACTTGTTCAATTTGCAGACCTGCTTTTTACCTGTGTCTTGCGCAAATTCAGATCATTTGGGTTGCTCCATGCACACATCACAATCACTTAGAGCATGTAGATAAGCTGTTTAGCATCCATGTAGTGTTAATCTAATGCCTTATTCACACTACAAAACTTTGGACCTGATTTTGCACTTGCCGACAGTTTTTGAAGATCCAAAACAAAAGCTCCAGGTCAGAGGCAAATCAGCATTGGCTCGGCACTTGCAAATCGGTGCTAGGAGGTATGTGTGAACTGTTCAAAGAGGCTTGCCAATGCATAGCAGACACCCCCTCCAGATATATTCTAAATATCTGGACCTGTCTGCAAGCTACAGCCAATGAGAGCGCAAGACATGGCTTGAGGACAGAGACAAGCGCTGCTGTGTCGCTGTCCATGGTGTGTGTGAGGGTGTTTTTGAGAGGGAGAGAGAAAGAGCAAAAGAGAAAGTGGAAGTTGGGACATTGCATCCAGTGTATCTGTCAGACTAATAACTTACTCAGAACGCTGCTTTGTCACTTTCTGACCCGCCTGACACTGGGTTGTGGGTTGACTGTGCATCACATGATGCACTCATCTGGGATTCCTCTTGGTGAAAGATCTTGTAGTGTGTGACCCCCTGTCGCCGGTCAGTCATGTAGTGTGAAAACCACAACGACTTCAAGATTACAAGACACCAAGTTGTGTCGTGTGAACAGTGCAGCGATCTAATGACACCGAAAGTCATGTAGTGTGAACTTTAGTCATACTGAGCTGCCATTTGCATCAAGCTACTCACTGATGTCATATTTGCAGTTGGAGGAAAACTCTCCTTGTAGTCTGTTCCAGCCCCGAACCCCTTACAACATATCTGGCCTTGTATATGTCAGTCTCATCTGAGTCATTTTTAAATTGCACATAGGATTGTTCAATTCATGGAAGCTTCCAAAATGGGGAGCCTATGAAATATGGCTTTAAATATGAGTAATCACATTAACAGAAACAGTAAAGTACAACAACATAGGAGTGCGTACGTTGTAATTTTTAAATGCATCATTGCATTTTATTGTATTACAACACATAAGATCGGCCCAAGCCATTTCTGCATTCAGACCTGTGTGAAGATTGCCCTTCTCCTTTTTCTCCATGCCCTGTTTTCTGTGATTAACATTTTTTTTGTCTGTTTAATTATTGATTTCAGTTCAATGTCTCGGTTTAGTTGATACATTATCAATCAAGTTGTAAAACGACACAAGCTTGTTTATCTTGTTTGTTCCCTTTTGTTTTCTTTGTCGTTGTTCTGCCTGGGATGTCAGATCAGCTGATCAATCACTGACAGTGAGAACAGGTTTGCCTATTTATTCCGTCTTAGCGGAGGGGTTGAGGGGTGGGCCCTGTCAAGATGTAGGAAGATAGGTAAGGGAGTTCTTGTGGTGTGCATTCCTATGTATGGATGCCCATAAATACATCTTGCATTAATGGTTTGTTAATTATTTTGTGTGATTTGGATGCTAGCTCGTGTAAAAACACCCGATTTACCTGGGCAGGTGGTACAGTGAGGTGCCGTTAACTGGCGTACGGGGTGAAAGGAGTTCGGCAGCTAGCTGTGAGGCTGCAGCTTCCATTTGTTTGATGTTGTTTTGCTTCAGTTTAATTTAGTGTTATTGAATTTCCTTGGGTTCCATTTTTGCCTTTGTTCCAGAAAACGTTTTGTAAATTGCACTAGATCTTTTTATCGACCTGGTTCTTTGGTATCAATTCTTAAAGTTTTCCAGTGCAAAACCACCTCATCTGCACTATATATGGACATTAAGAAATCTGTTCAGGTGAGCCATATCACAGAAATGGTCCTGTTTAATTAATCTATAGTGCGTGGTCTAAAGTGTATGATGTAAGTGTATTTTGGGCATGTCAAATTCCAATTTTGGCAGTTAAAGAGTGCATAATGTGGGCGCACAGTAAGGCGCAAGGGGCATAGGGGTTGTATTTAGTCCCTTAATTAATCATAGGTGTTTTTTGGGCATAACATGGATTCAATAATCAGAGTGTTCCCTGTCATAGCCAGGTGCACCTTCACCTGGTGCACAGCTATTCACATGGTGCTAGCACCTTTGGAGTCTTAGATAACCTTTCTCTCTAACTTTTTTTTTATGTTGACAAGCCTGAGACTGTCTCCAACATGGTTGCTCATCTCCTGTACTGGTGATAAACATGTCCATCCGAGCTGTCAGCATGCTCCAACCTAACTCACCTAACATTTTCTATGAGGAAAATAAATGGGACTTTTATGCCACTTCCTCCTTTCATTTCTCACTCATCTGTATGTCTTCTGCTTTATTCGGTATCTTCATTTAAGGTGGTTTACTTAAACAGTTATCTGGGAGCTAAGACAGGGGAAGATCAGAGGCTACGCACAATCCATTGTGAGATCACCTGCGGCCTGTTGAGCTGTGGTTAATCACCAAAATTAGGTGCCTAATTTGCTCATTTGCAGCCCCTATTAGCATACCAGCCCTGCGCCCAAATTAAGGGTTCATACAGACCCCCAGTGACTCATTTCCTCTTCATCCCCACTCGTTTCCTCTGTAGCAATCATTCTCCTTATTCTGTAGTAATTTGATTGAGTCATGAATTAGACTGCAGATACAGTGTGAAAATGTAGTGAAATGAAGGAAATCAAATCTGTAGTTTTTTAAAAAGATGTCTTCTCAGTGTTGTGTTGTTTGCATGCTTTTCAGAGGCAATATCCATCCATTTCTTAGAACAATGTGAACACCAAACCCCTGCCAGTAAACCCTCCTCACATTACTGCACTGAGCCCCATTAGCACACAAGTAGCACTATGAGGAGGTAATTAACAAATTACAACCAAACACTTTTGTTCCATGAGACACATTTACAGAGATAATGAAATTTACTGAATTCACCAGTGATGCAAATATTTAAGGTCAAGACTTAATCATTTGTTATTTCTGGATTTAGCAAAGCAAACTGGGAAGTTCATGCCAAAAAGCTCTCAAAATCCTCCTCCAGAGATCCCAGCACTACCTCTGCTCCCATAAGAGAAGAAGAAAGTTATGTGCACTAAAAACAAAAGTACAACTGAAACCACCAAGAGTTCTCAACTCACAGGAGTGTATTATCAAGGGACCTTTGTGTTCATGAAAATGCTATAGGTCTGGAAATTTAACTTTACAAATTGCAGAGAAGGAAAGGGAATACAAATCACTGATTATGCTGGCAGTTTTCACTCCATCACTCCAGGTCTCCTGTTAGAAGTAGTCCCATGTGAAAAGAGCTTTAGTAACAGCGATGAGCTGGTGAAGTAAAGCCTTAGGAAAAACAAGCAGTAGTGCTCCTCCCTAACACCCTCCACCCAGGCGGCCTGCGAGCTCCGCGCTGGTTGTTGCTGTACGGCCTCCTACACCACTGAGGATTGTTTAATGAAGCAAGGGCAGGCTCACTGACAAGCATGGTTAGTGAGAAACTGACAAGTGTGGTTATGACAAGCCTTGTCTTACCTACCTTGTGGGAGACAAGGGCAAATGGACTTATTCTTTTGTGTCTTTTGTGTGTGTGTGTGTGTGTGTGTGTGTGTGTGTGTGTGTGTGTGTGTGTGTACAAGCATGCATGCATGCTGCTGTGTTTGTGTAATTTGTGGAACGGGAATGACAAGGGAGTGGGATGTGAAGGGGGGTGGGCAGAGTGCTTACAGATCTTGACATTTCTATCTAAGAAAGCCTGCTCATAGCTGGTCAGGTGTGTCAGGGTGAGTGGTGCCTAAGATGCTGTGCCCACGTCTCAGGAGGACATGTTACTTAACCTGCCTGAGCGCCCCTGCTGACACTGAAGCAGCTCGCGGCAAAAGGCCACAGAACAGCCCTGTCCTAACGTTTTGCCATTTCGCCTCAAATATTCAGCTTTGTTCAGCGGAAGCTTTCACAATCACAATTGAGATGTATTTTCCCTTTTTATTGTGGAGCTAATGTGAAAAGGTTTCCGGTCCTATGCTACAGCAGCTCTCAACAGTGGTCTTTTCATTGGCAGGCAGTGACAAAAAGATATTTACAGTGATTGTTCCCGCTGATCTGATAACTCTGAAATAGGCAGTTGGTCGTTTGATCAGTCCACCTTTGGTCCAGACAGGATTGGATGGATTGCTGTGAAAGTTGGTACAGATATTCATGGTGCCCAGAGGATCAATTCTATTGATTTTGATGATAGCGTTGAATTCTCCTGTACCACTACCATGAGGCTGGCATTTGTAGTTCAGAGTGACTTGTCTTAACAACTGTTGGATGGACTATCACACACTTTGGTGCAGATATTCATGGTCTTTGTGAATGTTGGTGGTCCCCTGACGTTTCTTTTTCATTTGTCCAATGCTTGGGGTGGCTGTGGCTCAGGAAGTAAAGCGGGTTGTCTGCTAAATGAGAGGTTCTTGACCTTTTCATGTTAAGTACCCCTACATTGATACACATCAGGTCACAGACCACCATTTGATATGATTTCACTTCAAGGACCTCCATCTGAACAGACTTCAGTTGTTAGATTATGATGAAGGCCAGAATTCTACATTTGCCAGTACAGCTGAGGAGATAATTGTGCAGGAATTTAAACATATGATCAGAATATTCACTCTGAATATGACTCTTACTTACATTGGGTTCCCTTTTATAGTGATAAATAAACCATTCCCCATATTTCTGGGGACCCCTCAAAGACCTCTGGGGTCCCTTGACCCATTATTCCTGACACCTGGTCATTCATTACATTTACCTTACCACAACAGCTAAAGATTAAAGACTAAATTTGGTTGTCAACTTTAATTTACCAGTCTGGTTCGTTTACAGTGAACCTAAAAGCCTCACAAAGCTGCTAGCATGACAGTAGGTTTGTGGACTCTCATTTTGAAGCCTAGAGTTCTGCATTTTGGCCGTTGCTATCTTGGATTTTTAGAGCCAGAAGTGACTATATGTGGACAAGAGAGTGAAGCTGTGGAGGAGCTATGGGTGTATCTGAGTCAAAGACTGTGGCCGTCCTCCAAACGGCCATGCACTTAGTTATGTGTAACTTGTACTTATGTGTAGCCTTAATTAAATTTCAGTGGGTGAGCTTCTAAAAATTCATGCAGTGTACCGTTGTCATTAATGGGAGAATTAGCTGTAGAGACCAAAATCGCTTTTTGTATCAGGCTGTAAACATGTTTATTTTTACATGGGGGTCTACGAGGACTAAATCGTTTTTGGAGCCAGCCTCAAGTGGCCATTAGAGGAACTGCAGTTTTTAGCACTTCTGCGTTGGCTTCAGTTTTCAGCCCTGGAGGTTACCGCTTGCTGTTTACCATCATGACAAGGCAACCTCTACAGTGAACAAATCTGCAAATTGGTCACTGCCGGTATGTTTAATTAATTTTTCATATATCTATTGTTGCTAGTAAAGCCTGATTAACATTTATAGAGGCACTTGATTAGGTTGGGGGAAAATTGTGGTAAGGGTTAAATATTTATAAAGTCTAATTCAAACAATTCTAACAGTTTGTTTTGCCAATCACCCATCAAGTCAGTTTATATTTAAATTACTTTGGTGTGGTATAAATTAATTGCAAAATAGATATTTTCTAGGAGACAGGGTTGCTTTTGCCTGATGCATTTGAAGCTTGTTGATTTTGCTGCAGTTTCCCTTTCCTGTGCAGATGTATCCCAGTTTAATAATAGCCATTTTTTTTAATATCAGACCTTCATTGATGCATCAGCGGGTCATCACACTATACAAACAGCGTGGTGACCCGCTGAACTCCAGCTTCGTTCACACCATCCTCTTCAACCTGCCCACGTCGTATTACCTCGATATGGAGGTGACAACACAGATTGCAGTGGTGCATTAGTGCTGATAAGGTCAGCCATTCAACAGTAGAGTAGGCCATAATCTTCCCTGACTTGACCTTTCCAACATAGATTAACTCCATTAGCCATGCAGGAGAGCCGTGCAGATGAGCAGCCTGTCACTACCGCACTACTTTCTAGTACTGAGAAATGGAAATGGGATTGCATACATATATATAAATATATGAGTAGGACGATTTAGGAATGAAAAGCCCCTGAGCAGTGAGACTCTCTGGCAGGCAGAAATAATGCAGTCACACCAATTGTGCAGAGGCCTCACCCTAAGGTATGCCTGGATGTGATTCATGTGTCACAATGAGTCTCTGTGATTTCCACTACATCAGCGGAGGGCTTAAATTTACCTGATTTCTGTGCTGCATTCATGCACCTGTGACTCACAGAACCAATGAATGGCCCAGAAGAAGATGGAGGGGGTGGGGAGGTGGTTTGCATCTTGACTCACAGCAGAGGGATATTGTTAAGCTTTGCAAGAAGACAGCGTGTATCTGAAGCCCTGTCCCAATGCTATCCATCTCTGTGGCAGCTTTGACAAAGCAATCGAATATTTCCTCCATGACTGTGGCGCATTACAAACTCGGATTTCTGTTCAGAATTGTGATTGCAGGCAAGAGTTTCCTTGACAGAGGCATTGGACAAATGCAGTGATGAAGCCAATGTGTCATTGAAAATAATAGGTATCATTGCAAACTGAATACTTTGGAGGCAGCTGTGGCTCAGGAAGTAGAGCAGGTGGTCTTTTAATCTCAGAGTTGGCGGTTCAACTCCAGGATGCCAAAGTGTCCTTAAGCAAGACACTAAACCCCAAATTGCTTCTGGGCAGGTCAGCACCTTACATGGCAGCTCTGCCATTGGTGTAGGAATGTCTGTGTGAATGGAAGGCATGTTGTAAAGCACTTTGTTTGGTTAAGTAGGAAGGCGCTGTAGCTAAACTCATATGATTGAGTCATACTGCGTCCAACCTTCACTTCTGACTTAACCTCAATCTTGCCCTGGTGTTGAATGCATGAATGTGCTAAAAGAGCATGTTCATTACTGAACTCATCAGTTTGTAACAGTACTTGATTGTGAGTGTCGCTCACTCTTGCACCAGCTTGTTTTATGGCACAACACACAGCACAACATAGCTACCAGTACTACTGAAGCCAGTTCATATGGATGTTTGAAGGTCTTTTACGAACAAATCAGTGAGCTACAGACTCCAACAGAGGAAAAAATGTCACTATTATAACCAAAATTTGCTGCCAGGTCTGAAAAACAAGTCCTAACATCCACCACTCAGGCAAGGACATCAAAATTCAAAATTCTAAAGGACATGTCAAGTTGAGGCATGCAACCAGTCTTGGCAAATACTGCATCTGTGAGTAAATGATAATCACAAGATTATATATTATTCTATGTATTCAAGATCCAGCGTGTAGGATTTAGGGGCATCTATTAACAGAAATGGTGTGTAACATTTAAAAGTATTTATTCTTTGGTTTACAGTAATGTGAAACTAAGAATCATGGTAATCGTTAGTGCTAATATCGTAGGCAACTGGACGTGCTTGTGTTTCTTTCTTTTTCTTTGTTTCTTGCTTGCGACCCTTTCAGAGTCGTTAAGGTCACAATGTGAGTCGTTGACCCACCTGGCCACCATGTGAATCGATAGGGTCACCCCTACAACTCTGCAAGGGTTCACACGCACACAGGGTTTATAGCCTGCAACTTCATACCAGTCATTTAGAAGTGAAGAAGCTTCTTGGATGAGAGGCGAAATGCAAGCAAGTCCAGTTGCCTACGATATTAGCACTTACGATTACCATGACCCGGATGACTGAGAATCTTCACAGATAAGAATCATGGTGTTTTAGTTACCTTAGAATGGGCCTTTTATATCTACATACAGAGCAGGTACTCACCCTTGGAGTGTGCCATGTTGTTTTTACAGTAGCCCAGAATGGACAAACCAAACAGTAGCTCTAGACAGGGCCATTCTGATTTTTGAGTCAGCCACCATAGTTGCTCGGCTCATGGGAGAAGTTTCCTTGGTTGCTATCTGCAACCTCACCTCTCATTCAATCCTAAACACTAGACCTTATAAAAATAGGATGTATAAACATAAACTTGTTCAATTTTTTTGGGACTTAGTTGAAAATTCAGAATATGTAACTATGAACATGAGCTAGTTTATTTTAATATATGTGAACTGAAGTTTGAGTTAGCTCTTGTGAAGTGTGAACATGCACAACTTTGTCTAGCGCTGAAGTGATTAATCCATTGACAGTGTTGGGGAGTAGTTACACGTAATTAAGTTACAAATGAATCACATTACAGTCATTAAACAATATGTTGATCATACCATGGGTTTACACCTGGAAAGAATCCTTAAGTTAAAAAGTTTGTATCTAGAACATAACATTCATTCTGTTACCCTGCATTTTATCCCCATGCAGGAATGCGTTCTTTTGGCATCGTCTATTTCTGGACATTTTTCAGCTTTATTTCCAAGTTTAAAACATTTGTGAGGAAAGTAATCAAAAAGTAATGAGATGTATTAATATTCATTACTTCAGTGAAGTGATTAAAATAGTTACATTGGCCTACTCATTAGGCGTGTTATTATATTTCAAAAGTTACTTTCCCAACACTTCCCGAAAATATTCAGAAATCAAGAAATAACTCTAGTCCTTTATCAAGTGGTGTGAACATTCACTGAGAATGTGCTTATTTTCTCTCCTTTTTATTGTTGCAAGCTCAATACCTTTGGGTTTCACACCAAACAAGACAAGGCCTCACCAGACATTCAGAGATGCTTAGCAGTCAACCCTGATGATAAAAAAGAGTCTTTGCAGCTCTACCATAGTTAAACATTGCATGAAATGGTTTCTTTAGCTAAATCTAAAGGCTACAGAGAAGTCTTTTCTTTTCCAGCCTGTTTGTCCTCTTCCCTGTGGTCCCACACTAATTGCCTTGCCTGCCTTGCCCTGTGTCTGTGAGAATCTGAACAACGGCAGTGTTAATGAGACGGGACTCGCTACTTTACTGGTGTCTCAACCCAACTTTAGTGTCATAATGGCAATTACCACCTGCCACGGTCATGTGAGGCAGCTGGCAGTCTCTCCAGGCTGCGTGTACATGCAAATAAGCATGCGTTGGTGTTCTCGCTGCCATCTTGCATGTTTACATCTCATTTCCGAGGATCACCAAAGCCCTTTTTTTTCTTGTAGTACAATGTGTCCGGGTCTGTTCACACTTGCTCTTTTTTTCATACTGCCACCATCTTCTTTCACCATTGTTAAATATAATGGGGAGCTGCTGGAAAGCATACAAAATATTTGCGAAATAAGTTAAGCCTGGCCTCTTTCTAGGCACAGAAGGATAACACACTTTCTAAAGCTGTGGAAAGTTCAGCCTTTTAGAGGTGACCAGGCACACTCCTCCTACCCTGGAAATCCAGAGTTCTCGCGAGAGCACAATTTGAATTAGCTCAGCGAGTCACTCTGGCAATCAGTAATGGTGCTCATTACCCATGCCGTTGGAGCCGAGCTGCACCAATCACATCTGTGTATCTGATATAGGTGGGCCAGAGGCGAGCTAAACAGATGACGACAGCGCTGGGACAACGAAGTCCAGAATCAGTCAGTAAACATTGCAAGATGGCTATGGATGAACACCAGTTGTTTGAAACGGCTTTGGCCGCTACAATGAACGAGTTAGACTTGGCTTTTTCTCTAAAAGAGGAACAGAAGACGGCGCTCAAATCTTTCCTTTGCAAGAAGGACGTTTTTGCTGTTTTGCCGACCGGATACGGTAAGAGTCTGTTCTACCAGTTAGCTCCGCTGGTAGCTAAGCGTATACGTCACCCCGTGTATTGTTCTGATTGGTCGTAGTGTTATCCAATTGCGTGCAGTGATATTTTCAAACGCATGCTTGGTGCCGCCCCTCGAGTTGGGCCATTTGCATTACTCATAGCCAGACCCTAAATCTTTCTAGATTTGGGTCTGGATTTCCAGGCTACACTCCTCCTCTTCCGTTGCAGAAGCACAAGCAGCCTTTCCTTTTCAATGAAATACACAGAAACACAGACTGTTAGGACATGTGATAACTCTGAACATGCATTATATATCACAAGCTATTTTACAATAAAAGAACAAATGCTTCATGTTGTGTATCTTACTTCATTTTTCCTGATATCAGTATAAAATGCATTGGCAGCAGCACAGTATGTGTTGCAAACATGCACACGCTAGCATGGATCTGCATGTGTTTCAGACCTACTGCATTGGGCAACGCTTCACAGAGAGTCGAAGTGATCTGAAACGCTATAGAGTGGCCTTTGGCAGTGCCATAGGCAATATTCCCCTTAAGGACAGAAGGAAGAACAGAGGGGCACGCAGAGGAGAGATATGAGCATGAAGGGAGTAGATAGAGAGGAGCTTGTGGGAGACAAGGAGCGGGAGACGGGCACATCTCAGGGATTTTAGGGAGTGGGGTTGGGGATGGGAGGTGTTTACCTGCAGCCTCAACTCCCCTTGCCCCCCTCCTCCTCCTCCTCCTCCTCCTCCTTTTCAGAAAGTACTGGTGCTCCCAAGCTGACAGCTGAGGTCAGACAAAAGACCCGGCAAAAAGCCCTCCAGCATTCTTGCTGCGTGCTGCCCGTCAAAAGGCCGTGAAATAAACACGAACATGAATGAAACACTGAAAACCAGAATAAGCGAAGGCTGAAGAAACAGGCTGCTTTTTAAACCGAGAGAGACAACGGAAAGAGGGGGAGTGAGACGGCAGGTCGAGATTCACAGAGTGTTTGTGAAATGGCTGATTCCATTAGTTGCATCACTACCAGGTGAGGTTTGAACTGCATTTGGAAAAAAATAAAAAAAATAAAAAATCTGAGGAACCCGAGAGGAACAGCGAACGGGACAGAACTGAATGTCCCTGAATAAGTTTGTGTGTAGCTGGTGGTGCATTGTGTTGCAGCCATTTATCTTCTTTTTCTCACCACCTCTGTATGTGTGTGTGTGTTTATGTGTGCATGCACTCCTTTCATGGTTGGCAGAACAAGTAAATGGAGTTAGTGCAAAGCGGTAGCCTTGACTTTAAATTTGTTTAATATGAGAATTTGTGATTTTTCTGAAATGTCTCCACCAGGCCACCATCTATGGAAATAAAAAAAGGACTTACCTTAGGTTTGATCCACGACCTTTATGAAAATACATCAGGAAATCAAATAGAAAGTGTTTCACAGCCCTTAGGTCTGCCTAAAGGACATCATAGTTCACAGTCAGTCAGTGGGTGATGAACTGCTACATAGAGTTACCATTGAAAGAATAAATAAATTTGAATTCAGTGTCATCAGCAAAAGGAATCAAAAAATGTCTCCTCTGTAACCACACCCATGAAAACACATATTACATGGCGCGTGAAGCACCACCTGAAAAGGAGTTGTTAGTTTGGGGATTAGAAGGAAGACATCATGTTAATTGCCGTTTTAACAGGATATAAATATGATCAGCAGAGATGGGTGTGACAGCCCAAGGTTTGTCAAGGGAGAGGCAAATATTAGATTTCAAAGTGTATATCCAACTTTTTTTAGCATGTAAGATTAACTTTTAGTCACACCCTCTCAGTTCACGCCCCAACAAGTGTCATTCATCTGAAGGAGTTTTGAAATACTGTGAGCCTGAGTTTCCCCGAGACTGTACTATTAATTGTGTGTTTGTATCTTCACCGTACACCTGCTTCTCGTTGGTTTCTTATCATACACTGTAAGAAAAATATTACTTTTATAAGAAAATATTTAAGGCTAAAGTCTGGCACCCTCTCATAGGTAAAGACAGTGTAAGTTTTTGCACAGACAGGGGATCTTGCAAGGTCACAATTTCTAAGACTGCACAGATTCCTTTAGAGATTATTTCCCATCCTGATCCTGGTGGAAAATACTATGCCAAACTAATCTATAAAGAAACTGTATTTGCGTACAAACTTTACATTTTGGATTTTGTCACCTCAACTTGCTACCAGCCTCTGTTAGTTAGCTGCACTACTTTAGTGGGAGAAGACTGTGGGAATGAGGATTTCTCAATAAAATAAGTGCTGGTTTCTCTCTTGTTCAGTCCTTCCTGTTTTGGTGTCATCTGTCTTCAGTATTTGCATGACACCAAGGCTAAACAGATGTTAGAATTAATAGTATGGAATTGGAGTACAGTGCTATGAGGTTGTGGTCACGCCTTGGTAGCATCAGCTAACCTACCCAATGGACACACCCACGGTATTTATTAAGGCTGGGAATCTTATGTTTTTGTTTTTTTCCCCCCAATATCAGTAACAGTGCCTACATGGTGCCTGAACTAAATTTTCTTTTTTACCAGCTCATTTTATTGCAAAGGCAAATTTGAACTTGAAACTGAACAATATATTACTATATAAAGTCTACTTACATAAATATGAATTAATACAAAACACTATTCACAAATTCACGTAACAAATATACATAATAAATTAAACCTAACCCAACTATAATAATTTAATACTAAATAAGTAGCCTGGTCCGTTTCCAATTCAAGGCTAACTTTGCTCGCTAACTTCGGAGCTGACCCCCTTCTCTTTAATCAGCAGGTGGTAAGAAAGACACAGGTGCTTGACTTGGGTCTTGAGGGGTTGCAGTATTTATACAGTGACAAAGAACCTTAACTGTACTCTTACTTACTTAGACTTAGTTCCTCCCGTTCTTATTGTAACATTGGGCGACGAGTCCCTTCCACTTGCTCCGGTCCCTGGCGACCCTCCTTGCACTATGCCAGCTGACACCCATCTCCCTTAGGTCTTCCTTAAATGTCTGTCTCCATGTCTTCTTTGGCCTCCCTCCCTTCCTCTTGCCGCCCTCAGGCACCCAGTCCATTGCCACACTCGCTGGTCTCTCTCTTGGCAGTCGGAGTACGTGACCAGCCATTCTTTTTCTCCTGTCAGAAATCATGTCAGACAGTAGCGCCACCCCTGCCCTTCTCATCACCTCATCGTTGGTGATGTGGTCTCGCCATGAGATCCTCAAGATGGTTCTGAGGCATTGTTGCTGGAAGACATTCAACATGTTGGTAATGCTGTCGGTCCTCATCCATGTCTCACAGGTGTAGGTCGCTGTTGGAGGCGTAGCTTGATGGCCGCAGTGATAGCTCTGGACGACCATTGCAGAGCCTTTGGAACACTCCTGCAGCTTTGCCGATTCTTGTTGGTACGTCTTTCTCCACATCTCCGGTACTCGAGATGTTACTGCCAAGATATGTGAAGTTCTTGACGTACTCGATGTCATACTTGCCTAGAGTGAGTGGTGGGTGGTGTTGATCCTGTCTGACGATCATGTCCTTGGTCTTCTCGTGGTTGTACTCACATTGCACTAATATGTATAACTACTCTGCTCCGGTTAACTTCATACTGTCTGCTCCGGTTGCTACGACCGCACTAACGTGTCACCATCACGCACCCAGTCTCTCCCTCTCACGGCCACGCACTCGCTATGCACACAACGCAATCTGGCACCGAAATGAGCCGCTGAACTCTGCGTCATGATTCGGCCCGGTAGGGACTGCTCGTATAGGAACCAATGTTGGCACCAGGATGTGGTACCCAACACTTGTAGTTATACAAGAAGCAGCTTCAGGCAAAGGCAGGGTTAATGCACAGCCACCATGTCATTGTACATCATCTCTGTTTGTCATCTGAACACAAAAAGCAGTTGTTACACACCAAACTGTCATTAGACATGTGTTAATACTGATGTTCCTTGCTTGTAGCTGTCCTTTCAAAACCTCGCAAGTTTCCAGTTACATGATGTACAACCCCAGCCGCTGCCTTTCAGCCATACAATCTCTTTCTCATCACACACACATCAGCTGCTCTGCCCGTCCACAGACCACAAATGTAGGGTGAGATCCACCATGCCCGGACGTAGCCACGCTCAGCTGTGTAACACAATAGCATCCCAGTTCCCCCTGCAAATAGCTGTCCTTCATCCGCAGTCATATTTCAATCACAGCGTCACATCGTGATGTTTAAGGGCACATTTGTTGGATCTTAGAGATGTGTTTCTTCTTTTGTTGGATGAACATCACGACAGCTTTGTCAACTGTGTAATCTGTGTATGTATGTTTACTCCATTCAAACACAAGAAAGACTGTGTCCCTCCTTGTTAGAGGACCGTGCACCACAGGCTCCTGCTAATGGCATCAGTCACAGCAGATGTGAGTCTGAAGTCATCATGTTTTCTTTACAGCTGATTTTGCTCTGGTTTCACTGAGTTGATTAGAATCTATACATGAATCATACTGGCTATTATATTTCACACGGGGAGGAAAGTGTGACATTTTAAAAGAGAAATAAAATGACTCAATAAGTCTTTAAAGCTATATTCCACCAGATATTTAACCACACATTTCCTGTGGCTGCAAAATGCTCAGCAGAGAAACAGGTTTGAGCCCAGATGCACGGCCGAGGCAGCTGAGTTCACGTTTACTTCCAGTCAAAGATCAGGAAAAGTCCAAAACCAGGCAGGTGGATAAAACTGGCAGACTTATGCAAAAAGGTCAGACAGAGTGGGCAAAGGTCAGATGGGGAGACAGAGCATCGAGCTGGCAAGTCAGGCAAGCAGAACAGAAGACTGGAAAGCAAAAGGGTGAATGGAAATTGGCTGGTATATATACTGCAGGGCTCATGGGGAAAGTAGGAACAGGTGTGCGGGTAGTTTGAGTAGGTCAGCTGATGGGAATGGCAGTTAAAGGGGTTACTGCTTGGCAGGAAGTTGTAAAAGGATCTCAAATGATAAGTTTGTATGTGGCAACCCTATTTGCCTGGGACTTGTATCACCTGGGGGCCTCTGGTAACTTGTAATAACTCTGCAGGTTGTCTGTGATCTTAATCCCATGCAAATTTGCCATGTCTGTAATGTCAAGCAAAAATTCCACTGCAAATTGCCCAGCATATTTTGCTGAATATAAAGGTCATGTGATAATTTAGCACTGTGCAAATCAGCATCTGGATGATTTGAGGTTGTATGTCTCTTTTCTCTGCGTCTTCTTCCTGCCTCTCTCCCAGTCAAGAGTTACAGAGGCTGTGTTGGCAATTATAAATGAAAGTTTTGGCAGCATTTTGGGTGCAAAAGTCTCGTCTTGCCAGGCAGCATGGAGACCCATTTGCAGAAAAGTCAGAAGAGCAAAAGAGATGATGAGATGGATGGCATGTGAAAGAATCGGTTCTGTTTGTTCAGCCCACATCTGAAGGAAAGAAGAAGGTTAACACTGTAGATCACTGCTGGTGGTGTTTTATGGTGTTTCTGTATTGGGTAAAGTGGAGTAGAATGACTCTGTGTATCATATCTGAGGTGAAATGTCAGTAAATTTAAGTGAAATACAGACTTTGCTTATCCCGTGCCAATGTACCGCATTCTGGGGGTAATTTCTAGATCACATGAGGTCCCCAGGTGATACTAGTCCTGTGCGAATAAGGCTTAAGAGTTGACTGGCATTGTGATACAAAAGGCATTTACTGCATTTGTATACTTTTACCAGCTCCTCTCATCTGGCATCTGGATCATAGCAGCTGGATAGTCAGAGGTCACAGCTGAGAGATTTTAGCGGAGAAATTTGACAAAAACTGTGAAAGTGAGAGGAACCTTTGAGTTCACCTTGACAACAGACTGGACTGTAAATGTAACACAGAGGCTGTTAACAGGAAAAGGACAGAACAGAATGTACTTCCTGAGGAAACCCAGGTCTTTAAATGTGAGCAACACAGTGTTGCACAGCTTTTACCTGTCTGTTGTTGCAAGCACAGTCCTCTGCAGTCTGCTGCATTGTGCTGGGGCATTGGTGTCAGAGCTGGTGACCAAAACAAAGAGAACTAACAGATCAGAAAGGCAGGCTTTGTTCTGGGAACCACCTCGGAGCCGTTAGTGGTGGTTGTGGAGAAGAGGATGCTGCACAATCTGTTGCGCGTCATGGAAAACACCTCACATCCTCTTTACGACCTACTGGTCAAACACCAGAGCACTTTTAGTAAAGGACTGATCTGGCTCCACTGGGACAAGAACAGCGACAGAAGGTCCTTCCTGCCTGTACAACCAGTCCCCTCTGGGTCAGGACACAGGGGGGTGAAGCTCCACTCTTCCTCCCTAACGGACCTAGACTCACAAGTCAGTCTTTAGACGCTTCGCTTAACTAAAGACTGATGACTTTCTCCCTGATTTTGTGTTTAGATGGGCGGATACAATTTCAGAGTTTAAAAAAACTCCCTACGTTGCAGAACCAGTAGTAAATCTGTAGGGCGGTCCTTCGGTGGCTCGCTGAACTCTTGTGCTTGTAAACATAGTCTGACTAAAAACACATGTAGCGGTACAAAATGACTCAGCCGTGCTTGCAGAAAACTCCGTCAAAGTTAGTGGATGTTTGTCGCTTTTGCGGCGACACATTCTCGCCAACTAAAAGAAACAAACATAATCTTTTACAAGGCCATGACTCATACATCCGGCCGGACTATAGAGGCAATTGCCTTGTAAACAACAAGGCAATTGCCTCTATAGTCCGGGTAGAAAACCAGCAGAGCTTTTAGCTATATATATATATATATATATATATATATATATAGCTTACGTATCACATTTTTCACATCACTGTATCACCGTTTGGACTAATCCGATGTTTGTAAAGTCTATAAACGCAATGATTGAACAAACACTACTATTTCTGTGTGCACGTTTAGCTGGGCTAACCGTTAGCTGTTAGCCCTGTTAGCCGTTAGCGGTGTCTGTAATAGGCAATAACTCATTAAACGGTCCGTGAAAAAAAAATCTTTTCCAGCGGATATCTTAGTTACAACATGATTGAGCTAGCAAAGCAGTTTTGTGTTGCTATGTGTGGTATTTTTTCAGTTTTGGGAAATCACGATGTCTAGAAAGCATCAGCTGACAGGGACAGCTAACACTAGCAGCAAAGCTAACATCAGGACATCATCTGTTAAAAGCCTTCCGTTGTCGGATACGACATGAAACTACTCCAGTTAGCTCAATCATGTTGTAACTAAGACATCCGCTGGAAAAAATATTTTCTTCACGGATAAGCACACATTTGATAAAACGGAGTTAAATCTCTCTGCATCCATTTTCAAGCTCTCTGTGTGTTTGTTTCCTTGCGGACGAAAAAAGGGGGAGCGCACATTTCCGAGAAGGCGTGTCCTTATCAAAAATGCAAGAGGCGTTGCTCTGTTGCCGGCCGTTTTCGCCGGTGTGTTAAACACGCTTTAGAAAGGAGTGTCCCCAGACTATCAGAAGGCGGAGATCTCTGATTGTCTGGTGGCGAGACTATAACGGACCTGAACTGATACAAACTGATACACCGGGGGTGTCATACTCATTTTAGTTCAGGGGCTGGACCTGAGAAACCATCAACCATCGCATACTAACTAGATACACACACAAAAAAACTTTGATGTAGTAAAGATGCTTCATTTTCCGGATCGGTGTAGTGTCAAATGTCCTGGACTGCTAAATATTTCACCTATTGCCGGGAATTATGGAACTTTTTTTTTTTTTTGATGGCACTTCAAGTTTTAGATTTTCAAGGTAGAAATGTAGGACTTTTACTTCAGAATATTTCTATATACTGATACAGTAAAAAATATTTGAGTTTTGTGTCTGTATGTTGACGGACATGTCCTCAACATCAGTATAATCTTTTTCATTTTTATTTCCAGCAACCCAAAAATCAAAGAATAAAGACATTTCCCTCACAAATTAGTGATATTTACTTTTTAATGTATAAGGGACACGGGTAATTAATTTTACACTTCTTCTAAATGTATTGCAATTAATCGCATTTCTATATTGTTGTACGCATTTTGAAAACCGAATGTAGTCACACATCCTTCTGCTAACTTTGCTAAGTCTGTCGCTAGCTCCCCCTGTCAGTTCAGTCGGGTCTGTTTGAAGGCAATATTTTCATGTAACACATTAATGTCAGTATATGGATGCACTACAGTGGTAACGTTGGCTTATGTGACCATGGCGATCAGAGCAGCCCCTTTTACACAGAGCCGGATTGGCGAGTTGATCTGAGGTGCCCAATTTTCTGCCGCGTAGGTGTAAACATATTGGCGGAACCGTTTTGGTTTAAAAAGAACAAGGCGCACTTCCACCACGGGACAGGCTGTTGATGACTTGTGGGAGGAGCTGTTGATGACGCTGCACGTGCGAACCACTGGCAGTGGACTAACAGGAAACAGCTGATAGCAGGAATGAGCAGCTAGTAGCAAGAGGGAAACACAAACCTGACAGACACTGTAAAGATGAGCAACTGGGGAGACAAGGAATTGCGCGTCCCCCCCCATTGCCCCGAAAAAGGTGCATTCTGTATAAACAAAAGTAGGCAGGTGGCATTTCGCTGCACTCCCCGATTTTGTTTTTATACTGCCAATGCTGAACGAAGACTGATTGCGCTTTCCTGCAAATTTGCACAATTCCTATTCCTAAAAAGGGCTAGTGACTGCCAGCTTGACTGCAGTTCATTATGCTACATTACTAACTGTATTGACTAGCCGTAGCTGGGTCACTTCCTCGCTAACACTGCAAACAGATGTGATCAGCATGACTTTGTACTGATACAAAGTCACGGTGTTTATAATGCGTCTGTTCAGAACATGGTGGCTTATGTTGGTTATTGTCATATTTGTGCTAGTTTATAGTTTCAGCCATTAGTGTGGTTGCTGTTACATATCTTGAGACCAGCTGTATTTTCCAGTGTAATCAGGAGCCATTCATTTTATTATACCAAGTAACTATTGCACCCAGTATCAAACAAAGGCTTGCAAAAATATTATGATGGAATATAAACAACTGATGACGGTGGTGGACAAGAATATTGAAGGTGAAGGGCCAGATGAGATCCTTCGGCGGGCCAGTTCCAGCCCACTGGCCATGTGTTTGACTTCCCTGACTCACACCATTCGACACCTTTTATTGTGTGATCCATAAATGCACAAATTCAGAGTATCATTTTCATTTAATTTTGCACCACGGGTGCATCTACCATCCACGGTGAAGGTTCTGTGTTGTGAGAGAACAATGAAGAGAGCCTTGAAGCATTCAGTAACCCTATTTTCCTGCACACACTCCGTACGCACAGCAAACCTCTGGCTTTATTTGCCGCATTAAAATTCTCCTGTTGCAGTGGAGTGCACAACTGGGTGCTTTCATCTAGCGAAGTTAGGAAGTCAAATTCATTGTTTGATTGGTGCTATTCCCCCCCTCCCCCTCCCCCATCTAAAAAAAAAATCTCTGTGCCTTAGGCTGTGCTTGCAAGCCTTTTGTTCACACAGAAGAAGGATCAATCCATGAATCAAAGATTTTCTAGATCCATTTTTTCCTGTTTTACCCTCCACCCTTGTTGAAGCCAGGGAAGACACATTTATTTTCCAATGCGGGGAACTGAGAAACTCAAGAGACCTGAAAGGAAGGACAATTTTACACGTTGTGTCTTTTTTCTAAACCCACACTGTTATCTATCAAGGCCTGTCTGCAACATACAGTAGCAAACAATTTCATTTTTCACAGGGAGACCCGGGAGAGTTAAGTACACAGTGTTTTGTGTTTGTAACATACTGTATTTTTATTCTTTATCACTTTATAGAAGATTAGAAGGACTTTCTTTTTCCCCCTCTTAGTAGTTTTCTAAGGATTTCTCAGTATTTGTCAAATTCCTCCACAGACTCTTCACAGCATTGATGTGTGTGAACCATTTAAATCCACTGTAGTAATCCAGTTATACATATTAGATTAATTTAAAACCAGCTTGTCTTATTTATTTCCATGTGATTCTCATCTCACAGTGATGGTAACATGGAAGACGGAATGGCATTGACATGTAATGCTCTTTGACACTGTAACAGTAACTGACTGCTACTGAACAATGGGCCTCATTCACTAATTGTTCATGAGAAAAAAATTGCTTAATTAAACTTTTTCTGCAGTTTTCACAAAGGTGCTGACATTCACCGATGTTTTCATATTTTCATTTGTTCTTGGGTAATAACAGAATCTACGAAGTGCAAACAAGAGCACACATTGTAAAACAGGATTTAAATTACAATATTCATTTTCATTATTTTACAAAGCATTTTGGTCTTTTAAAATAAACACTTGACATGAGTTAATGTTAATGGGAACCATGCCATATAAAAATTAGTGATTGATCACGCAACAAAATGTCACAGTTTCCGACTGACTCACTCTGACCTTAGTCATGGACTTTCCACGTCCACATACTGTACGATTTGCAAGGTACCCTGAGTGCATTGGTTGTTGATGTTCTGGGACGCCATGTCAAGTTCTGCCTGTTACATGCATTGTCTTCTTTCAAAATACACTTATGTTTTCACAGGAAATGTAACATTTACATACAGTCTCTTTAAAAATAAATGCAGTACGAAAAGAAAAGAACACCACAAATTGACATTTTTTTCCTTCAACAACAAACACAAGTGGTTGGGTTTAGGAAAAAAGAACAGGGTTTGGCTGCTTCCCAGGTGAAGGTCAGGGTTTGTTGGACCCATCCACCACCCCTCTCGCCGGCCCTACTTGGACTTCCGCTGTCATATCTGTTGTCCTAGTACTGCCGTGTTTTCCCCTGATGCTGCGGGGTGCAGAAACTAGAACGGCTACCGGCCGCGTATCATGCTGACATTAAAGGCCGGCTTTTTTGTCTGTGTCTGACGCCGCAAGTCACTGCCTAAGTGCCAGATTGAGTGAGACCAGGTTACAGTTTCATGTGGTTGTAACAGGCAGAAGTTGACATGACGTCCCAAAACCTCAGCAGCCAATGTACCCAGGGTACCTTGCAAGTTGTATCTGGACATGGAAAGTCCATGACCAAACGTTAATATGCAACAAGGGTTGGAGTGAGAACATGTTGCTTCTTCTTCTTCCTCTTCTTCTATTTCTATGTGTGCACATGGCCCTGCAGTCTCATGCTGTTTTATGGGAACTGGCGAAGCATTTACCTACTAATTAGTATCAACTGGCACGCGCTTTCAACTTATGAGGAAAATGGAATTTATTATTATAAGAACACAGGTGTGAACAAGTCTGAGGTTTAAGAACACTTTGTGAATCTGCAGAAGCTTTTCATAGCACCCTTTTTAAGAGCGAACATCAGAAAAAAAATCTTATATTGGTGAATGGGGCCCAGTGGTATTAACATACTGGTTTTAACGACACACTCGTACAGAGTTACTCACACACAGCAGAGCTTGGTGTAAGAATGGATCATGACTTAAGTAGACTCCTTATGAATAGTTATGAAAAGAAGTTTTATTAACAGCTTATTCAGCCTGTTTTTCGTGGTCCTTTATTCAGAATAAGCTAAAAATGAAGTGATTTTGTTTTGTGCTGTCAGAACCTTGTAGGATGACTAATTTCTGTCTAAGCTGAACTTCTACATTTTTCTTGGCTCATGAACTTCTTTTAATATCAAACCAAAGCATGTTCAGTTATAAAACTAGAGTCAAAGCTCTGCTAAGTTCCTGAAAAGTGTTGCGATAAAGTGGAGAGACCTGACAGCAACAATATGCTCATATTAATTGGGTGAAGATAGAGTCAGTGGAATTTTCCATTACAAGCAAATTAAGTACAGTGTTGACAGCAGAGGTCTTCTTTGGACATGATCTGAAACAGATCAGTGGAAAACCTCCCCGAACTCAACGTGCATAAATGCCACATAGTGGCCCAAAGAAACAAATTTCTACAGTCAAGATTTTTACGAGTCTATAAAATATTCAGTTGAATGCTGCAGTGTGTGCAGTGAGCAGAGCTTTGCAACTGTCCTCTCCTGTGCCGTAGCTTATGGCACTGCGGAGTCTCCACAGAGCTCTATGAAAGGAAGGCGGACTCTGGTAACCATAATGAGACTAAATCGCTCTCAGCACTATTTTGTTAAATTGCTGAAGCTGTTTAAGGAACACATTTTCATCTCCCCAGTAGACCTCTCACAGACCACTGTGGCATAAAGCTGCCAAATGCCCCCCGCCCTTGTTTCAGTCTTCTTGGCAGGTGAGGGAATTGAGGGGCCCTCATAAGCTTAATTGTGTTTCAGTAAATCCAGGAGCCAATGAGAGAATCGATTCTCCCATCAATAGCTGGCAAATTGAAAGCAAACATCGTGTTGTGTGTAGTGTTGATCTCGAGATGTGAATGAAGCTGAATTAAGATTGTTGAGGAAACGGCCCTTCAATTTTCTGAGCATATGCACACTCGAGAGTTTAGTTACTAGCAGGCAATTTTGCCCAGACTGTCGGTATTATCCTCTTTCTCCTCTGTAAACTCCCCACATCCTCAATCCTTGTAATCTTAAATGAATGAATATTTCCCTACCTAAGACCTTCAGTATCATCAACTTTGAAAAACAATAAATTATATTCTCTCTTCCTCCCATACACTTGTAAACTGAATACAGCTGGAAACATGAGGTTACTTTGCTTCAAGTGGCTCTCCTGTTTAGCACAACACCATGCTGCTGTCCTTTATCTCTAAATTGCACACATCTAAGCTGTCAACAGCCTCTACATCAACAACTGGGGGAAAAAAGAACATTTCCACACCGCTGTAATCGCTCTTTGCGCTAGGCGCCTATGGAATTTGTCGATGTGTAATGGGTGAGACCTCTAGGCAAATGGAGGGGAAGCGAGGTCTAAATTTCTGCAAAGAAATATGTTTATTTTGATTTGACTGAGACAGCCGTCTCCCACAGAGAAGCTGGGAGATGTAATGATGAGATCCATTTGTTCTACTCATCCTCCCATTAGTGCCTGCCCTGCTGTGCAAACGTACTGTTGTGAAGCGCAAGACAAGGTTAGATTGTCACATTACAGCGCTCCCCATAGAGCTGCACAAACCCTGTTTGATAGAAGGAGACACAGGCATGTACATATATAGATTGCCCCCCACTGGAATTCCCATTGGCACTGTTTGCTACTTCCATGCTTATCATGATCTGCTGCACTCTGTGTGCTAAACCCATATTTAAAACTTCACAGACTTGATTGTTCAGATGTATACTGAGAGTCTGAGAACCAAAGTAAAAAAAAATAAAAATAAAAAAGTCAGGTCTTTTGGCTCATAGACGTGGGGGAAGACTCAATATATTAATTTACAATCCATGCTTAACAGGAAATATACTCCTTCATACATCAGCAAATATTCTATCGAGTATGACATTCATTTCTCCAGAGACTAAAGACCTCTGAGTTGAGTTTTGGTCTTGTGAAAAAAACAAGAAAGCCACACAGAGGCAAGCCAATGCCACAATCTATGCAAAGTGCCATTGAGACTGAATGCAAAACACACTAATGCATTAGCAGTCAAGGACTGAAGGAGGAGTGACAAAATAGAGGTGCTATAGGGGGATAGACAGCATGCACTTTCTCATTGGAATGGAAAAATCACAAAAGACCATCCATTTAAATTCACTCTGTTTAGCTTTAGGATAGCAACATTAAAATTTCTGATTATTCTGATACTGAAACTTCTTTTAATTCCATGTTTTTATTGCCATTATCATTTACTGATTCAATACATTTAAGGTTGAGAGGCATGTGTAGATATACTAAAATACTTTATACAAACTTTATACAAGCCTCAATATTTGATAGCACATGATACCTGTTTAAATATATACGTATTTATCTCCCAATAGAGGCATGAAAGTGAGTACATATATTGACTCAGACTGTGAAAAGTGTTTGGACACGGTGTTCCTTGAATGTAACAACCTTGAGAAAACTCAACTCAACAACTTAAAAATGTGCTCCTTTCTTCACCAATGTTTTTTGTACTTTTTATAATGATACTAAAACTGCAACGCCCTTCAATATGTAACGGTGGGTGCAGTGACTGAACTTTGCAGACTCCTTCATTCACTATGAATAGTTTTGTTATTTAAGGCATTGTTTTTCTGTATCTTAGAGCTAGCTGCATTTTCTACTTTCGGTACAAAGGAGGATAGAAAGGTGCTGAAAGGGTCGCGCAAAAGAGATTGCCATTACTTTCAGCCGGCTGCCTTCAATGCTTATATTTTTTAAAAAAAAGTTTGAGAATAACGGAATAAGAAACATTTTAAAGCCAAGTAAATTTGCACATATGTAACAAAGAATTTCTTTTGGTGAGTCAGTGCATAACAATAAACATGTTACAGAAGTCAGAAGATATAATCTAGAAAACTTTACAATAAAAACAATGAAAAGAAAAACTGTTTTTAAAGTGCTATGCAAAAATGTTGACCACGGGTATGCAAATATTCTCAGTAGTAGGGAGACAGTGAGGCTGTGTGCTAATGCAACACATAGCGACAGATGTGGATCGGGATAAGAGACAGTGTCAGGAGGGGTCCTCGGCCTTGTTGATGAGGCCAGCTGCAGTTGGGAAGAAATTATTTCTGTGGCATGAGGTTTTGGTGCTGATGGACCACAACCTCCTGCCAGACGGGAGTGGCTCAAGAAGTTAGTGTCCAGGGTGATGATGCAAAAGTGGGAAATTAATCTGCTGGAGCTGGTCCCCTGATGGTCATGAGTTCATTTCTAGTGAAAGAGGTCTGGATACAACAGCAGAAAACTGAACTGACAATACAAAAAAGACAAAATAATGCACACCAACACGCCAAGGTAGCCATCCATGGCACCATCTTGATGCCTTCATATGTCCCGTTCCTCTAATTGCCTTTTTTAAGACCTTATCTCTGCTGATTCTCTTCTGACACGTTGTCTATGGCGGGCACCGTGACTATCCTTTTTACTTTACAAAGGGTGGTGCCCTAATTTGAATCTAACACAAGGTACATTCTGTTTTTTAATGAATAATTTTTGATAGCCAAATTGAGTGCAATTAGTCAACTTTATCATTTGGACCAATTCATGTGTTAACAATGCCTGTTATTAATCCCTTGGGGCTCATTAACTGCACTTTGGCATTATTTGAAAGTCTAGTGTGTAGGATTTAGTGGCATCTAGTTGTGAGGTTGCAGATTGCAACCAACTGAAACTTCTCCCACGTGCCAAGTGTGAGGGCTGATGAAAAAAATTGAATGGCCCTGTCGATGTGAGTCATGCATGAGCCAAAAGGTCAATTATCTTGAATAGCTAACTACGGCTACACTACATGGACAAACCACATACACTCCCCGACTCAATGGTGATTTGTAAGAAAATGCGAAAACGCAAAAAACAACTTGTGACTGCCTTATCGCTACTATGACTGAAGGCTTGTTAAAACATTTTGTTAAATAAGGTAAATCCAACAACTAATGATGTAATCAGATGTAACAGTTGCACGTCTTAACATACTTTAATTCTAGAATACAAGTGCGGTGGGATTTGATGACATAGCATCCTTGAGATTCAGCCATTTTAGGGGTCCTTCCTTGACTTTGAGAAACACCCCCTATCTAGAGCTAGTGTTTGATTTGTCCATTCTGGGCTACTGTAGAAACAAGATGGTGGACTCAGTGGAACTTGCCTGAGGACGTTCTTCATGGCTTATAGGCTATTATGGTTTATTCTGAGGAAACGGAAACACAACAATTCCTATTTTCAGGGGATTATACACTACTTAAAACATAGTGATGAAAATTATACACCATTTCTGCCACTTTTATGAAGTCTGACTTTAATTTTCATGTTGGAGCTGCAGCTGTTTTTGGCAAAGATTTTGGGCAGTGTAGACTTGCAAACTAAGCATTATGTTTAAAGTGCTGTATTCTAGACATAATGCCTGCAGTGTGTAAGCAGCACGCAAGCGTCTTGCAAGCAACTGGTACAAGTCTCCAGTCTGTGTTCACTGCATGGTAAGCACACATTCAGATGGAGTATAGGGCATATTTATCCTTTAAGAAGGAATCTGAGAAATAGCCTTGTGGCCTTCGTAGCTGCAGACTTGGGATCTCGCAGGACCCAACACAGGTGTTACAGGTGGAACATTTGATGCAGTGATATGATAAATGATCTGTTCCTCCAGGCTCCACCTTTCTATTGTTTAAAGATGTGTTAGTTGAACGTATTTCTCAAAAGAGCGACCGATTTCTCAAATACGTTGATGGCATCAGTGTTTGTATCTGCCTCCACTCTTGTTGTTGATATCCTACTGCTCTCATATGGGTTTGCTTTGAAACATGCTGGTAATTTTCATGTGCAGAATCCTTTCTCAGTAAACAAGCTCCGACTTTTTATTTCTCAGAATATTAATGTGAGATTGGATCCGAATTATAGAACATGTGAAACTGTGATCTCACCGTTTCTCACAGTTTAATGTTAAAGTGTTCATTACGTTGGATTTACTCTATGTTTAGCTGTTCTGTTTTTATCCAAGGTAGCAGCATGGCTCTAGGGATACTGCTGCTTCTCATTCTTCAGTTTGACTTATACTTTGGTTTATCTATTTGTCAGTGTGGTTGTCTTTACAGTGACACTTAGAGCTTTAAAGAGCCGCTATGATGGCTGTAGACCCGTAGCCTTGTTTCAGCAGTCTTGGCTTCTGGTTTGTGGCAATGTGTTAATCACAGGAAATGGAGGAGGACTACTTTCATATGAAAAGAAATAATCACATGTTATAGAGGAAATCATTTAATAGGAGCAATTATTTATTATACGTATTGCAATTTCAAGGCCTTATGATGTCCTGTGGCTCCGGGCAATTTTCTGGTCGCACATCTGGCCAGTGCAGTGCTTCTCAGCACGCCTCTGAAATGGGGTTATGAGCTGTCAATAACAATCCAGTGCCCCGAAATACAACCGTTACACCTGTGCTTACACGTTTAGTGTTGATTTATGTGCCACCTGGGGATGATGATCACAGAGCTCCAGATAATATAAGTTATAATGCAATAATATTTTACCACTGTGCGAAGATATAAAATGCATATACTGTGGAGTTTATTTGGTACAATTTTCTGTGCAGCTTTATGTGGACTAATTTGCATGTCTTATCTGAAATAATTGCCCGCATCCTGGTAGAGTTTCCCATACGGAAGGGTTTTTTTTTTGGTTTATTTTTAATATAATGTGTGAATTTGAATTATGATTTTGCTTATTATATTTAATATATCATTTGCTTTCTCATTTGCAGTTTGTGTTATTTGCAGTTTATTGTACAAGTTAGACTTATCGGTCTACTCTTTTTGCCGTTCCAGGGAGCTCTGCTGTGTTCACCCAACAACCCACAGACTTGGTGGTGGTGGCAGGTCAGCCGGTCACCCTGCCCTGCTCCATCCCTGGATATCATGGCATGGTGCTCTGGCTGCGGGATGGCATGGCCCTGGGTGTTAACAGGGATCTGTCAGGTAAGTCATCCGAGCTAATCAGCTGATACAAATGCAATACAGGATTCCTCAACATGAGTCAAACATGCCAGTGTGAAAAGAAATGACATTCTACAGAAATTATAGCAATGTGATAAGGTAACATTAAGATGTAACTAAGGATAAATACATTTTATTACAACTTGCATCTCATGGCCACAGCTTTGACCTCACTTTCTGTTGTTGACTAGAAGGGCACTTGAAAAGCGCTGAGCTCCACCAAGACCAAATGCTGCAATGCTGAAGGTGCAATTTATAACATGTCTCTAATGGATAGCTCACTGCCAACACTCTGCACTGCACAATACCTGGACTAGGCATGCGCAGGGAGCAGCGCTCATATGACTGTCCTGCTCCGTCAGCACTGTTGCTGTTGTTATAACCGTTAGGCTGTTAGCATAACACCTTACCCACCCACAGTGGTGGGATGGTTTTGTTTGAGAAGGTCTGCCCCCGAGGTCATGCCAATGACTTTGAGCTAACGCCCATCAACACTGTTAGCTCTATCAGGACTGTTGCTGTTGTTAGCTCTATACTGCTAGCCGCCACCCTTTTGACTCAGCCACTTCTATAGGCCCATTTCCACTGAAGAAGTTCCTGGTACTATTTTGGGGACAGGAACTACTACAGGAACGTCCTCCCGCTCGGTCCTCTCAACCGCCGTGTTTCCACTGAGAGAGCGGAGTAGGAGGAAGGTTCCTGTAAAGTTACCAGGCTCTGTAAGTGACGTAATCGTTGCACGACCATTTTGACCGGGGTGACGTAGGGGCGTAGGGATGCCGTTAGCCGTTAGCAGTGTCTGTAATAACTCCAGTCACGGTCCATGAAAAAAAAATTTTTTCCAGCGGATGTCTTAGTTACAACATGATTGAGCTAACTGGAGTAGTTTCATGTCGTATCCGACACCGGGAGGCTTTTAACAGATGACATCCTGATGTTAGCTTTGCTGCTGCTGTTAGCTGTCCCTGTCAGCTGATGCTTTCTAGACATTGTGATTTCCCAAAACTGAATAAATACCACACATAGCAACACAAAACTGCTTTGCTAGCTCAATCGTGTTGTAACTAAGATATCCGCTGGAATTTTTTTTTTTTTTTTCACGGACCGTGACCGGAGTTATTACAGACACCGCTAACAGCTAACGGTTAGCCCAGCTAATCTGCGATAACCATGTTATTAATTACAAAACGTCACATCCCGCCTTGAGTATATCCAATCAGCACCAAGTAAACCCCAAGCCCCAGCCAGGAGTTTCTCGGGGCCGTTCTGAGTACCTACTCCAAGGCAGGGACTTGTTTAGCCCCTGTAAAAGTTCCAGAACTCTGTCCTTCGGGGGTGGTTCCTGCGGTGGAGACATGCACCAACGGTCCCGGCCCCATAAAATTACCCCGAAGTTCCTGCGGTGGAAATGGGCCTCATGTTTGCATTTCACATCCAAGTTGAGAGCCATGTGCAGCCCCAGCCCTCTATGATTATCATATATTGCAAAGAGAAAAATATTTTCTGTATCCACCTTGTGATTTGCATCTTCTCCAAAATTTAATGGGTATGTCCTTGGCTGATGCTACACACTTCCACCATGGAAATAAATTTTGGGCCAGTAATCCTACAATCCTGATGACATACAAACAAATGTACAAAAAGACAAGCACATAAACTGAGCGGAATACATGGCCTCCTTGGTTAAAGCATTATACTCATCAAATCAGTTGCTGAGATCTGGGAATTTGGCGTCACCACTAAAAAGAAGCCAGACTGGCTAAAGAAACACAAGCAGAAGCACAGTTAATGTGCTCAGGCAACCCAGTGTCACTCCCATGTTGTCAAAATCCAGCACTTGGGCAATGACATGCGGCGTCAGACACCAAAGAAAAAAGCCATCCATTAATGCCAGCATGATATGCAGCGGCGCCGGGCAAGAATGAAAGTTAAAGCTGCGAAAGTCTTTGTGGGGTGGGCAGGTGGGGTGGTGGATAGGTCCAACAAACACTGACTTCCACCTGGGAGAGTGGTGTTCACATCCCATAAGATTATGAAGCCAAGCCCTGTTCTTTTCTCCTAAACCTAACCACCTGCATTTGCAGTTGAAGGATAAAAAACACGAAGTTGAAGTTGATACAATGTCCTGGAATGTCATCAACCAACGCACCAAGGGTACCTTGCATGTTGTACCTGGACATGAAAATTCCATGACCAAACATCGTTATGTGACATGGTTGAAGTGAGAATGTGTTGGCTCAGGTATGGCAGTACCTCTGTTTGCAAATTACTGTGGTCCACATTGAAGCTTCAGTTCATAACTGTTCACAACATCACACTAAAATTGATCATCAGTGGAAAAGTCATCAAAACTACCATAAAATTCAAATGAACATAATAACCAAATCATATCTACAGTATATGTTTAAGAGATGAAGAGTTTAAGGTCACTTGTAGGTCAATAGCAGGGGATTGCACAGTCAGTTACAAAACTGAACATCTCCACACAGATTGATATAGTAGCGAAATATAATAACTGAAATGAATAGCTGAAGCCGATGTTATATTTCAACAGAACTGACAAATAAACCTCTAGCTGGCTCCCATATACTGTATATCCCACAAGTGTACAGGCAGGCCTAACTGCACCCCTCCTAATCCCCTTAAAAAGACCCCATAAAATGGCCATGCCCCTGGTAGCATGAGCTCTCTTACCTAAGGGGGCCTTGACACTGCAGCTAATGCAATTCACAGTTATTGCTTCCACTAAGTGCTGATGAAATAAGAGTTTTCTTTTATGAGGAGTAGCCCATGAAATGAACCGGCGATCATCCCTCCTCGGGCGTCGTGTTCCATCCACATACATGTGTAGAGTGCAGTGAGTAGCTCCTCGGGTAATCAAAATGAGGGGGGACGAAAATCTCATAATTCTAAAGTAGGGCATATGTAAGCAGATTCTAACACTTTAGAGACTAATGTAGGATTAGGTTGACAGCACACTTTAAAATGCCCTGGTGCAAATTAAAAATTAACAGGCAAATAGAGAGAGCATGCACTTCGCTCGGTGTCGTAGCTGTTAGAGGAAGTGGCATTTTAAGTAAAAGGGTTTTAATGTTGCCTGGTCCAATAGCTCAAAGGGTGCAGTGATGATACACTGAGACCAACATACCAGCCCTGCAATAGGACTAAAGGCTTGTGTATTTGGAGTTAGTGCCAAAAGCATCTTGACAGATCAAACCTGCTGCCAAAGAGCCTGTAGAAAAAGGCTTTGCCTTTATAGAATATATTCTTCAACATAAAAGAGACTGAGCTCAGTCTATACAACAGGTTCTGATCATACAACATACAAAACAGCGCTCTGGTAGGTGAATAGATGTATCTACAGCCTCTTACTTGCCAAGTCCATAATGAAGCTTGATCTGGATGGGTAGATTATTTCTCTGTGTGCATGAAAAAGGAAGCCCCTACGCTGTCGGAGTTCTCAAGGCTGGTCCTCTAATTTTTGAATTGGCCAGTGAATGGAGTGTTTAAAAGCTCTTGCTCTGGCCTTAATGGAAGAGATCAGACCCATGGGAGGGAATGCTTGTAGAACCACACTGGTATTTTTTTTTCATGTTTTAGTCCATTTACTACTAACAGACTTTCAATCATCATCTTTTACAGTGAATGTGTTTTTCTACCATTCAAGCAGTTTGGTAGTCCATTAATCCGGGGTTTTAATTCTTTTCAAGGACACATTGTTGTCGTGTGCTGATGTAGTACAGATCAATCATCTCCTCAAACAAAATAAAATAAATAATATGATGGGCTACATTAATGAAGCAACAATAATATACATATATACAACAATATCTCTTCAAAAGGTTGTTTAAACAAAATGAATTTACCTGGATGATAGGACAACTACACCACAGTTCGTAAAACTCATCATTCACTTGGTCAGTGGCCCTACCAGTCAAACTATGATGCCCTAGGTGCCCCTCTGGGATCACTTTTTGGATGCACAGGGATGACGTGTCGATTTCTGCTTGTTAATGCAGCGTGTCTTTTCAAAATAAACGTCCTTGTTCATAAGAAATTGGAACAAATGGAACAAATTCCACTCAACATGAGTACAGCCTCATTCCAAAATACAGCAAGACTTTAGTTAAAGGCCTCATCCCAATTAAACGCCCAGTCCCTTTTGGTGTTGCTACACATTTTGACGATACAGGCCTGTCTCAATGAGACGTCTGGTCTGGTTGCTAAGGAGTTCATTTTCATAGAGGTTCTCTGGATGTATAAAACTGGATTGTTGACTACCCACTATAGATTGTGCAAATAAATATAAATTAGGGCCGTAACGGTACATGTATTTGTGTCGAACCATTCGGTACGCGACTTTCGGTTCGGCGCGACCCTGTACCGAATTATTGGGCGCAGGATATTATTTTTATTTTATTTTGTTTTATTTTAATTCCGTTTTTGCAAGTCGAACCATTTAAACTATCTAGTTCCCCGACGGACATAATTGAGTGACGGACCAAGTCCCGTAAATCTCCGCTTTCACTTTGTGCAGCGCATTCTCACATTTTGACAACATGGCAAGTGAGCCTGACGAACCTGAAGACCCACCTGCAAACCTTAAGTCCTCCGTTTGGGAACACTTTGGTTTCAGGGTAAAATACGAAGATGGAAATAAACAAGTGGACAAGACAAAAGCAGTGTGCTGACACTGCAGAACAGCAGTCGGGTATGTACTTGGAAACACCTCTAACATGCTAACGGATCTAAAGCGACACCACCCGAGTTTGAACGTTAACCGGCACGACTAGAAAAAGCAATCGTCGTCGTTTAAAAAGAAAGAGCGTTTCCCTGACCATCGCACTAAAGAAATAACCAACGCCATTGGAGTTGAGTAAAATTGTTTAAGCTGCACTTTAGATATAAGCATGTTTTGTTTACTACACTTTAACAAAGTGGGAAAGCTAGGTAAGTTCCTAGTAAAACTGAATCTGAGCAGGCTTTAAAGCTGACCAGCTGCACTATACTTTTTATTTTAATTGAGTAAAACTGTTAAAGCAGAAATGTATATTTATATTTTTCATTCAAAAAATGTGTTAAAAAAACAGCAGGATTTTATTTTTCACTTTTATATTTCTATTTTCATTCAAACAATGTGAAGAAGCAGGATTTTATATAAATTTGTTTCATTCAAAAATTGTGTAAAAAGTTAACTGCTGTGGTGGTAAGTTTTAATAAGGTTACCAATAAGTAAAAGATATTTAATAGTTCTCTATTTTTTTCATTACTGTACCGAAAAAAAACAAACTGTGACTTGTGTACCAAGGTACGTACCGAACCGAGATTTTTGTGTACCGTTACACCCCTAATATAAATACATTGTTAGCTTGGTTCATTTCATTCTACTGAAACCATCAGTACCATCAGTATCTTCGGAAACTGTCATAAAGTCAGAATATGTGTCCATTCCTGGATTACGCGGTAAATTATTTATATTCCTTTAGTCCATAAGGGTCCACCAATCAAAAGAATCAAAAAATGTTTTGCATAAAAATTAAGCAGAGTTACGGATATTGTTTTAACAGGATAAAATGGCGTTGTGTCGGTACGCCGGGTACCATAAAACAAGTGTCATAACATAATACATAAGTGATATGTTATTAAAAGCCTTATTTTTATACAAGTAATATTCATACTGGTTCAAATAAACAATTTGATCGGATTTCCTATCTATAGGCCTGTTGAACTCAGCGATTTAAGCAAATAATTAGGGCTGTAGTCAACCAAAGAAAATCTTGGTCAGCTTAAGTCGCACATAATCTTCAACTAATCGATTAGTCGTGGAAAAAAAAAAAATCTGCACGTTATTTCTTACTTCTGCGGTGGTGTGTCTCTGCAGTTACACCTCCAAAACGCTAATCAGCGGTGGAGAACTGTGTTAAGTGCTGAAAAGTTTAGTTCAAATCATACTTTATTTAGTTGATTCAAAACACACATTAAATATGGATTAATAGAGACAATTTCAAACATAAGTAAGCAAACTGGCTTCACCGTAAATTGCAGAACTGACAGACAAACACTTGTCTTTATCTGGACACATTTCCCCCACCAATAAAACATGCTAACGTTATTAGCACAAGTCTATGGTGTTTTACATTGTATAAATTAGCCTGGCATCTAGCGATCTTTTCCTTGTCTTATATAAAACCGGGGACAACAGCAACATGTAACAAAGGTAATGGCACATAATTTGGCTCCATTACAACTCACAACATTCACCGACAAAACAACTGTCTTATACTACACACGTTTTCCAAGCAAATAAAACATGCTAATGTTATTAGTGCCAGCCGATGGCATTTTACATTGTATACATTAGCCTAGAGACGAGTGGAGATTATATGAAGCCAGGATAAATCCCTAAATATAAATCCCTGAAGGATAAATCACACACAGGAATTAAAATGCTATTTTACTGTCTTCACAATTTGTTTCCACTGAGGGAAATGGTTTCGCAGCTTACAGAAACTGACAGGAGGTCTGCGTCACCGTGACGCTGAGCCAGACATATTGGATAAAGGAGATACCCCACCATAGGCTTATCCAATGTTAAGAAAACAGTTACTCTTCCTGTCTCCTAAGTGGGTGTGGTTAGCTCTCCCTCCACTACAGAGCCTGTTCTCCCTCAACCCTTTTTGTAAGCTAACTGTGACTTTGCGCCTGATTTTACCGTCTGTTTATCAAGATCACGAGATCTCACGAGTACTTGTTTTCTGAGACAGACAGGGCTCAAACAAAGTTAATTTCCTCTTGATCTGTGCAGATGAAAAATGCAGCTTTAGTGTCAGAATGTTGGTAAGATGTGTGGCTTGTGGAAAATGAACCCAATATTTACTTTAGTGACTTTAGGGCTAAAGAACTGACCATAAATTGTGATCACGTTCATTTTCCTAATTGACGACAACACATTCAGAGCTGCTGCAAGTCTCCTAGGGGGGCGTGGCGCTGACGTCACTGAATCAGGAAGTGAGCTGAGTGGAGTATCTCGCTTTATCCAATATCTCTGGCTGAGCATTAGGGTGGGCGAGTTCAACTTTCTGTCAACAATGGGGGTGTTTTGAAAACACCCCCATTTTCACAGGTAATTTAGGATGTCCCTCTGCCACAGGAAATAAAGGATTATTCCTGGAAAGCTGTTGATATAGCATTTTTCTCCTTATGAAAGTAACACGGCGATTATTAGACCAATGAGAATTTGGTTGGATGAGAGCATAGCGACCAAATAATCGAATACACGACCAGGAGACTACAGCCCTACAAATAATAGCCTGGGCTACTCATTGAAGTTTTATGGTAAATTTTCAATGTAGCCTTACCTTGTTTTTAGGTTTGACTCCTTTGGTATAGGCAACAAAAGTACATGGTAATGTTTGGGTTGAAATAAACGTCACATGTTGAGTGACATGTGTCACATACTTCATGTGACATACTACTCTAGATTGTTAAAATAACTCACTGTTGAGTGTTGGTTTCACACGGGATAAAAACAGCTGTCTCCTGGTTGAAAGTACTGTGTTGTTTTTTTTTGACTCGGCCGCCCTACTCTGACTTTCTTGCTCTTCGTACTATATCACTTGCTCACAGCATCAGATAATGATACAGCCCAGTGCGTCACATACAGACGCTACAGGGTGCCTCGGTGCATTGGTAACTGATGCCCAGAGCTACTGGTTAAGTGCTGTTGTTAGGTCTTTAGGGTATACACCTTGATTTTGTTGAGAAACACTGTAAAAAGCATGCTTTTGTTGTTAACAAGGAATTTCTACAGGGCACTGGACTAAAAGGGCAATGGCCAAAGACAAAACACCATACTGTATGAAAGGACCTCATTACTTAAAGCATTCATCATCAAATACATACATCACTGGTGTCATTTTTTTATGTCTGTCATTTTCTTAAAAATACCATTCATGTAGTCACTACTTTACAATCCCCCTAATCGCTGTGATGATTTGTGATGCAGCTGCAAACAGAGATACTGTACCTGAACCTTTAAACTTGGGGATTGTTTCTACAGGTTGATTGACGTCCAGGTGCCTCCTCATGCACATTATTTATCTGCCCTTCTGGGTTTGTTTCTGTGTTTTTGAACCTATGTCTGGTCAAACGCTCCATTCTTTTACTTTTTCTTGAGATTCTGTAAGTCTGGTCCGTATGGACAAACACAAAATCCCCCCAGTGGTTATGTTTTTGTTTGGTTGAACACTTTGAATGACACCTTGTCAGTTCTCTTTATCTGCAAAATGCATGGTTGAGTGTGTTGGGGCTGTAACACACGTCGGGAAAACACTTGTCCTTCAAAATATACAGACTGGCTTCTCCGTCTCTTGACATAGGAAAAATATGGAAAGCCTCTTCATCAGTACGTCCAGCTGGGTTACAAAAAGTCAACATTTGAAAGTTGCAATTTATCACAACATCTGCTGCTCTAGCAGATGGTTAATCGTGTTTTGCTCTTTTTCCGAACCACATGTGACTTCCTACCCCCCTTCTTCCATTTTTCCCCAGGCTGTTTTGAAGACTCAAGCTGCCTGAGGAAATAATTCCCTCCAATAAGCTTTCTGAGCAGAGTATGTTTGTTTAGTTGCAGGATTAGGTCAATAACAGCACGCTTCATCTGCATATCTTTGACCTCCAGTAGAAGTGAAGACATACATTCTAGATCAATCAGAAATCTCTCATTGCTGTTTTTTAGCATGGCTAGGTGTGTGGTGTCATGCAGACATATTTTAACATGTTAACACGATGCATTCCCCAAAAGACACCGTCTGCCTTGGCCTCTTTTCTCTGCTCCCATTTTGTCATAGACAGTGTTCCCCTAATTGGGCCTCAGAGGACAATTCTCTGCCATTACATCTTTTCTATCTCACTCCAGGGCCTTTCACTGGTGTCACTGAAAGTCATAATGACCGGGACCCCAGGGACCCACCGGTGCCTAACCAAACATCACTATCGACTTAGCTTGGCATAGACAGAGAGGACAGGAGCTCAGTGTGTGTGTGTGTGCATGTGTTGGGGTCAGGCGTGTTTATGTATGTACTTACCTGCATTTGTTTGTGCATGAGTGTGCCTGTCACAGTGTAGACAGCACTTCATTCTTGATTGCACATCAATGACAACAACCAGAGAGAACTGGAAAGCCTCTCTCTCTCCTTCTTCCTCTCGAACTGAGAGTGTTTATTCGGAGGTGACAGTGTAATTGGCCTTTTTGCCTGGACAACAGATGAGAGCTCTTTCGCTGACACCGCACTGCTGTTTAAACAGGTTATTATAACTATTGAAAGAGCAGAAAGATAAAGAATATATGAGCCTGGCGGATCGAAAAAGATATTAGCACCAAAGTAGAATAGCACTTGCAAAACTAAACACTATTGAAAGTAATGAAAGCATGGGTACTGAAGTAGGATATTGCAGTAATTCAAATTAAAGGCTGGATTTAATGAGGGAGTGGGGATTGAAATGTAATGCCACTGAGCTGCAAATGGGCTTTGAACAGAGAGATGTGCTTGATAATTCTATTCTCCCAAAACTGTGTGCTTTTCATTGTGAAAGTTTTCTTCTGACCCCCCTTCTGGAATTTTAGCCATTTTTAACCATAAGCTCTTTGCACCCATCCAGTTTCCTGCTAATGATAATGAGTCATGGAGGAGATGCCTGAATCTATTTATACTGGGCCTTATTAGCAAACCTGCCCTCCACGCAGAGCGTCGTAATTACAAATCACTGCAAATTATTCAATTAACAGTCAAGGTTTTTTGGGAGGAGTTTTTCCTCATCCGAGGCACGGGTTGAAAGGACAGAGAGTGTCATAAGCTGTACAGATTGTAAAGCTCCCTGAGGCAAATTTGTGATACTGGGCTAACATAAATAAAACTGACCTGACTTGACTTAAGCTAAAACATTCACAAGCTGCTGTATTCATAGCCTGTTGTCATTTTTTTTAATGGTGTAAAGCCCTCAGAGGCAAATTGTGATTTGTGATATTGGGCTTAAATTGAATTCCCACGTTGTCATCTTTTATAGTAATTTTATTTAATAAAGGCAAGAACATCAACTAATTAGAAAATTACACAAATAAAAAATTTAGCTAACAAACAGTAATGATAAATAACAAACAATAGAGTGTGCTGTGTGCAAATTTGCCAATTTAGGCTTCTTTTTTTTTTTTTTTTGTACTGTGCCCTGAATGGTTTATGCCTTTTAATTTCTTTTACTTTAATCCAGTTCACCATACTCATTAATGCTCTTGCATGTACTGACCCTGATGATCACTCAGCGACAAACACATTATGTGAACGACATTGCCAGGATTGTAGATGGTACCCCTACCCCAGATCGAAAGTTAGCATGCGATCTTTGCTCAATTACCTTCTTCAACTACTTGTTTTATTTTGGCTTGAAATAAGTATGTTTGTTACCAATGGCGACGGCGACGAATCCCAATGGGCCAGTCACCAAGTGGGCCGGTGTGGGCCAGCTGTCAGTACTGCAATGCGCGTCCCTCCCATGTTGTTTGTTTGCTGTGAGATGTTCAGAGGGAACGTAGGTGTCAATCTTGTGTTTTGATGCTTGAAGGAGGAGATAAGAGCAGCCTCCTCCAATACCAAAGAGGCCCTCGTTTTTCTTGAAATCTGATTGGCTCAGCCACAGTCATCAGTCATTACTCATGGCAGACCAAGCTAGTTTGAGCATTAGACAGAAAACATGGATAAAGCCAGTAAAAAAAGAAAGCGTGGCACGGAAAAACTCAAATAAAAAACTTAAATCTTAGAAGAAGCAGGTAAGTGTTCCAAAATAACCGACCTGTTTGGCTGCGGTGCTGGTTGACGGGCTGAGGCTGCTGGTGTTGCTAATGACGAAGATGGAGCTGGAGGCGACAGTGCCATTATAGCAGGTGTATTAACGTTAGCTAACGTTAATGAGTGTGTAATGTGCAAGGCTGCCTTTGGCAAGCTGCATATTTCTTCTAGGTGTCCGGTTCAAAAGGCCAACTAGCCTACTAGGTATTGTAAGTCATTATAATTTAAACCTGTACTAAAAGAAAATATGTGCTTGCTTTTTTCCTGTGGAACATTACGTGGTGCTCCCAGTGAAGATGAGGGACAGACTAACCCCAGTTGTGATGAGGAGGAGGAGGAGACCAGAAATATGACAGGTGCAATGTGAAGGCATAGCCTACTGTGCATTACATTTTAAAGGAGCTATATGTAAGAAATCTAAAGCAAATAGTCATAAAATCATCCTAATATGTCACAGAGACTAAGGAATAATGTTCATATAACATACTAATCTCACTGACAACAATAGTACAGCCAGAATATTCGCATCTAAAAAAATTTTTTGCAGTCTGCAAATCATGTTTATGTTTTGAATTTGTGTTTTGGCCTGTTGCGCCACCCACCGCCGTTTACCAGTCACGCAGTCAGTAGAGTCTCAGCATCAGTTACAGTTACGACTGAGCTACAGCAGCATGGCAAGCAGCATTAGCAGTGTCCCGGTAAACAGCATTAACAGCCGGCTCCTCCTCCGCTGTATCCAGGCAGCAGCGTTAGCAGCAGAGAAGCCGGACTTGCTCGAGCGGTCCACTGGAAAACTGAAGATCAAGGATGCGGCGACGTGGCTCTGCCACGGCAGCCGCCCGTGGACAAACAAATCAGTCTCCAGCGTGCCGCTGTCCAGCAACTTCGAATCTGTAGGGGAGGGGGGGCGGACATGACTTGCGGCAGTATTTTGAATTTGAGTGCAGTAAACGTTTTGGCCACATTCTTACATACAGCGCCTTTAACCAGAAGAAAACCTTTTTTAGTAGTATTAAGTGGGATTTTTTTGTTGTAGTAATAAGGTGACTTAAAGTTTACTATAGGGCCTGTTGCCCAATTTGTACCTCCTTAGTTCATGGCTGTGAGCCATCGATATATAAATTGGGCAGGGCACGACAGGGCAGACAATTATATTGTGCATAAAATTAGATGCATTAGGATAGAGTCATGTGCTCTTATTTTAAGTTAAATAATAAGCACATAGCCATTTGTTGCCAATTCATTATTGCATTTATTTTATAGACTGGAATTAAACAGTGACCGCTGATTTTCTTATGCAGTTGATTCCGAGGACAGAGAGACTGCTGCAGGGTGTAAGCCAGTGTGTCGGCCGGTGCGCCTGAATGTCCCGGGCTGAATTTGTGTCCCAGTCTGCCCCTGTTTGTTACAAAATGTAATTTGACATACAGTAACACAGTGGTTCCCAACTGGTCCAACCAGGGGGTCCAGATTTCTCTGTGGTCATTAGTTCAAGGTCCACACAGTTTAATATATTCAGCGTCATACTTGTGTTTGTTCATGTTGTCAAGGTAGTTTGCTGTCTCTGTCAAGTAGTTGTCTGTTAGTTGCTCACTTTACAGGAGGAAACAAGAGGTGTGTTTTTTTACAAACTTGACACATTTCGGAGTCACTTGTGGCCCATTCAGAATGTGACCCCAACCCATTTTTGGACGGCGACCCACCAGTTGGGAACCACTGACATAATATACACAACATGAGTGACGTCGGTGGTTGACTACTGTACGTTTATTGAGTAGTGTTACATTAAGGGGAGACACCCCAGGTGAATGGGGTAATATTTTTAACCAAAAGATAACACCATGAAACTTCCTAACTGATAACTTACAGGAAAGATATTATTTTTCATATTACAAATTTCAGAAATGTAATGTTTAAACATGTAGTGATGCACTACCTTATGAGATATGTGCTGATTTGCATACATTTCCAGAACAAAAATCTGAACATCACATTAAGGGTTTTTACAGATGGACTTTTAGATATATTTTTTAACCACTCCATAAATCAGAAAATTCTGTCAACAGCCATGAGAAAAAAATCCATTTTTGCCATGTTTTTAGAATCTATAAATCAAGCTATGAATGATATATGAACATACCCTTTTGCAAAAACTTTGAGATTATAAATTGGATAAAACTGGTAAGTTGTGTGTATGTAAGGGCTACTGAGGTAGTTCAAATATGCAAATGAGGCATCATCCAATTTAATATGTGGTTTTTGCATAAATTTCCAGGACAGAAATCTGAACTAAAATAAACACCTAAATGTATGTTTTGGGCGTTTTATTTTCACTAGTCTAAGGGAATACTTTTTTTCTGGAAGCAAAAGAGCCCAAAATCTGAAAATTGACCAGTTCATGGGAAAAAAATGTTTTCACCCGGGTTGTCTTGTCTTACAACAACACTGACTTTTGTTTTCACTCGGCACAGGAACTGCGGTCTTCTCGACGAAGGTCTAGTTTTATTTGACCCATCCACCTCCTCTCCCTCCAGCCCTGTACAGGCTTCCTCACTCTTCATTCCATGTCAGTTGCTTTCGGCCTCAAGTAATGCCACAGATGGGTTTACATTAGAGTTAGCTGAGGACCTAGTGTATCTCATGAAGAAGCCAAAGGTTGCCTTTGACAGACTGGGAACGAGAATCAGATTTCTATAGCTCTCAACGTAAAGCGCTTGTTAGACAAAACACATAGAGTCAGAAACTTGTCTTTCTGTAAGTTTTAATTCAGCATCTGTAGGTGGACTCAAACTGCAAAGAGTCAGCCACAACACAGGAAATGTCAGATACTTAGACTTACTGACAACTGCTGAGGTCAGGGATCTTTAACTAGCATCATATCCTGACAAGACATAAAATGCAAGATTACTTCACATTCTTTATGCTCAGCGGCACATAGTACAGAGGCTTAAAATTTCCATCACATAAGTTTTAAATAGATTTAACATAATTACTTGATTTCTTTTATATTGCTGATAACCTTTTGATTACATTAATAATTTCCATTACATGATTGATTTATGATGGTTTAGACTTAACAGATGCTCAGTTGTGACAAAAGAGAAAAACAAATCATTTGTCCTAGAATATTTTACATCATTAACACACCATTAGCAAGTTAACAACACAAACTTGATCACATTCATAAATGCAAACTGTAACATAATGTCCTCCAGGAGCCTTAGTATTCTTTGAATAGAAAATGCTTTTGTGGCAGAATCCGTGTGTTCAATTTCTGTCACTTTCTGGTAGGCTAGAATACCACTGACAGCTCAACTCTGCCCACCACCTTGCCCACATTTCCTATGCATTTCAATTATCGGCCCTTCAGCTTGATATGCGGGGCATGGTTCAACACCCCCATAAGCATATTGTTTTTAGTCAGCAGTGTCTGAATTCCCCAAACACAACACTTCCACTAAAACAGGCCACAGTTGGACTGCTTTGATGGAGGGAAATTGTCATTCCCGTTCTGTGTCGGAGTTATTTTGGATCTGTCTTGTCTATGCTTGAGTGAAAAACCAATGTAATGTTATAATTCGTAGCAGTGCAGCATCTAATTGCCTCTAACAAGCCCTCATATAGTAAACATTCCCAAAGCAAAAAATATTCTGATTACTTTGTGCTCTACAGCCTGAGATGATGATGTATACTTTAGGTACTTAATAGGTCACACGTTCTCACTATAGAGCCAGTTGTTTCATTGTTCCATCAATCCAATGACTCAACAAAGAACGAAAGAAAGAAAGAACCATGTCTGGTGACAGCATCATATGTCGCTATGCCATACACCTGGTTCAAATGCATGATAGGAGACGGAAAACGCAGATGTATAAATGGGTCTTATATAACCATAGCATATATTGTTTCACCTTAACCTGATTTCTCCCAGTACTGGGCTTTCTTGTGTACAAGTAAACACGGTCCCTGCAGGTATTTGGTCTTGCCTATGTTTGCATGGGATTGTTCTCACCTGGTTAATGACCCACACAAAATGAGTAAACACCAATCTTACTGAAGCAGTAAACCATCTGAAGTTCAGGTCACAGTGCTCCAAACTTACTTGGAGCACAGCGGGGATTAGTTTGAATATCAAATCTGCTGCTTATATAATCAACTAATATCCAGCCATAATGAAGCAAGTTTAGATTTACCGTAAATTTGCCCGTGATTGAGTGTGTACACAGTTTAGAATTACTCATAGAAACATATTACTCCTGTATTCCAATGTAATGAGATGGCATTTTTCATAAATCCTGCGTTATTGCTGTGGACTGATGCTAGTGAGGGACTTCCAAAGGGCTCTAGTCATTGATTGTTGGTCAGTAGAATAAATAGCTGTATTTTAGATGGATCAATAAGCATTAATGTTATTTACTTTGCCCATTTGGCTTTAATGGACCCCCTCCTCCCTCCTCCTCCCTCCTCTCTCCTCCCTCCCTCCACCATCTCCAGCTTGCTCCCTCTCAAAACAAGCTGACCCCTCATTCCCTCTCCCCCACCTTCCCTCATTCTTGCCTCTTCTTTCATTCCTCTCCAACCGCCCTCACCCTCCATCCATTGACTGGACTTTGGAAAATGGATGAAGGAATATCCAGTGTTCAAAGACATTCTTTGTCCGAGTGTGTTAGGATCTTCCTGAAGGGAAAATAGTCTACCTATATGTGAGATGGGAGGAAGACAGACAGACAGGCCTAGTCTCTAGTATTTGACACAATGATAGGATTCTTATTTCTTTAATCAAAATAAACTATTCGTAACTATTGCACGTCCTGGTATTATACATACCTCAATACTCCTTCTGTTTCTTCCAAAACACTGATATGGAGTTATTTTGTAAATTTTCTACAAATCATGCAATAATTTCCTTTTATGCAGAATGCAATTAATCACATGTTACACTACAATTGCCATTTGGGCCTCTGGGTGCTATTTGGCATCTGATTTCATCAGGGTACAAATTACAGCAGTGAAAGTCAATCCCAACGAAAACATGTCCTCAAGGGCATTATGGCTTTTCTATGATGGATGCCAACACGTGCCGAAAAATTCATTTATTAAATGCCCAACCAGAGAGGAGAATACTCTGTTCCCCTTCTACACACAGACACTCTTATCACATCGTGGTCCAGGTGAACCCACATAGGAATGTGTTGTGAGGATATCGAAGAAGTGCAACAGTGAAGCTGTGGAAGATCTTTGTAAGTGCATGGATTGCACTGACCGGGATGATTTCAGGACGGTTACCAACAGTCTGGATGAGTTCAGCATGATTTGGACACATCTGACCAGTCAGATTTAGGTGTTTGGCTGTAACTGCCTGTTATAAAGTAGAAAGTGAGATTTGTTCTGCATTAGGTTGCATCAGCAGAATGTAATATGATTTACTTCACTGTGATTTCAAGTAATGCACTGAGGCAAATTTAATTATTTTAGTGTTTTTCCTACCAAACAAGAGAACACCACCAATGCAAATGTGACCCAATACGCAGTGTGTATTTCAACCAGAAGAGATTTATTTAATTAAAAAGAGGCTTAAAGTTAAATTAGTTTATTTTACATAGAGAGCAATAGAAAAGTTGAATAAAACTAAAAAGTTTTTAGTGACAAGATCCCATTGTGACGTCATTATATTGAGAGGGTAGTGATTTTGTGAGCTGCACAGGAGTGTCCCCCGATGCACTCTAGACACTGTGGTGGTGGTGAGGGGATGAAGAGCTAAAGATCTAGATGGATGTGTTGTAGAGCTGGACTTCTGATGAACTCAGTGGAGGGACCCATGGGCGGTTGTGATAGAGACCGGAGGTGAACGGGGGAGGAGGATTGCATCGATCTGACAGTGAAACTATAGCTGACAGCAGCAGAGAAAGGAACAGGTTTAAAATGTGACCATAACAGGTTGATTGGCTCACAGAGGTCGTGAGGGGGCACAGAGGGTGCTTTCAGACCTAGAGTTGTCTTGCTTTGGTCCACATCAGGGACTAATTTTGTAACAAAGTTGCGTAATTGCCTAGACTTGGTTCGTGTTCTCACGGCAGCATTTACAAGCGGACCAGATAAAATGCCTGCGCAAGAAAGCTCCTCTTGATCGGTCGGAATTTAAATGCGGGAAAAATCCCGGAAGTAAAGAAAACGCTGTAGAAGAGTGCACATGCAAGATAAATGTGACACTTTCTAATGTCACAATGGAGGGACAATAACATGGGTCATTGTGTACTACATTTCTTGCATGTTCACTTTAAGCAAACCAAACAGTTTGAAAACGAGGCGCGGCTCCAACTACAAAACAATGTTTTGATGCATTGGATGCGCCGAATGTGCATATTAAGGCAGTAACCAGACCAAGATCATCTCTCCAAGAAGGTCTCGGCCCGGTTGTTTTGGTGCACACCTGAGTGCGATTGCTGTGTTCACATCTGCCCAAACGAGTCACACTTAAGGGGCAAACGAACTTGAGTTTCATTGAATCGAACCAAACAGGGCAGGTGTGAAAGAGGCAATGCCCTCAGTCAGCTGATTGGAAACAGGAAAAGGGACAGATAGACAGACAAACAGAGAACATAGGAGTTATTCACAATGTTCATTAAAAATATGTAAATTTATGTTGTTTTTTTAAGTTTAGAATACTGCAACCTTGGTGATAAAACCTCTGCCAAGCACTTTGTAAGACAGTCAATTCAACCAGTCTGTACACCAGTTCCTGTAAATGAAAAGAGTTTAATGTCCTGGCTAGGAGGCACTCCTGATCCTGATTGTGCTGACACCGTCCACTGACAAACCCGTGGGGAGGGGTGATGGGTGAGAGGTAATTTTGTACTGAAAGCTAGGAAATTCACCCTTTCTTTACTTACCTGGCATCAGGAGTAGACTGACACCCTACATAAGGCAGGCTTGTCTGTCAGCATCATGGCAGGTCTTGACAGGGGTTCACCTCTGTGTTCCCAAGAGTGTGCAGCTTGTTAAGGCCTTTGCACACTGAGTCCGTTTTTTTTTTTTTTTTTTTTTGATTTATTTAATCTATCATCCAAAAAAAAAACCAAAGTTACGCACAGACTCCTTGCACACTGATTCCGATGCGTTTTATTATCTATTTGTTGTGAAAATTGTCAATATGTGACAAAAAATGAAACGACACATTTCCTCTTTTGCCTCTCTCCACTGGAGTTACCTATCTGGCTGTCATCACTCCCTCCCTGTCTTTTATTTGGCACCGTAGATGCATGAAGGGGCGGAGCTGTCATCCTTCGCTGTCCTCCACTTTCTGTGTGCGGTCCACATCCTCCTCCTCTTCATCATCATCCACCTGAATATTACTGTCTGAGTTATGAAATGATTCTGTGCGCCCTTTCCTCTGTCTTGTCGCTGCTGTGTCCCAATGCCACATTTCTTCTCTGATTCTTGGTCAAACGTCTCTAAAGGCTCTGACGGTTGCGAAAAATGCAGAAAATCAAACCTGTTCTGTAAATTTTAATGGTTCAAAAGTTTTGGACTCAGTGTGCAAATGTGATTGGCACATCGAGAAGTTGTATTTATTTTTCAGACGTGCAACAATTTCGAATGAAAGAACCAGCTCAGTGGCCTAGCGGTAGAGTGTCCGCCCTGAGACTGGGAGGTGGTGGGTTCGATCCCCGGCCAGGTCATACCAAAGACTATAAAAATGGGACCCGTTACTGGTTAGATCACCACATGATTCCCGAGCACGGTACCGCTGCTGCTCACCGCTCCCTCAGGGGATGGGTCAAATGCGGAGAACAAATTTCACATAAACAGGTGTGTGACAATCAGTGGGACTTTAACTTTAACTTTAGTGTTGTTAGACATTCTGCAGTTGGTTAATTGGCAATGATACATGCAAGAAAACCAAAACATAGCCCTCTGATGTGATTAAAATTATCTGTTAAAACAATACAATATAACACAATGCATTCAGTACAAACAATGATGAGAAGAAAAAGGAATTTTCCCTTTGATAAAATGTATTCACACAGGCCCAAATACACAAACAGGATGTCAGAGCGATGGGGCTGCTTCACAGGATGGCGCCCCGAGCAGCTGGGGGTTCGGTCTTGCCAGGGACTTGAACCAATGACCCTCCAGTTCCCAAACCAAGTCCACACGGACTGAGCTACTGACGTGCCAACACATAAAACACAGTAATCAATAACAAAAGCTACGCACTGTAAGATGCACGGTACAATAAACCAACTGAAATAGCTGTCCTCTTGACACACACATCCTCCTAAACCAAAAAATGAAAAGCTTCATTCTCTGTTACATTTAGCTGCACTAGTAAAAGCCAGTGCATTAATAGCACTGTATGAAAAGACCCTGACAGAAACAGATGTGATAATCAGTGACTTGTGTGTGGATCCCTGTGCATGTGGGAATGTGATGGATGAAGAATAGATGACACAAACATTGTGCTTCCATTGTGTTGCAGGTTACCCACGATACGACATTGTTGGAGACCACAGTAAAGGAGAATATCACCTCTTGATCCAGAGAACCGAGATTCAAGATGACGCTTTCTTTGAGTGCCAGGCCATCCAGGCGGCGATCAGATCCCGACCCGCCCGCCTCACTGTACTGGGTATGTCTCCACTCCTTACTCCACTGATGTGGAAACATATGGCTTGTATGAAACCATGAATTGGAAGACAATTAGATACATGTCGGAGAGCTGAAGGTAAATATAGAAGTAATGTTATTATAGATCTGGCAGATAAATTGGTGAGATGTGCTTAAATCAGAGGCTAATCATGTAATGTCAGAGTCCCTGTGGATCGGTTTTCCATCAGCTTGTCATTTGGTCCCAAATCGATCCGAGTTCTTTGATTCACAAAAAAAGGCTTTGCATCTAAGAACAGCAGCCCGCAGGCAAGCAAGGACTACACTGATTACCATTATCGATTCAGCCCTGCCTTATTTAAAGCATGATATATTCCAAAGGTATCAGTTCATTATCCAAGCACCACGTCTCAAAACTCCCTCATTAGTTGCAGTTTTACCCACTAATCTTACGCTGGTTACTTAATGGGGAGAGTAGTGGAAGACAAGGGGAGGAGTTTAGACGTTTGGCAATTGGGATCCATTAAAATGATTAATTATAGATAAGAGGGGTACCATTTGTTTAGATTTTTTTTTCCATCCGACTAGAAGGTGACAAATCATTCAGACATTAGCCTGACATTTAATCCCAGTCAAATGCGGCTGCCTGCTTTGGGAAAGAAAACTGCACATGAAGCTACTGGCATTGTTCCAACAGTGAGGCAACACACTTAATAGATTAAGTGAAATGTGTCGTATTATACCCGAGAAGATGTGGAATCAATGTGACTGTGTTTTTGAATCTGTAATGGGGGAAAATGCTCTACAATTTAATCCAATCAAGAACAATTATGCACATTAGACACAACAAAAACTCTGATGAAGAGCCTCATACCAGCCACATTCGCATTCCTAAATGCTTATTCAATCCTTTCTCAGTTGTCCATGTAGCACTGTGTGCGGCGCAGTGTCAATAGCGTGACAGACAGACGAGACATGCTCATTTGACAGTGAGCAAACTATCATGTTTTGCAGACAAACAGAAAACGAGCACAGACAGCTGTTGTCGACTTGTATGCCTGATTTGCTGTCATGCAAACAGAGTTGGCACAGTTTTGGCACGTTCTGGAGCTTTGACTGAGTTTGAAACAAAGACCTTTATTATTATTTATACCTGTGCTCTCCATGCTGTGACACGTCAAAAATGTCCTTTGTTGTATGAGGTAGAAATCAAAGTCAGGCAGCAAATAGTTTCTGCAGCAGCACTGGATGTAGAGACATTTAACTTTACTGTATAAAATTGTGTTTTAGGAGTTTTTGCTCTGTGTTTTACACATGTTCAGATATGCTGTCAGGTGATTTTCGGTCACTGATGTGCTCAGTGTGAAGTAGGGGTTTTAACTTTCTGTTTGCTCTTTCCCTGAAATGCTTTTTTTCTCCTCCTTTTTTCATTTAAGATTTGTAGTTAATGTTGTGGTTTCATGTCAGAAGCAATGGTCTACACCAGTGGCTCTCAAATGGTCCAACCACAGGGTCCAGATTTCTCCAGAGTCATTCGTTCAAGGTCCACACAGTTTAATACATTCAGCGTCATACTTGCGTTTGGCCATGTCTTCAAGTCTCTCTGAAATAGCTGTGTGTGAGTCATTCACTCTACAAAGGGAAATGGCACTTCAAAGTAAAAGCTCTGTGCTGGAAAAAAAAAGTAATTGTTTTGTACGAACATGACACATTTTCAGGTCACTTCAGGTCCATTCAGCATGGACCCATGACCCGCGACCACTGGTCCGGACTGCAACAGTATTTTTGTCAAAGAAAGGCTCTTTACCCCTGCCACTGATAAAGCTGCATGCTCTGGGGCTGATAGTGAAGCCAACACAGAAGTGCCTAGAGCTGCAATTCCTCTGATGGCCACTTGAAGCTGGCTCCAAAAGTGAGTCAATCCCCACTGACCCCCATATTGAAATGCCCAACTTCACAGCAGAAATAAACAGCCTGGTGCAAAAAACGTTTAGGTCTCTACAGTTAATTTCAACATTCATGACAACTCAACCATTTACATTTTATTAAGGCTTAAAGTTACGCATAATTAAGGGCATGGCCACTTTGAGTAACAGTCTGTCTTCAAGGCATCACCACAGTCTAAGGGTCAGATCCACCCTTCACTCCTCTACAACTCCACCCTCTCATCCAGATATGAGGCCTCAGAACGGAAGTCCATAAACCAGCTGGTAAAGCCTTTAAGATTATGCCCCAGGCCAGCAATAGCCATAGCGGAAAGCATTATGTTTTTCAATTGTCCATACGTCCGTCCATCCATCCATCCGTTTGTTCATCACTTTGTCCCATTCTCATGAACACCTTAAGGGAATTTCTCCAAATTTGGCACAAACGTCCCACTGGACCCAATAATGAACTGAATAGATTTTGGTGGTCAAAGGTCAAGGTGACTGTGACCTTGCATCCATCTCAGTCTCGTAAACATGATATCTCATGAATGCCTTGACAAAACAAACAAACAAACCCCCCCAAAAAACCATCACTTTGACTCAATAATGAACTGATTAGATTTTGGTGGTCAAAAGTCAAGGTCAGCGTGACCTCACAAAACATGCTTTTGGCCATTACTCAAGAATTCTTAGGCTAATTATGGCAAAACATCACACCGTTGTCTAGGGATGGGCAGCACACGCAAAAACGCTATTCGAAAATCATGGCAACTATTTGACGATTTTTCGTATAATCTCTCAAATGACTGTGCATACTTGTTGTAGACTTGTGATACGCAAGCTTTGCCTCACAGAGTTTGCACTGCACCTCATTTTCGTTTATTTTGTCGAAGTCGTTCCACACGGAACTTTTTGATGACTGCAGTAGTCTCTGCATGTTTCTCCTGTTTGTAGAAGAGCATCAAACTAGCTGGTAGCCCATCTCACACCGCTGTAGTAATCCTATACTGCCCTCGTGCAGTTAGGAGCTGAATTGCATGTCAAATAAAGGAGGGAAATAAGACGGCGAATAGTAAAAGTCGCATTAAAAAATCGATTTTTCAAAATAAAGCGACTATTCGAAAATCGTGACCCATCCCTACCGTTGTCCAGTGCAATAAAATGATGAAGTGGTGATATTTTATATCCAAAAGGTCAAAGGTCAACTTCACTTTGACATCATAATGTTCAGCAAAAACACTTTTCTGGCCATTATGCAACGTCATACCTCAGGAACAGACTGTTTATATGCCAGGGGAAAAATGTGTGAAGCATCCATCTTTTCACAGATATGGATGCTCCACTTTTGTCCAAATGATCACTTCTGGATCCAAAAATCTAAAATGGCGATGACCAAAATGCCAGAAAAATATCGTGGCTTGTGTTAAAATTACTTCTTTGTTAATGCTTTGGGACTTCTGTTGTTATGGTGACAGCAATAAACGTAATTACACTCAGGTAACCATGGTGGTAATTGTGAAAAGAACCCAACCTTAAATGTTGAAATGCTTCTCCAATGTTTTGTTCACCTGGACCTTTGTTCAGTGTTTCAATAATAATGTCATCTGACTTCTTCCTTTCCTGTCTTAGAACTTTGTTAGAGAAGTGTTGATTTAACTTTATGATCACTTTGGAGGATGTAGTTTGTGCTGCTATTAAACTGTAGTGTAGTGTACACAGAGAAGTGTATCTGTTACTCCGTTTACCTTCATTGATTGAATACAGGAGCAGCACGGTGGTGTGGTGGTTAGCACTGTCACCTCACAGCAAGAGGGTTTCTAGTATGATCCCGGGTGTGGGAGCCCCTCTGTGCGGAGTTTGGATGTTCTTCCCATGTCAGTGTGGGTTTTCTCCAGGTACTCCGGCTTCCTCCCACAGTCCAAAGACATGCAGGTTAATTGGTGACTCTAAATTGTCCGTAGGTGTGAATGTGAGTGTGAATGGTTGTTTGTCTCTACATGTCAGCCCTGCGATAGTCTGGCGACCTGTCCAGGGTGTACCCCGCCTCTTGCCCAGTGTCGGCTGGGATAGGCTCCAGCCCTGCCAAAACTGCACTTCTAATAGTACTACTGCCTGAGACAGTTCAATATTCATAGACAGCAAAGGCAAAGAACGTCCCCCCTTCAGTCTGACTCTTTTGCAGTCAATGAGTAATATCCACAACTCCACATAGAGCCAGGGAGAATTAACATGGGCTCTGGGCCTTGGTGACTCGCCGCTGGGATGAGAATGACCCATGAGCACGGACCTGTGACCATTGACCCTTGTTTTAGTCTGGCAGGGTAATCTATGTGGCCTCCAAGAGAATGCGGCCTATTGAATAAGGCATGAGACTGAGCTGATCCACTGCACTGGGGAGAACCCTAAAGCTAATTAGATTCTCAGAAAGCTTTCCTGTCTGTATATAAAGATACACACACACTCACTCTCACACACACACACACACAAATATCAGTATTAGAATCAAAATACGTTTTAATGTGTACGTTAGGGCATTAACAGAAAAGTCGATTTGTCGACGTGTCGACGTCAGTGGCACAAGTCGACACCCCCCGGGAGGAGTCGACAAGTCGTGTGTTTTTTCCCTCTCTCTCTCTCTCTCTCTCTCTCTCTGTGTATGCTTGTGTGTCGACCTGGCTTTTAAATTTCCCAGCTCCCAATCTGCTCAAGGATTCTTGTGATGTGCCAGTACCCCAGATGTTCCCCTAATCCAAGGTGGGGCCTCCTTGGATCAGGCTTGGCTCTGACCTGTCGAGGCATGGACACAGGATCTCTGGGAGTGTCCTGTGGTGTCTGGCACCAGTGCATTGGCAGCAGATCCATTTAGTCCAGTGGGTTGTTTAGAGGCACGTGCCACAGATGCTCATTCAGATTGGGATCTGGGGAATTTAGAGGCCAGGTTGACACTTTGAGGTCTTGTCACATTCCTTGGGTCATTCCTGAGCGATGTTTGTAGTGTGGCATGGTGCATTATCCTGCTGGGGGGCCACTGCCACTGGGGAGTACTGTTGCCATGAGGGGGGGTACTTGGTCTGCAACAGTGTTTGAGTGGGTGGAACATGTCAGGTGGTATCCACATGAATGCCAGAACCAAACTCAAACAATGAATTTCTTAATGCAATTCATTGCTGAATTTCCATAGTAATTTGCAATTATTCATATTTTAATCACATGTTTAAAATTCCATTAGTTTGCATTTCAAAATAGTTTGGAAGGTAAAGCAGGTTGTATCAGAGTGCCTTGGGAATCAGCTACATGCAAAGAAATGTTCTTTATGATCTTGACTTTTAGATTTATTTCTTTCAAATCAGTGCTGCACTGCTACAACAGTGTGATCTTGTAACCATGACTTAGAGGTAGGAGACAACTTCAAAGTGCTTATTCTATGAAATATAGTGGTTTTCTTTTTCTGTTTTTTTTTCCTTTAGAAAGGATTACACTGTTCCACACTGAGAAATATGCAGGAGTGCAAGTACAAAATGTGCAGAACATTTTAATAAAGAGTGTAACAAACAAAAATACCCCAGCTGTATTAACTTTGAGTTCAGCTGGAAACTGAGGAACCTGAGGTTAAACAAAAAAAACCAAAACTGATAAATCAGGCATCAGCTGGCTCCAAGCAACTATCTAAAATAAATAAGTATATCGCTCTCCTGAAATCACAGTGACAGTAGGGCATATGACTGATCACAACATGCCAACCTGAGGACGTCCCTTAGACTCAAGTTGTCCACGATGTTGTCTGGTTTAGGAAGCACTTTAGCAAGCGCTGTAGTTAACTTCATTAATTAAGTTTCATCCACAGGTCTGTGGAGTTTCACACACTCCAAAACAGTGCTTTGCTGGCTTAGGCGGTTGCTGCTGATTTCAGTCTGATTAGCTGCACCTGTATTCGGAGCTCGTATGTGGTAGCTCAAACTCAAAGGACTTTGGTGATTCTGTTTGACACAAGGTGCATATTACTTTAGACTTGTCAACTAAGCCATCTGGGAGCTTTTAAAAATGAAATGAGCCATTCAAAAGTGCAGTGGTGTCATTATTTTCCATTGCTGTGGCAGCAGGAAGCCGCTGTGGTGGCTAAGGGTGCATCGAAGGGACAAAATAGCAGCATGCAATTAATGCAATTAATAAAAATAAAAAACAAAACATGTTATGTTCGGACCTAAATCGCATAGCAACTAGCGCATTAGCACTGACAACCCTAATATATAAATATGTTGAGGGCACGGACTATTTCACGGTGTTGTATCTGTTTGTTGGGGCTGTGACTATTTCATGGTGTTGTACTTGTTGAGGGCAGGGACTGTTTTATGTTATGGTGTTGTACCTGTATGTTAGGGCTGAGACTATCTCATGTTGATGTATCTGTATGTTGGGGCTGGGACTAATTCATGGTGTTGTACCTGTCTGTCAGAGCGGGGACTATTTCATGGTGTTGTACCTGTATGTTGGGGCTGGGACTAATTCATGGTGTTGTACCTGTCTGTCAGGGCGGGGACTATTTCATGGTGTTGTACCTGTATGTTGGGGTTGGGACTATTTCATGTTGATGTCTCTGTATGTTTGTGCTGGGACTATTTCATGGTGTTGCGCCTGTATGTTGGGGCCGGGACTATTTCATGGTGTTGTACCTGTACGGTGGGGCTGGGACTATTTCATGTTGATGTATCTGTATGTTGGGGTTGGGACTAATTCATGGTGTTGTACCTGTCTGTCAGGGCGGGGACTATTTCATGGTGTTGTACCTGTATGTTGGGGTTGGGACTATCTCATGTTGATGTCTCTGTATGTTTGTGCTGGGACTATTTCATGGTGTTGCGCCTGTATGTTGGGGCCGGGACTATTTCATGGTGTTGTACCTGTACGGTGGGGCTGGGACTATTTCATGTTGGTGTCTCTGTATGTTGGGGCTGGGGCTATTTCATGGTGTTGCGCCTGTCTGTTGGGGCCGGGACTATTTCATGGTGTTGTACCTGTACGGTGGGGCTGGGACTATTTCATGCTGGTGTCTCTGTATGTTGGGGCTGGGACTATCTCATGTTGATGTATCTGTATGTTGGGGCTGGGACTATTTCATGTTGTTACGCCTGTATGTTGGGGTTGGGACTATTTCATGGTGTTGCGCCTGTATGTTGGGGTTGGGACTATTTCATGTTGATGTCTCTGTATGTTTGTGCTGGGACTATTTCATGGTGTTGCGCCTGTATGTTGGGGCCGGGACTATTTCATGGTGTTGTACCTGTACGGTGGGGCTGGGACTATTTCATGTTGATGTATCTGTATGTTGGGGTTGGGACTAATTCATGGTGTTGTACCTGTCTGTCAGGGCGGGGACTATTTCATGGTGTTGTACCTGTATGTTGGGGTTGGGACTATCTCATGTTGATGTATCTGTATGTTGGGGCTGGGACTAATTCATGGTGTTGTACCTGTCTGTCAGGGCGGGGACTATTTCATGGTGTTGTACCTGTATGTTGGGGTTGGGACTATTTCATGTTGATGTCTCTGTATGTTTGTGCTGGGACTATTTCATGGTGTTGCGCCTGTATGTTGGGGCCGGGACTATTTCATGGTGTTGTACCTGTATGGTGGGGCTGGGACTATTTCATGTTGATGTATCTGTATGTTGGGGCTGGGACTAATTCATGGTGTTGTACCTGTCTGTCAGGGCGGGGACTATTTCATGGTATTGTACCTGTATGTTGGGGTTGGGACTATCTCATGTTGATGTATCTGTATGTTGGGGTTGGGACTATTTCATGGTGTTGCGCCTGTATGTTGGGGTTGGGACTATTTCATGTTGATGTCTCTGTATGTTTGTGCTGGGACTATTTCATGGTGTTGCGCCTGTATGTTGGGGCCGGGACTATTTCATGGTGTCGTACCTGTACGGTGGGGCTGGGACTATTTCATGTTGATGTGTCTGTATGTTGGGGCTGTGACTATTTCATGGTGTTGTACCTGTATGTTGGGACTGGGACTATTTCATGGTGTTGTACCTGTATGTTAGGGCTGGGACTATTTCATGTTGATGTAGCTGTATGTTGGGGGTGGGATTAATTCATGGTGTTGTACCTGTATGTAACAGACCTACATGAGATAGATGGATTTGACAGTTTATGCATTTTATGCTAAGATTTATATTTGACAGATATTTATATAATTTAAAGAACAGTGTGTAGCCTATATAAACTATAAACCTATTCATATGACAGGTAAAGGGGATGCTCTGTGTTTCAGGGTTGTTGTGCAGGGATTGTTCCTGACTCTATGTGACTGGTGTTAAGTTTTCATCATAATGACTGCCTGTGGAAAGAAAGTGTTCTTGTGTCTGGTTATTTTGGTGTTGAGCGTTGTGAGGGGTCACCACAGGGGAAAGGTTAGAACAGGTTGTGTCCTGGGTGTGATGGTCTGCAGTGATGTTTCCTGTCCGTTCCTGACTTTGGAGGTGTATAAGTCCTGCATAGGGGCCCGGTTAGCACCAGTGATGACTGACTGTCTGTTGTACTCTGTTATTGTCCTGTTTGGTAGCCTATCCAAACCAGACAGTGATGGATGTGCACACAACGGATCAGATAATTGCAGAGAAAAGAGCAGCTCTTGAGGAAGGTTGAATTTATTGAGGTGATGCAGGAAGTACATCCTCTGCTGGGGCTCTTTCCTGAGGGTGTCTATGTTGGACATCCACTCAACGTCCTGGGAGATGGTGAGTCCCAGAAACCTAAGGGCTCCCACAGCAGACACAGTGTCGTTGGTATGGTAAGGTGGGGTATTGTTCGGGGGCTCCAGCTGAAGTCCATGGACATCTCCACAATTTTGATCATGCTCAGCTCCAGGTTATAATAACTGCACCTTTTGTGCCTGGCCTGGTTTCAATGAGTTCTTTCCTCACTTGAAGCTGCCTAAGTTTAGCTGTAAAGCAGTGTTTGTTGTTGCTGTGTGTGCAGAAAGTATTAGTCGGCACACATATCCTCACATATGCGATATATGATGTCACATCTTTAAAGAATTCATCCAGGTCTGTAGTAGCTGATTCAAAACACTCCAATCAGTGCAGCCAAAGCAGGCCTGTAAATCCTGCTATGCTTCATTGGTCCATCTCCTCACAGTCTTTACCACAGGCTCAGCAGATTTAACCTGTAAGTTGGGAGAAGATGAACCAGAGAGTGATCAGGGAGTCTCACAGCTACACAGGGAGCACAGCAATAGGCGTCCTCTAACACTGTATAGCAGTGGTCCAATGTGTTTTTATCCTTGGTGGGACAAATGATATGCTGTTTGAATTTTGCTACTTCTTTGCTGAGGTTTGCTCTGTTAAAGTCCCCGAGAACAATGAGCGAGGAGTCTGGATGAATTTGCTCCACGTTAGGAATTTGGTCAGCCAGGTGTTGAAACACCTTGCTGAGGCCTGAGGTGGGATGTAAGCAGCGACCAGAATAAATGAGGAAAACTGCTGCTGTGAATAAAAGGGTTTAAAGTCTATGGAAAAAAATCTCTTATTGAGGACTGCATGATTTCCCTAAAATTGTGACAACCTTCATTTATTTATGTAAAAGCAGATTGTGCCCCTTTTTTTCCAAGTAGCTCCATTATGCAGCCTGTTTGGAGGAGGGGTTAGGGGCCCGCCGATGCAGTAAGCTATGTGGAGTGTGCAGCATATCTTCAAAAGTGTTTGTTCTGTTGAGAAGCAGCAGCTTCTTGTTGACCAGAGAGCGGACGTTGGCCAGATGTATTGCAGCATGAAATCCCCGCTGTCGCATTTTAACAAACGCTCTGGTTTATTTCTCCCATCTGCGTCTCCTGCAAATCCCACAGAGACCTGCTGCTCCTCCAAATAAAAGCTCAGTTAAACTTTAAAGTTCAATGAAGAGCAGTGAACCACCTCAGCTTTCATAATCACTGCTCCACCTAGTAGACAGATAAACTGTTACAACTGGTTTATCACAAGGTATAATGACTCAGCGCGCATTCACTTCATCACAGGGGATCTTACTTCAACTAAGGACCTGGAAGGGTCTCAGCGGGGATCTTCCATGTGGAACTCCTCGGGCGCCATCAGCAAATGTTTTTTTGGCATAAGCCTCACTACTCTCCCTCTAATTTATAATAAAATGATAATAATAATTTTATTTGTATAGCACTTATCTAAACAAGGTTACAAAGTGCTTCATGGAGTGTATGAAAACAAGACAACGAAACAGTTCGAGAGCTGAGAAAAATAGTGTGTACGGAGGCACAAAATACAACAAAAGAAAATAAAACATAAAAGTTACAAATTAAAAAGTACAAATCAGGCATTAAAAGGGAAAATTTTCCTATAAAAATATGTTTTAAGCAATGATTAAAAAACGGGTAATGTGCTAGCCAGCCTAATCTCGGGGCCGGGATCTCTGAGGATCTCAGGTTACAACTTGGAGAGTTTATACACCGATCAGCCAAAACGCTAAAACCACTGACAGGTGAAGTGAAAAACTTTGATCATTTTGTTCCATTGTATTGTTCTGCTGGGAAACCTTTGGGTCTGGCATTCATGTGGATACCACCTGACATGTTCCACCCACTCAAACACCGTTGCAGACCAAGTACCCCCCTCATGGCAACAGTACTCCCCAGTGGCAGTGGCCCCCCAGCAGGATAATGCACCATGCCACACTACAAACATCGCTCAGGAATGACCCAAGGAACGTGACAGAGACCTCAAAGTGTCAACCTGGTGTCCAGGATCCCAATCTGAATGAGCATCTGTGGCACGTGCCATTAACCCACCTCACAACCCACTGGACTAAATGGATCTGCTGCCAATGCACAGGTGCCAGACACCGCAGGACACTCCCAGAGATCCTGTGTCCATGCCTCGACAGGTCAGAGCCAAGTCCGATCCAAGGAGGCCCCACCTTGGATTAGGGGAACATCTGGGGTACCGGCACTTCACAAGAATCCTTGAGCAGATTGGGACCTGGAGAATTTAGAAGCCAGGTCGATACCTTGAGCTTTTTGTCACACTCCACAGGCCATTTCTAAACAGTTTTTGCAGTGTGGCATGGTGCATTATCCTGCTGGGGGGCCACTGCCATTGGGGAGTACTGTTGCCATGAGGGGGGGTACTTGGTCTGCAACAGTGTTTGAGTGTGTGGAACATGTCAGGTGGTATCCACATGAATGCCAGAACCAAAGGTCTCCCAGCAGAACAATGCATTGGAACAAAATAGTCAAAGTTATTCACTCCAACTGTGTGTTTCTTTTTTTTTTAAGATATGTTTTTGGGCATTTTGCCTTTAATTGATAGGACAGCCAAGTGTGAAGGGGGGAGATGACATGCAGCAAAGGGCCACAGGCTGGACTCGAACCCGGGCCGCTGCGGCAACAGCCTTGGGGCGTATGCTCTATCCACTAATCCACCAATGCCCCACTTCATCTGTGGTTTTAATGGTTTGGCTGATTGGTGTTTATGGCCTAGACCCGGTTTGCATCCACTTAATTGCATTGTAAGTGTTGACTATAGGCATTAATTCTTATATAAGGCAGCTTTCTCAAGGCCAATACAAAAAATATAGTCAAGTTTTTCCTTTCAATTGCAATCTCTTTAGCTTGTCTTTATAAACTCACACAAAGCAGACAAGGCCCCGATTGACTGGGACTGAACTGTGTGGGTGCACTGTATAATTCTTCTCACCTCAGCTGGGTTTGCAATAAGTGAAGAGGACAGAAAGAGTTCAGTTAGAAATGTATGCCTATCTGGGGGTACAACAGGGCACTGGGCAAGCAGTTGCCACATTTAATTGCGTGCATGCAATGTTTTGTATTCATTTGTTGCGTGGGACACAGGAATTGTTGACTCGGCTTATGAGCGTATTAACCATGTCATTACCAGTATTTCAAGGTGTTTACTATCTAATTTGGGTTGACATGATTTTCTATCTTTAAAGCACAGCAACAGTGTGGTTTGTACTGTATTGAAATCAGCGGGCCATCTGTTTAAAGGCTGAGTGAGGTCTTTTACACAGAGGGTCAGGTTGCCTGCTGTTTTTATGGTTGGTGATAGAACAGTTACCACCACCACACGGCTCTGTTTATACTTTATATTTGTACTTTTGCAGTTGCGGTGCCATTTGTTATGTTGAGTTAAAGCAGAGCATAAAGAGTAAGTGTGCCTCTGAAGCACTGCTTTTTTTGTAGTTGTTTTGCTGCAACCTGGCATTGAAGACGGGCTCTCGTCATTGTAGGGAATGCGAGACAGCCTCATCTAATGCTGAGAGGAGCAGAGCTTGGCTTTGTTCTGCGATGGTGAGGTTGTTGCTTAAGCACAGTAGAAGTTTACAGAGACGAAAAAGTTTTCAGGGTTATATGAACAGACTTACAATGAGCACAATCTTTTTTTGCTACTCTGACCAAAAGATTTAACCTCTCAAAAGGTCATTTAACCATCTCCTCCTCCTCGCTTTTGTACTGTGGCAAGCTCTCAGTTCAGCACCACAACCATCAACATGACCCTGTGCATTACTGTCTTCTGGAATTTTAAATCGTACCTTATCAGAATCAGTTTTATTGGTCCATAGGGATCTGATATGGATTTTTTTTTTTTACCGATATGATAACTGATAATTACACATTTTTGTATTTTAAACAGAAGTGTATAACCTTTAGTTTATGTACACCTGAGGGTAAGAATGGCTATGATGTAGTGAGAAAATATGGATATTCAATATTCCATAGCTCTGACTGAACCAAATCAAACTGTATCACTATTGCCAACACAACAAGAAACATAAAACAGTTCTGACTTTTCCAAACCTGCATGTTTTGGCCTCTAGACAGCGTGCTGCAGTTGTTGTTTTTCTTCTCTGTGTTTATTGGTGGCTCGCAAACAAAGTTTTAAAGGTACATGTACTGCCACCCACTGCCCATGCTGCCCTTATTAAGTCAATGAAAGCAGTCTGGCTTAGTCTTATCGGCACTATTTCAGCTATTAATTTTGATTTTTGGAATGATGCATATTTATAAAAATGTCCCATTTTCAGCTGATAATTTATCGGCCCAATATATATCATGCATCCCGAGTTATTTAGTAAGTAAGGTAACTGAATTAAGTAAATTGAAGGTCTTGCTGGTACTAATACTCCAACCGTCATTACTTCATGTTATTCTCTCTTGCCCCCAGCTTCATGCAAGTTTTAAACAGCTGTATGGCATAAGAGTAAGTGAGAAACACTTGACACCATGTATGGCAAATCATTTATTTCAATGGCAAAGTGCCACAGAATATTTTTTTTAATGTTGACAAAACCTTTAACCATAATAATCTAGAAATTTAAGATACAACTTCATACACTGACGGGGTGTCTACAGGTTACAGGACCTTCTCTCACTCTCACTCAAACAAATCTCAAAATAAAAAAGTGCTTCAGGTTACCGACAGAGCTGTTTTTATTCTTAAAAATAAAATCCAACTGAAAAAATCCCACTTTATCTGAGAAGGAAAACCAAAACAGGTGCCACAGACCTATATGCGCAAACAAATTATTTGCGTATCAGAGAAGAATCAGAGAAAAATCCTGTACTGTGTATGTAGGCCTATTACAGAGAGTCAGCTTTTTATAATCTATCCAAAACTATGTATTTGTTTATCTATTTATTTATACAAAACTATTAATCAGTATCTGTTTACAAGAATGTGAAGGTGTGTAAAGGCTGTTAACGCCCACTACTGTGGCAAACGGTGTCCCCCTGCCTGCCCCAACACTGTGTGCGCAGCACAAGAGAAGAGACAGAGGACAGGAGAGACGCCGTACTGATGGCAGAAGAGTTGATCACTGTGATTACTATGAGCAGCGTGCATGGGAATGCATTACAACTTTTTCCCTGATGGTCTGAATTAGTTATTAAATTTGTCGCTAGTTGCTTTTTAGAGGATGCTGAGAGGGTCTGAAGGGTCGCTAACAAGGAGCATGGCAAAGCATTGATATTTGATGGCCTGGGAATGTGACAGGGTGATCTACGTGGGTCTTGTCAGGCAGCTGCTGTCCAGTCTCCCTCGAAATTTTTTAGAGGTTAGGGGTAGTGGACAATACCAGCCTACTTTTACCCCTGGTGCTAACTGTGTTGGTGTGGCTAATCTTCTGCCAGGTCCTTACAAAGGACACCATTTGGTATCTATGAACAATGAGGCATTGGCAATTGATATTTCAGTCAAGCAGGATATATATCAGAGTTGAATTTTTAAACCCCAAATCTTACAGTAGTCCAAACAGGAGGAGATGAGAGTGTAGGTGACAATCTCCAGGTCTTTGAGGGAGAGAAATGGCTTTTACTACTGCATTAATTTACTTGTCAAACTTAGAGGCAGAATTAAATATCACGCCAAGATTTTTGACATGGGGTTTGCTGAGCTTGTCAGAAATCCCTTTGATGGAGTCAAAGAGGACAACTTCTGATTTGCCCTCATTCAGCTGAAGGAAGTTCTGTGCCATCCAGTTCTTTATGTCCTCGAAGCAGATTATGAGACTGGCAATGCTGGACTTGTAAACGCACAGTAGGCACACTCAAACGCCAGAGCAATGCCGTCGCAACACGCAAGCATTCTGGAATGCCTATTTTTCAGGATGCGACAGCTGCGCCAGAACATAAACAAAGCTCAACTTTGGGAACACAGCAGCGCACACTGCATATCATATGATGAGGAACAACCAATCACAGCCAACAGACATCTTTACTTTCTTATGTAAGTATCAGTCTGTGATATATATGGAGAAGAAGTCGATCATTTTAGCGCAGGGCTACCGAGAGCTGTACATTTCGGACAATATGTTAAGCCTACACGCTTAACAAACAGCACCTGATCAGTTCTGCATTCAGTATTTAACATAAGCAGGCTAAGATATGGTGCTTGTTATGGTCGCTTAGCAACTTAGATGCAACCTGTCTCTGCACCCCTTGAGAGCTGGTAGCCTGGAAATCCAGACCCAAATCTAGAAAGATTTAGGGTCTGGCCATGAGTAATGAAAATGACCCAACTTGAGGGGCGGCACCAAGCATGCATTTAAAAATATCACTGCACACAATTGGATAACACTACAACCAATCAGAACAATACACGGGGTGACGTATATGCTTAGCTACCAGCGGAGCTAACTGGTAGACTCTTGCTGTATATGGTCAGCAAAATGGAAAAAACTTCCTTTTTGCAAAGGAAAGATTCGAGCGTCATCTTCTGTTCCTCTTTTAGAGAAAAAGCCAAGTCTAACTCGTTCATTGTAGCGGCCAAAGCTGTTTCAAACAATTGGTGTTCATCCGTAGCCATCTTGCAATGTTTACTGACTGATTCCGGACTTCGTCGTCGCAGCGCTGTCGTCATCTGTTTAGCTCGCCTCTGGCCCGCCTTTATCAGATACACAGATGTGATTGGTACAGCTCGGCTCCAATGGCATGGGTAATGAGCATCATTACTGATTGCCAGAGTGACTCGCTGAGCAAATTCAAATTGTGCTCTCGCGAGAACTCTGGATTTCCAAGGTAGAGAGACTAGCACCCAGCACCCGACCTTGCGTTTTCCAGGTGGTTAAAGATGCAGCATGTGTGTGTCCAAAACATTCTTACTCCGACCTTGTCACATTTTGTCACAATTTTTGATCATGGACTGTCCATGTCCAGATACCACGTGAAAGGTACCCTGGGTGCATTAGTTATTGATGTTCTGGGACGAAGTGTCAAGGTCTGGCTATTACTTGCATTGTCTTCTTTCAAATACACATCTGTTTTTCACAGGAAATTTACCGTTTACATAAAGTCTCTCTCGAAATAAATGTACTACATCTGTACAACACAGCAAATTGACTTTTTTTTTTTCCCTTCAACAACTAACGCACATGGTTAGGTTTAGGAAAAAGGAACAGGGTTTGGCTTTGCGGGCGCAAACTCCACTCTACCAGGCAAAAATTGTTGTTCTCTGACTTTCGCTGCCTTAGTTCTTGTCCATCCACATTTCCCCCTGACGCCTCCGAGCAGTCTCGTATCATGCTGACGTTAAAGGACGGCTTTTTTCGTCAGTGTCTGATGCCGCAAATCCCTGCTCAAGCACCGAATTTCGACAATTTCAAAGTGAGACCGGGTTGGTACGACCCTTTATCCGGGGAAGTCATACCTCTGTATTTTTCTTGGCATGTTGACTGTGTTGTTTTTCCACTTTGTTTTCCATAGTGAGGAACTAGGCTGTAAATAAATAATAGGAACAACAAATAGGGTAAAGTCAGGTAACGTGGAACATCAGGTAAAGTGGGACATTTTTCTTAAGTTATACCAATTTCACTTCTTTAATACTGCTGCATCATATTGACGGCTCTGAACACATACATGTTCAGTGGTGGGATAAAACACTGTATTGCCTATTGAGGCAACAGCACAGATACTCATAACCTTTTTCTTGTAACCATAAATGTACATGTCAACATCTTGAGGCAACAATCTGCGCTTACAATTAATACTCTCAACTGCATTTGAATCATTTGATCTGGGACAAAAATATATGAACAGTACATTCATGGCAAGGCTGAAGGATGATGGACATTGCTCTTTTGCTTTTTTGCTCTCAAAGCTCTGATGGTTCCCTTCAGAAGGGCAGACTGGGACTCATCAAGGCTGCAGAGATTAGTCATGGCCAGTGGACACTAACCGAATTTCACAACTTCTGAATTATACCTTTACGATTTTAAATGGGGTAACCAGCAGGTGTCCTATTTTATTCTGGAATGTCCTCTTTTTGAGGTCTTACAGTGTTGCCCACTTCAAAAACCTCATTGCAAAAATGCAGGATCTTTTGTTTTTCTTCAGTAGATACTTCGACTAATGAACTAACACGTGCTTGTGGTGCAGCTGCTGCTGGCCAATGGGGCTGAATCAAGGATCATGAACGTACTGTAGAAGAGTTGCAGAACACTTGCTCCATAGAATTATGTCCATATGTTCATACAGGAGGAGATTATAAAACACAAAAATACCACTGAAAGGACAGACAGCCAGAGCACAGTGTTTTCCTCGTAGCAGAAATCCGTCATATGTTCAACGGTGGAAACAAACTTGTGAAAGCTTCTATAAGTTGCTTTATGTTAGTTTCAGTTTCAGTCACACTTCGGATGCAGTTATGTCAAATTACAGAACCCATCGTTGCATTTAATGATCTCGCCTCTCATCCTGCTGCTCTGCTGTTACTTTACCTGCCTGAAGCAGGGAAACAGCAGGTGGCACATATGTTAATGGCAGCAGTGTCTAGTGACTGGCTCCCTCGGTCCAGTCTCATTTAAAAAATTAGGAATTCTGCATTTATGTATTTTTTCAATCAGGAGGAAAGAAGCACACCACTGTGATATCTTTATTAAGCTTCAAATAGTCTCAGATCTACCGTGCCTCAGAATAATTATTGATTCAGACAGTCAGACTGAATCTGAACAACCTCAAATTCTTTAGGAACAATTTGTCAACAGACAGTGCTAACTAAATCAATTATTTGGTTTCAGTAATTTCAAAAGCAGTAAACTGAATATCTTTGGGTTGTGAACAAAACCAGACATCTGGGGACATCATCTTGGGCTTTGGAAAACACTGATCGACATTTTTCACCATTTTCTGAAATTGTGGAGAACAACTAATTGAGAGAAAAAAAATCGAGAAAACAACCAACAGAGTAATCAAAAATGAAAATAATTGTTCCTTGCAGCCAGTAGTGGTCCTCCCACATTCTGTGCCCAAGGCCAGTGGTTCCCAACTGGTGGGAAAACATCAGTCCATTCTAATCGCAGGTCCATTCTGAATGAGGTGACTTACTAATTTTTAAGTACAGAAACTTCCAGCACAGAGCTTCCTGCTGTAAAGCAAGTGAATAATAAACAGCTATGTAACAGAGACAGCCTACTAGCTCGACAACATGGCCAAACACGAGTAAGACACTGACTATAAAACTGCATAGAACTTGAATTAATGACTAAGGAGAAATCTGGACCCCATGGCTGCACCAGTTGGGAACAACTTCCCTGGGTGACCCCTATAAGATAAGATAAACATAAAATAAAAAAATATAAACAATTACAAATTAACTTGTTCAGAAGAATAAACAATAAAATAATATATAACATTGTAAAATAACAATAAGACATACAAATTAAGTTTCTAATTGAACTGGGGATACACCAATTTTGAAATTCTGGGCCAATACTGTTGTCAGTATTTAAAATAACAATTTCACCAATAGCCGGAACTGACTAACTTTTTTTGTTGTTGCTTCGAAAACATCAAGACATTTTTCCTTCAAACAGTTGGATTTATTCAAGTGTCTTGCCAAAAGCTACATTTTACAAGATTACATTGAACACATTGTGAGAATGTTACAATTTACCTTCGCCCAATAGTAGTTTTTACTGAATAGAGCTTGAACGCTACACAGTGTTAAGTGCAACCTCTGTGAGCTGTTCGTTGTGGCCACTGACTGCTTAGAGGTAACGATAGCTAGCTCTCCTCCTGCCGATTTCACCACGTATTTGTTATTTTTGATATATTTTTCCATGTTCTTTCTCTCCACATCTACTCCTTTCAGTAGTGTAGTGGCAGCCGAATGGGCACCAGAGAGCTTTTGTCATTTTGACATGATACAGCATTCTGGGTTCACGTGACAACAGATAACTTGCCTGTCTCCCCCAGAGAGCAAGTAAGAGGTTTCTTCCCCCATTTGTGGCTCCCCTTATGGATGACGACACCCTTAGCATTTGCCTGCACTGGTTGCATCCCTGTTAAGCCAATTCACGTTTATACCTTTAACATATTGGACAAAAGCCTATGAGGTATCATCACTGACATGTGATTACAACCTTTTGACATTTTGCACGTCTCACTGAAGAGGGCATTGCCACAATACAACACAGCCCACGCAATACCCATGCAATTACTAGGCCTACATCTATGTGTCCTAGATCAAAATTTCCATTGTCTTAATTTGGATTACATGAAATCGAAATGAACCCAAGGAGAAAATTGGGTCACTAAAGCAGCAGAGCACAAGACAAACAGGGAGAAGTGAAGGCAAGGTAGCAGAACAATGCAGTCCATTTATTACACAGTACCAGGGGTGTAAAAATATGTGTAGTCCTATTTATAAATCTATAGGTTTGTTTAAACCCCCGGTATAAATGAGCACTGTGCATGATTGCTCATGTTAGTTGATCATCATTGTTTGTTTCCTTTTTCGGAATCAGTGCTTTCAAAATTGACTTTCTTTGTTTGTCTTTGTTTTTCTAATTGGTGGCGTTTCATTTTCTGCAGCAGAGAAAAACTATACCAAAAAAGTCTTAGATGTTGACTTAAGATAGTTTGTGTCCGTCTTCACCTCATGTTACAAATGTATAAGTTTAGTTGTTTCTTCAAAGGACTTTGTTAAGCTTTCTTTCGAAAAGTTTCCATTGATCTGCTGCATCTACAAAGATTTCACACAGCAAGCAAGGTCAACTATTGTAACATTCTTGCAAGACGTTACAAAGAAGCATTATAGATGGCTGAAGCACTGAAAGAAATTATGTTTTTGAAAAGACCATAATTTTCCCATCACAACTTTACTCCAGATGGCAAAAAGTAAATAACCAATGACCCACAGTACGAAAAGAAACCTGTTAAGGGAGAAAAATATTATGAATTTATTTATTTATTTCAAGCAAAACAAAAAAAAATAAAAACAAAGCAAGACTTCAATAGACATGCTTTAAAAGGAGTAGGAAAAAGTGTACACTTATCTAATCCTACCCCTTTCTAACTATTCATCTCTCGTTTACAAATGAAATTGTCAATAACTATTCCAAACTTATTATGGTAACACTTTATATTAAGACCACATCTATAATGCATTAAAAGGCCATTCATGGTGAATTATTAAGTATTTATAATGCTCTACTGTATGACTATACTCATAAACACATACAATGCTTCCTGATGCAATATGTCAACAGTCCTTAAACATTATAGATGACGCTTATAATGGATTATAAGTGTCTTATGGATGTTCCTGACTAGTTATAAACTAGAGGTTGACTGATGGGGCTTATGATGCATTATGATTATCTATACTTACTTTACAACAATGAATTGTCGTAAGGACTCATATTATGCTATAAAAGTCCATGTAGTATCATAGGATATAATTGTATGTGTTAAGTAAAGTGAAGTACATACTGACGTATCTGATAATAATGCATGATCATAATGTTGCATTGCTGGTGCTGAGTAAAGTGTGATGCATTTTCATGTATTTAAAATAATCTATGATGCATCATAAGTGATTAATGGCTATCATACACGACAATACTTTGAAAATACTTCCAAAAGACTTAAGTCTGACACCCTCTCAATTCTGAAGACAATATGTCATGGGTCAGAGACGTTTTAGTCCCAAAATAAGATTTTACAAAGACTGGGGATCTTGCAGAGTCACTATTTGCAAGAGTGTTAGCTTCAAAAAGAAAAAGAGGTGGACAGAAAATGTTGCAGCCCTCAGAATCCCCAGGGAATATGCTATATGCTATAGCTAGCTAGCTAGCTAGCTAACTAGCTTACCACTGCACCCATCCCAAACAAGGTTAGCCTAATTGTAAGATAACGTTAGCTACTTGAATGTTTATTATGCAGTGTTTTTTTAGATTTCACATAAGAAAATAATATTGCCTGGAAGTAGATTATTTCTTGTTTTGTACATTGTTTGTGCTGTTTTAAATTCATCGCATGACACTTTAAAAACAGTGTGTTTGTGTGCCCCCTATTTTTGGCATTTACAATCCTAATGGCTTTTTTGTAATATGTGTAATGTGTATAAAATAGTTTTATGGGTGTTGGCCCAGACCTTGGCACAGTAATTAAGAACAGTAAAATGAGTGAACAGTAGATGATATAAAGTGATTTAAGGTCCAGTATGTGTCTTGATTTTCCCATAACTGCAGTTCTCCTTGCCAGGTTTGAATATGAATGTGATTTATTTGAGTTTTCCAGCTGATTTTGTGATCCAGTATAGCTCCTGGAGATTTATTCTGACACACTTTTTCTATATCAATATTATCTATCTGAATTTGCACTTGCATATCAATTTTGCAATTTCCAAATAACATCATTTTGGTCTTTGTCAAATTTAGTGACAGGTTGTTTTTGTAAAACCATCTTTTCAATTTGATTTCTGTTGTTATCTCCATCAACAGCAGCTGTAAATCCTCACCAGAGTATAAAATGTTGGTATCATCTGCAAATACAACAAATTGGTATATAAAAGAAATATTTTTGGTCCCAATGCTGACCCCTGGGGTATACCACAAGTAATGTTGTGGCATGATGGTTTATATTCACCCATCTGAACAAATTGCTGCCTGGTTTTTAGATAACTTTTTCATAAATTCATTGGTATATTTCCCCTGTGCCAAATTTTTCTATGGAATATTTTGTGATTGTGTCAAAGGCTTTTTGTGAATCTATGAATATTCCTACTGAGTGCTTACTCTTATCTATGACGTTTGCTATGCCTTCTGTGAGTTCCACTTATGCATTGTACATTCACTCTGCAGGGAAGTTAACAGAATGCAGTGGTGGCTATTCATCAACCACAGAATAAGGATGGTAGTTACAGTTTTATAAGAGTGAAATGTCATATGGGTCATGTCCTAGAGTGAGCATTCAGATGCATGAGCCTTTTTTTCCCTCGCAGCACTTATGATGTGAATAAGAGCATATTGTGAGTGTGTGAACTCTGTGTGATTGCTGCAATTGACATCCTTCAAAATTATGTGATGAATATGAAAAAACAGGTTCAAAAGGTTGAAACTCAGTGTTGGAAGGTTTAAAATCTAATATAAAACAGTTTTGTAAGATTAAAACTAAGTTCTTAAGGCTTGCATAATGTTGTGATAGGCGGATTTTTTTTTTAAATCCCAACAAATATTATTTTGTATTTGAGTTTTTCTTCTTTAAAACTGTAACACTTTTTTACAAGTTTTCTCCAACACATTTTTTTTTTAGTTTGAGATTTTACACTGTTCTTCCTGTGTGTGTTTAGTTTGTTTTCAGCATCAGATACAGATGCACCCGTTAATGGTAGTGTAGTTGATGCTTCAAGCAACAGCCGATATATAAAGAGCGAGACAGTCTGCATAGAGCAGGCAGGAAAGATATCTGTCGGCTGTGATTGGTTTGTAATGTGACTCCTATCTGACCGCTGAGCGTCAGACACAACATGGCCTCTTTACAGTGTCTGTCCTTTCAAATGAAATTCCCACATGGTGCAGTCATATAGGTTTTGATTTATTTTTGACAAGGTGCAGCTCCTGACAGAGTTACACTTTTTTTTTTCTGCAACTAAGCAACCAATGAAATCTTGCCGACTAATGACCTTTCTGATCTACTAACATTTGGTTGAGCCCTAGTAGCAAACACAATGTATGTCACGTGACATTAAAGCCTAGTTTACAGTACACGATTTTCACCCTGATTTTGCGTTGTGGAGATTATCATAATCTTTTGAATGTTCATACCTGGTGACATGTGTTTCTGTCAGCGGGAGTCTCACCAACTGCGTTACGACCTGTGTGTGTACACTACAAGATTTCTCCACCGAGCCCTCGCCGACAGAGCCCCAGTTAATGCAGTGACGTCACCAAACTTGGAGACGACACATCGTAAAGGCATGGATATTCTTTATTATCCTGGGTCCAAACACAACGCACTCCCCGTGATCCTGTGGACGCCGCCATTGTTGTTGTTGCTTGCCGGCCGGTTTGTCAGTGTTGCCAGATCTTGGGAGAAAAACAAGCAACCAGGGCTATGGAAACAAGCCCAAAAGAAGCAACTCCCGACATACTATCATGCGTTTAAATAACTTATGAGATGGATATAGAGGAAGGTGATGTTTAGAGAGCAAGCCCAAATAAACAACTCCACTTTAGTAACAAGCTCAAAGTCGTGGCTAATAAGCGGACCTGGCAACCCTGCGGCTTCTCCTCCTCACACTTCTTCTGTCCTCCTGCGTGCTGACGTGGGACGTATCCTGCTTCTCATTGGCTGATGCTCTTTGTCAGTCGTGTCACACTTCTCCAGTTTTCTAGCATGCCAGATATCCAGTCTCAGTCACAGACGAGGGGGCGACTTGCTCATAGGCTTGTTCACACATGAGGACTCGTCGAGCACTCGGAAGACTATCTGCTAACTCACCTCCGACCCAAGGTGGACCTCAAGATCCTCTGTGACGTCAAAATCGCGGTGAATATCGTGTAATGTGAACTAGGCTTAAGTTAAGTTAGCAACAAACACACTTATTTTAAGGCAAATCCTCAGATTCTTTCTTCAAACCTAACCACAATTTTTTTGGAAATGCATGTAACAAGTGGAAATTGACTGTCCCTGAGCCTCCAAAACTGACTCTGGAACGGTTCTTAGTGTTAAAATGTCTCTTCTTTAAGGATCTTAGCTTGCTTTTTCCCCAGACTGTCTGTTTTGGAGTTTCAAAATTTCAGATGAGAGCTGCAAGGCAACGCTGTCCGAATTCATGTGACTTGCAACCTTGTTACTGAAAAATCTCGGAAAAGTGTGTAAACTCAGCTCTAAAAGAAGAGTCTGTTGTACAAGTGCAAATGTAAATCCACAAATTTTCAAAATAAAGATTTGCCCGATCTAAACTCAAGTTTCAACATTTCAAATTTTTTTCCCAACATAAAAACTTTTTAAAACTTTTTTTTTCCCCACCAGTTTTCAGATTACCATTTACAAGGTTTCAAATTTGGCAAACAAACTAAATACACCGAGAGAACAAATTCTGAAACCCTGAAAATGTGTTCACTGTGAGGTAAATGGAGCCACAGTTGTGAAGAATGAAAACACAAATACAAAAAATCTTTGCAGAACTATTTTTCATGCTATGAAAATATTACACAAGCCTTTAAAACTTCATTTCAATCTTGCAAAACTGTTTTTTGTTTTTTTTTTGGATTTCTTTTGGATTTCAAGCTTTCAAACAGAGTTTCAACCTCTGAAAGCGTTTCATTTTTTCAGTTTCGAAATCCTATACAAACAGAGCAAGTGCATTAGTGTGGGCAGGATGGGGAGGATGATGAAGGGGAACTCAATTATATTTCAAAAGTTTTCTGGAGGGGTAGGGCTTGTGAAAGATCTCTTTGTGGCTGTGTGTTTGCGTAACATCTAATCATTCATGACTGCAGACTCTTCGTCACCCTTGTCTCGAAGGTGATCTAAGGTGAACTGTTGTAAAAGTAATAAAGTGCTGTCAGCCAAAGATATGAATTTAAACATTTGTCAGTCTCATCTGGTGGATACAACAGATGTGGAGACTGGACTGATTTTTGTTGTATTATTTCATATGTAGTTAGGAGGAAAAAAATCCAATAAGATTTTTAATAACCAAACAATCAGCAGCAGAACTAGGCTTTGATGTTTCAGTGTTGTAGAGTGCAGGAACAGACCGCATGTGATATGAAAGTTATTGCATATCAAATAAGGAATAAATATTGTTGCATGGCTTAATCCTCAGACAAGATGAGAATGACACATGCAGCTCAGTGACTGACATTATACAGTAGGTGTATGTTCAGCTTCACTGACCCTGCTCCACAGTATATGCTCTCAATTTACAAACCCAGCAGACCACTTGAGCCACAAGACACCTAAGTGCTTCATATCCTGAGAGCTTCATATATGTCTGGTGAAACTGCACCTTACCTACTGATCTGAGACCAGCACCCAGGGAGTCTTTTCAAAAACAACATCAAGACATTTTTAATTCACTTACTTGTTTGAAGTCATTTATTTGTGTCCGTTTGTAGAAAGCAACTAAGCACATTTACTCAAGTACTGTACCAATCCTCCTATTATTTTTCTGGTCAACTGGACTCTATTTGACAAACCCCGGGGCACCTGCAGACCGCGAAGGAACTTTTTGTCATATCTCACAGGTGTTTTATTGTGTTTATCTAAAGGGGTATATGCAGTAGCATGCGAAACTCTGTGGACCCCTGGTCAAAATTGATTTTCACTGTGAATAGTCAAGTGAGTAGAAGATAAACTGATCTCCAAAAGGCATGCTCTTAAAGATGAAATACTTTCATTTTAGGCAAGATTTGAGGAAAAGCTTTATAAATATTCTGACTCTGAAATCTTGTTCCAACAACCAGCAGCCATGGGCTCCTCTAAACAGCTGCCTAGCACTCTGAAAACTAAGATAATTGATGCCCACAAAGCAGGAGAATAAGACGATAGCAGTGTTCTCAGGAAGTGGTTTCCTTGGTGCGTAATGTAACAAAGAAATGGCAGTCGACAAGAACTGTAGAGGTCAAGTTAAAGACTGGAGGACCGAGAAAGCTTTACAAGAGAGCTGCTTGTAGGATTGATAGAAAGGCTAATCAAAACACTGTTTGGCTGCAAAAGACCCGCAGGAAGACTTATCAGACTCTGGAGTGGTGGTGCACTGCTCTACTGTGCAGCCATGTGACCTTCATGGAAGAGTCATCAGAAGAAAACCCTTCTCTGTGTCCTCACTACAAACAACAGAAGTTTGCAAAGGAACTTCTAAACAAGCCAGATGTTTTCTGGAAACAAGTCCTGCAGACTGATGAAGTCAAAATAGAACGCTTTGGATGTAATAAGCAATGGTATGTTTGGAGAAAAAAGGGTGCAGAATTTCATGAAAAGAACACCTGTCCAACTGTTAAACACGGGGTAGATTGAGCATGCTTTGGGCTTGTGTTGCAGCCAGTGGCACGGGGAACATTTCACGAGTAGACGGAAGAATGGATTCGGTTAAATTCCAGCAAAGGAAGCAAACATCCCAGCATCTGTAAAAAAGCTGAAGATGAAGAGAGGATGGCTTCTACAACAGAACAATGATCCCAAACACACCTCGAAATCCACAACGGTGTACCTCAAGAGGTGTCAGCTGAAGGTTTTGCCATGGCCCTCACAGTCCCCCAACCCAAACTCATTGAAAATCTGTGGATAGACCTCAGAAGAGCAGTGCATGCAAGACGGCCCAAGAATCTCACAGAGCTAGAAGGTTTTGCAAGGAAGAATGGGTGAAAATTCCCCAAACAAGAACTGAAAGACTCTTGAAGAAATGTGTCATCTTTGCCATTTTTTGCCTCTTGGAAATCAGGTCATCTTTTACTTGCTTAGCTATTCACAGCGCACGAAATTTGGCCAACTAAATTTCGCCCAAACTTTTGCATGAAACTGTAGGTCTTCAACAAAGAGACATAAACTTCTCGAGGTTTATTTTGCTCTGATCAAATTGACCACAAAGATAAAAGATGTTAGCACATTTGAGGCTGATAGGAGGGTTACATTCTTGAGGTGCTTGTACTTCTCTTGAGTATTTCCATTTTATGCAACTTTTTACCACGTCAGTGAGAAATATTGTGCTTTTCATTACACTACATTAATCTGACAGGTCAAGTTTTTGCATATCAGGCTTGTAAACAGCAGCGTATTGTTCAAAGATTAAAAAAGTCTTTGACCTACAATATGACCACAGTGTTTAGTCGGGATTTCTAGTCATGTTTCAGATGTCGGAGATGTTTGCAGTTCCACAAAGGCACTCTTCTTCACTTTTCACTTTTCAAAAAGCAAAAATCTTTTTAAAAAGTTAGATACATATGTATGTCTGTATCAAAAGTTTTTTTTTCTTCTTTCCCGCCCCATTAATCATCTCACAACCCCTCAGACTGTGAAATGCTTCTGACACTTAAGCAGAGCGCTGCAAAGCACACCGATTTTCCGTGGAGCACTGCCTGCTTCCTTTCAGCGCCTATGTTACCCAGTTAGACTGTTCACACTGGATGTGGCGTGTCGCTAAGCTTCGCGGTTGGCTCATGATCTGCAGCGAAAGTCTTTTTTTTCTGTGAGCGAATCTGGCAAAAAACACACTGACGATCTAACATGAATTACACAAAGGATATATTAAACATGGTATAAATGCTCTGATTATGATAGATTATAAAATATACAGCCCACGCACACTTATTCCACATATTTGTCAGTTTTGTCTCAACACAAAGCGAAAGAGACGAGCAGACACACACACACTCACAAGCAGACAGACACAAAGCTTTACATGTGATTAGAAAAGAGCAGAGTCGCTTGCTGATCGGCGCTGAGAAATGCACTTCTGGTGTGAACTACCAGGCGACTGCTTGAGGAACAGTTGTCATATCAGTGTGGAGGTAGGAAGGGGGATAACCTCCAAGTAGGGAACCACTGGACGAAGCTACATATTGAGGGATCTAAATACTTTCCCACCCCTGTTTGTATCTTATCTTTACTCTTCTTATGGATTTTTTTTTTGATTGCCTGGAGATCCGATACGTTTTTAGCTTCCTTTTGATATTTAGCCAGCTAGCTTCCCTGATATCTAAAGGTAGTGTGTTCCATAGATTTGGGGCGTCACTGATAAAGGCCGCATCCCTGATCTTCTTCCGGCTGTTGCTGGGAACCTCCAATAAACCAGCAGCAGATGATCGCAGAGTTCTTGGAGGCAAATAGTTAACAAGAGAGTTAGTAATGTAGCTCGGTCCCAGCCCATGTAGGGCTTTGTGTACAAGGAGGAGGAGCTTAAGACAGACAATTGTAAATGTAACAGGAAGTCAGTGCAGAGCAGCTCAGACTGGCCTGATGTGCTCTCTCCTCTTGGTTCTGGTTGATAGCCGAGCAGCACAGTTTTGGATGAGCTGATGTCTCTCAGTGGTGTTTTTTGGGAGGCCAGTATAAAGTGTGTTATGGTAGTCAAGTCAACATGAATCAGTTTCTTAGCACCTTTTTAATTTAGAAATGGTCGTACCTTAGCAATGTTTCTGAGGTGGGCACTAATGTGGGAATTGAAGCTTAGCACTGTTACACTGTGTGTGTGTTCAGAATGTGTGTATCCCATCAGTTGCAGCAGTACCTCAGTCCCAAATAAGAGAACACAATTAGACTTTGTGCTTTTTTGTGAGCATCATGAAAATCATTTAGCCACATTCAGGGACGGTTTTTGCTGTGGGCAATGTGGGTGACCGCCCAGGGCGCAATCTATGTGAGGGTGCACAAGCGCCCTCCAAAAAAACCAAAAAACAAACAAACAAAAAAACTTGCCAGTTTTCTAGACTACCGCTCATTTCCACATCAAGTTAGTGGAGTGGGCGCTGGGGCACCCCTATTATCACGTTTCAACCAGCAGCAGAAACTAAAGGCGAATCCTGGCAATTGTGGGTTGAACGGGGGTCACAGACAGGAATACGGCGGAGGCTCATAGTGCTCTGCGGCGCAAGATAACGGCTTACCGGCGACGGAGAAGTCCGACTCCAGGTCCAGTAATTTCCTCTTTCATTGGTGTCATGACTGCCCAGTAGTACCTCGACAACTGAGCTGTGGCGGCACACAGCAATGTGTCGCGTGTCAGAGGAGAAACGAGCCGTTCACATTTCTGTCTTTGTTAGGTAATGGTCCACAAACCTCACCGCACTTTAGGGACTGTTCTTTACTTATGGAGGGGTCGGGGGGGAGCAAGGTATGGTTCGCCCAGGGCGTAAAACTAGCCAGGACCGCCTCTGGCCACACTTCTCATATGATGTATTTAATGAAAGGTCCCACCAATCAGATCTCTTCTCCTCTTTAGCTCCTGCCTCTCTTCTCACTCCTTATATTTCTGCTCAGACCAAATTATTTTGGCAGCAGATGGGAGCGGATACAAAAAAATCCACAAGTATTAAAATTACATCTGCAGACACAGTCGAATTCCTCCAGTTTATCAAATCATTTGCTTCGCATTTGGAAGCAGTTGTTTACAAACACAAATCCATTTTTTATACTGCGTCACGGAAAAGTGAGTTTGGGGCATTCGCTTCCTGGAATAACATATTAGTCAAAGAACACGCCGCATCAAGTACATTTTACGCTGGAATTTGAGAAGTACATACATGATACGTGTTTTATCCGGTCCGCTGAAATGTGCATGTGAAGTGCATGTTGAGTAGAAGGGGAGCTGTGTTGAACTAGTGCTCTCCCGCTTTCTTCTCAGCGCTCAGGATGTGCCATCTGCATGTTGCCTTTGATTAAGGCTTGCCCCAGATCTGCTATCTAATGAGCTGAGAGCTCAATCAATAATTCACTCAAGTTTGAATAAAATCCAGGCTGATCAGATCCATTCATACAAGAACGTAATCAGGGTCTTTGAGCAGTCTCACTGCTGCTCTGCCATTAGCTCTGTCCTGCTTCTTGGCTTGTTTGTCAGAGTTGAAGGTCTATTTGGCTTTTGCCTCTGTGTAATCACTCAGGTGTAATATCTATTCGCAGAGCATTCACAGATTTTGTGAAGAGCACAATCAATTAACTTTTAATTTACTTTTAATATCAATTCAAAATGTCATTAAAAATTGCACTTCACTAATAGCTGCTCGAATAATTTTTCCCATAGAATATGATGCTTTCAAATGCAGCTGATGTACTTTTACACCCTATTTTATCACCTTTTTTTTTACTGCATTGAAAGTGTTTTTTTCTGCTGCCGTTGAAAAACAACATCCACTTGCGATATTGCCAAACTATGATTAAAATTGTTCAGTACTTGTAATGAGGTCAGACTGGAACAGCTTTTTGCTCATTGCAGCATTCAAGTGATATCTGTGAAATATGTGAAAATGATTTCCAAAGGCAGCTTTCAGTTGGAGCCGCAGTTCACTCGGTACATTCAGATCGAGCACAAAGAGGAAAGGTATCAGAGCCTCTTTAAAGTGATCCATCATGATAGATAGACGGCGCATTGTGCTGGACACAGTACTGTTTAGATATCGAGCACAAACTGAACATTTTGATCCCGCCTAAAGGATTTACAGGGGGGAAAAAAAACAAAACAAAAAAGGCTTGGCACTGACGACCACACTCTGTTACAGAAGAAAGACACAGAGTATATTCATGCCTACATCTGTTACCAGCACAGTTGATAAATGAGACAATAAAATAGTTGTTCCGTTCTTAAAACAAAACTCTTTGCTGTAAACGATTATTAACTAAAGTGCTAATTAGATTACACTAAGAAACGGAGCTTTAGGCCCCGTGCACACTTGCAGCTCATTATGGAAACCCTAAAACCATCAAATCCACACCTCAAGGGAACGCAGAAGTGCTAAGAACAACTAGCTGGAAACATTTTTGAAAGATCTCAGCTTTAGGGTACACAATGAACAGTTATATAAGCCTTAAGTGTTTGGCTCATGAATTATTATATTTTTGTTCTGTTTGGTATTTTGCAAAGGAGGTTATTTTCTGGGGCAGTCCAGATACCTTCAACACTGCTCATATTTTTCAAATGAGTGTGAGCGAACCTTACTCCACAGACCAATGCAGAACAGATCCACCCCTTGGCCCCCCACAACGCCACCCTCTTATCCAAATATGAGGCCTCAGAACAGGAGTCCATAAACCAATGGATGACATCACAGGCATTATGATTTTCGGTTGTCCATCTGTCCATCCATTTGCCTGTCCTTCCACCCATCCATCCCATTCTCGAGAACACAATATCTCTTTCTTCAAATTTGGCACAAACGTCTCGTCGATAAGATTTTGGCAGTCTTAGGTCAAAGGTCATTGTTACCTTGCATTTATCTCATTCTCCTAAATGTGATGTATCACGAATGCCTAGAGGGAATTTCTTCAAATTTGGCAAAAACGTGAGACTTAATTATGCACTGATTAGATTTCGGTGGTTAAAGGTCAAGGTCAGTGTGACCTCACAAAACATGTCTTTGGCCATGACTCAAAAATTCTTCGGCTAATTATTAGCCTAAGGATTATTTCTAAGGCTAAATCCTTGGGCTTAAAATTCATACAGGTGTCTAATACAATAGAATGATAAAATGATGACATTTTATATCCAAATGTTAAAGGTCAGTGTCACTGTGACATCATAATGTTCTGCAAAAACACTTTTCAGGCCATTATTCAACAACTAATTAGACTAAGAATTGTTGAGTCATGGCCAAAAACATGTTTTGTGAGGTCACACTGACCTTGACCTTAAACCACTGAAGCCTAATCAGTGCATATGGAAGTCTCAGTGAACATTTTGCCAAATTTGAAGAAATTCCCTCTAGGCATTCGTGATACATCACATTTACGAGAACCAGATAAATGCAAGATAACAGTGACCTTGACCTTTGACTTAAAACCGCCAAAATCTTATCAACGAGACATTTGAGCCAAATTTGAAGAAAGAGATATTGTGTTAGCCAGGAACAGAAGGGGAGACATTTAGTCAGATAATGAATTTGTGACACTAATTGAGGGTGTCCACCTTGAAACTGTGCTGATTGTTTAAATCTTCTGTGCTGCTGAGGGGAAGATGCATATGAAGCATCCATGTTTTCACAAACACAGCTGTTAACTGTAAGAGAAACTTGACTGTTGTGCAGAGGCAAACATCGTTGGGTGGTTATTGTACTTTTATTTTAAGCTCCTGGTTCAAACTACGATGCTCTCGGTACCCTTCAAGCATCAGTTTTAAATGCTCAGACACAACCTGTCAAGGTCTACTTGTTACATTCTTCAGTGTCTTAAAAAAAAAAAAAACTTCGATATTCACAGGAAATGTAGGTTTGAGTTGAGTTTTTGATTAGCTGCACTCCATTCAGTCATGAAGTACATCAAAAAAAAGTACTGAAAAACTCTCTTTGGTTCTAAATCGGTCTGAGTCTAGTAAGTCCCACGTCTGTCTGAGCAGATTATCAGTCCTTTTTTTTTTTTTTTTTTTTCCTGAAAAACAATTTTTTCAGTAGTCACCCGAAGAATTAATGATACAAAAATATTTGGATGAGAGAGAATAAGTTATGAACATACATCCACTGCGAGTGCTTCATAAATATTGATTTTTGCAGATAGGATTTAGGTTTTCTCTGAAAAATCACGGTCACCATCAGCCAGTCAGCGTGATTGTCTATCGCTCAGTGTTTTGCTGCAGATCAAAATCCAGATGTAGGTTAAGAATTAATCCATGTTCTTTTAATATTTCAGACAACTGTGCATCCTTGGCAGAGGTTTGTGTCTGACTCCTCTCTAGTTTTGTTTTGTTCTGGAGTCCTGCCAACACTGATACAAATCTTACCTTTTAGTACCACATCATAATGGAATATATTTCACTGGGTACGTCTAGTGTGGACTTGTCGGCGTTTGAATGTCTTGATATCAGTTTTACAACATGTGTGCTTTGGTTTGAAAAATTAAACACAGTTCACCATGATGTAACATCTAACCGTCCCTCCACAGTTCCTCCTGATGACCCGGTGATTGTCGGGGCCCCGGTGGTGAGTTTACGGGCCGGCGACCACCTCAACCTCACCTGTCACGCGGACAACGCCAAACCAGCTGCATCCATCATCTGGATCCGTAATGGTCTAGTCCTGAGTGGAGCCATGTACTCAAAGGTATGGCATGAGAGTTTACTACATGTATTAGATCATTTTAATTAAACTGTCTAGCCTCTCGCCAGTGGGTGTTCTTAGGATTAGCTGGTATAACACTACTGTTAAGGTCTGAGTTCCAAATGTTGCTGCTGGGTTCACATAAATACAATGATCTCAATCCATAAAATGATCTCTGCAAACATAATTTCACAGCGCTTTCTCTTTAAATATGAGAATTTCTATGCAACATGATGTGAGAATTTACTTACCACAAAGCAATCTCTTCTATCTGTATAAAAGCTGGAGTGGTATACTCTTTTGTTAAGGTACTGGACAGATAGAGAGAGTAACAGGTGATGGTGAGTAGTTGTGCCTCACTTTTGATCTGCCGGCTTGGTTTGCGATTGAATTGGGCCAAATTGTACAGTCAGTTTGCTAGTGATGACTTGTCAGGCACAATATTTTTCCTTTCACAATTGCTAAACTTTTTTTTGTTCTATTCTTTTTTTCCTTGCCTTTGTCAGACCAGTGGAAGTGTCTTTTTTAAAGTTTACCTTGAGGTTCCTACTGTCTTAGAAAACTCATAGATCTGCACCTTATGATTCAGTGCTAAAACTTGAGGCAAAGTTGATGCAATAAAAAAGGACATACAATTTTTAAAAGCACCAGAAGCAGAAGTGACATATTTCCATATGGACCAACATTGCAACACTAGCTGGACCTATTAGCAGCAGCGGAAAAGAGTTAAGTGCTTTCATGTGTATGTATTAATTTCATGTGTGTGTATTAATCATCATCATTTGATTGATTACTGAAAAGTTCAATATACAAATTCTCATGCATAACGCATTATTGAATATTTGCATTTCTGAAAAGACATGTAAAGAGGGCAGCACAGCAAGAGGGTTTCTGGTTCGAACCCAGGTTGGGGGTTGATCCCTGGAGTGGGGAAGCCCATCTGTGTGGGTTCTGTTCTCCCTGTGTCAGCACTGGGTTCTTTCGGGTACTCCAGCTTCCTCCCACAGTCCAAAGACATGCAGGTTAATTGGTGACTCTCAATTGTCCGTAGATGTGAATGTGAGTGTGAATGGTTGTCTGTCTCTATGTGTCAGCCCTGTGATAGTCTGGCGACCTGTCCAGGGTGTACCCCACCTCTCGCCCAATGTCAGCTGGGATAGGCCCCCCCGCAACCTCCAACAGGATAAGCAGTTACAGAAATGAATGAATGTCTAAAAGAAGTACACAGTATACTGTTATATTGGCCCATCTTCTGTACAATTGAAACAATTTAGTCAAAATTTAACACAACTCAGTTTTATAATGATAATATTCATAATAATCCATCCATCCATTTTCGTAACTGCTTATCCTCTTGACGGTCACAGGGGGCTGGAGCCTATCCCAGCTGACACTGGGTGAGAGGCGGGGTACACCCTGGACAGGTCACCAGACTATCACAGGGCTGACACATAGAGACAGACAGCCATTCACACTCACATTCACACCTATGGACAATCTAGAGTCAGGGAGGAAGCCGGAGTACCCAGAGAAAACCCACACTGACACAGGGAGAACATGCAAACTCCGCACAGAAGGGCTCCCTCCTGGGACTGAACCAGGAACCCTCTTGCTGTGAGGAGACAGTGCTAACCACTACACCACTGTGCCACCCTAATCATAATAATAATAATTTTTATTCTATTTTATTTTATTATTATTTTATGTACGGCCCAAAAATCCTCTGATTGTCAATCAGGTTTAACTGGAACAATTCACTCAGCATACTGGCTACATACTGATTTATTATTCTCTAAACAGCCAGAGACAGTTCATGGATCTTTTTCTCAAGGATCATTTTACATCTGACATTACCATCCCCTAATTGCTGTACGACAGCTGTGTTAAAAATTACGAACAGTGCCTCAGTCTGAGTCATTAGTGGACGTCCTGACAGTTGAGATATTTGCCTCTGAGGCCCTCTAAAAGTGAGTAATAGTCCACCACAAAGCATCATGGGCCAAGTCACCGAGAAGTACAGAAAATAAGTTGACTGTCTCAGCTCATCAAATCAGATTGTCAAGACACACATAAAGGGACCGTTAAAGTAGTCTGCTTACAGTCTGGTTGTGAGCCACAGAGAGCTTTCCATGGCAACTTCCATTGTGTTGCCTACACTGAAGTGGCTGACCTGCTGCCAGCGGTCATCTTAAAATAAATCACCTGACTGAGGGTACACAAAGACAGGAGGGATTGGTACCAACAAGCTGAGCCCAGACACATGTTGATCCCAAAGCTTTTGACCTTTGATGAAGGTCAGAACTCCAGCCCTGCACCACAGGATTTGGTTGTGTCCTGCTCACCGGCACTTTGGCAGAGCAGGTGTAAGCCAGCATCAGTCCTGCCATTAAAGTATAGTTTCACTGCGTGTTCGACCACCCTGCTACCCCATGCTGACACTAAAGTGATAACCAGCCATGAAAAATGGGTCTTGTAGCCTGTGTTGTCATGTCAGATGAATTAGATGTTAACTTCAGTGAGAGTGCTGTACCTGAAATAGTGATGATACCAGTCATGCAGAGAAATTATCCTCCCTCTCCAGTGGCGAGTCAATTGATTCCTCACTATTGCATCTGTCTGTGTGTTTACCTCCGAAAAGGTCTTGTCAAGACACCTGATCAATAAACTGTTGTTTACAGCCTGTAGAGAGCTACAGTCATTCCATTTGTCTCGCCCATATGCACTTCCTCCATGGCCCTGCAACAATATGGGACAAAATATATACAACTATCTTGATGTGGTGCACAAGACTTGTTGGTCGTAAAATGTGTAGGCTCTTTGCATGATGCTGTTCATGCTGTGTCTGACATTTACTTCTCAATAAATTCATCGTTAAAATAGCTTTGACGCGCTTTCAGAAAGGATTCGCCCCTGTCTCATTACATGACTCTGTTCTCCATCTAATTATGTCCACCTTTGTGTGCAATGCCAACACATTCTCACTCCCAACCAAGCAGCAACCTCCAGTGCTGAAAAATGAAGCCAGCATGAAGTGTCTGTGTCTGCACTTCTTTGAATTGCCACTAGAGGCTGGTTCCAGAAGCGAGTCAATCAGTATAAACCACCATGTTAAAATGTTCAGCTTTACAGCAGAAATAAACATGTTCACAACCAGGGACAAAAAACTATTTTGGTCTCTTTAGCTAATTTCCTCATTGTACAGGGGGGAATTATTATATAACTTGCGTGTTTACATTTTATAGAAGCTTAAAGTTTCATAATTAAGGTCATGGCTGGTTTGATTGACAGGCTGTCTGCCGGGCGTCACCATAGCCTGAGGCTCAGATCCACCCCTCGCTCCTCCACAATGCCACCCTTTCATCCAGATAAGATGCCTCAGAAAGGAAGTCTTTCAACCAGTGGGTGACGTCACCGTAGCGACATTCATTATGATGCTTCCATGTGGCAATAGCCATAGCCGGAGGCATTATGTTTTTCGGTTGTCCATACATCCATCCGTCTGTCAGTCCCATTCTCATGAACACAACATCTCACTAACAAATTTCTTCAAATTCGGCACCAACGTCCCCTTGGACCCAACAATGAACTGATTTGATTTTTGTGGTCATAGGTCAAACATCAAGGTCACTGGTCATGCTAAGAATTCTCAGGCTAAAACTACCCACAGGTGTCTAATACAATTAAATGATGAAGTGATGACATTTTATATCCAAATGTCAATGGTCAGCTTCACCGTGACATGATCATGTTCTGCAAAAACACTTACAGTAACTGACCATTATTCATCGTCATAACCAATGATTTAAAGGGGGAACATTTGGTCAGATACTGAATTGGTGACACTGATCTTGAGTGCCCACCTTGAAACTGCCGACTGTACAGATCTTCTGTGCTGCTGAGGGAAAGACATGTGTGAAGCATCCATGCTTTCACAGACATGGATGTAAACTGTAAGAGAAACCTGACTGGTGTGCAGAGGCAAACAACCGCTGGGCGCTTATTCTAGTTTTATTTGATACTCCCAACTCATCAAATACAGCAGCTTGGTCAATAGCCCTGTGGTTCAAACTGAGATGCTCTCGGTACCCCTCTAGCATCAGTTTTGGATGCTCAGAGATGGCACATCAAGGTCTGCTTGTTACATGCTTCGGTGTCTTTTCGAAATAAACTGTGATACTCACAGGAAATGTAGGTTTTGTCCCCAAAACTACGTTAGGTTACTGTAGGTTTGGAAAATGATTAGGGTTTGGGTTTAAATAAGTAGGTTTGTTAAGTAACAATTTTAAAAAAAAAAAAAAGCAGTGTTTCACACAGGACATGAACACCAGCGTACTGGAAGAAAGTCTTGTGTTTATTTGACCCATCCACCCTCCCTACTCTACCCTACCTACTTTTTGCTCTTTAGACTAAGTCATTGCCATGAATGTTATATTGTTGTTAGCTGAAAGCATGGTATGTCTCATACAAACGCTAGAGTACACCTTGTTCATTAGAGACACATGCCAAAAGCCATTGACCAAGGTGCCATATTTGACGCCCTGGGAATGAGAACAGGCTGCCAATACATGCCACTAATTGCCCATTAAATTACTTTATTGTCAAACAACAGGGTTTATAATGCAGATTATTTAACTTTGCTCTAAAGTGAGTCTTTTACTGCACTGATTAAATTGCTGTTGTTAAAACCAAATGTTTGTTTTGGTGTAATTTAACTTTATTAATCATGTAAGTGACAGCGTATGTCTCACCTTTCCCTCTGCCTGTTAGGACACTTGTCATAAGCATGTATTTATGCCCATTTATTTATTTTTCTATTAACATGTAATCACATCAACATGAGAGATGTAGACTGTCTATTTTAGTGTTGATATTAGCTGTTGCTGCTCATAAGAAGTTTTGTGCATCAAGTTGTGCAAGTAATTCTCAGCCATAAACATCTCACAGTCAAACCGTTCTTTTTTATGTACACAGCTTTGAGCACACATTCACTGCAGCTGTGACAATCTGACACTCTAGGTGCCATCGCTGTTAACTTACCATGTTAACGATGTCTGTTAAAAGTTGAGTCATGTGTCTTTTTCACATTCTGCCACTGTTTCTGACACATCGCCACAATATGCTGAACAGGGTAATTATAGAGCGGCAGCGACTGGACACAGGCAACGTTTTTAACCATAATGTTGGGATTTACTGTGAGAAACAGATGCGTGTGGTCTTTGATGATCTATATGAAAAAGGCAAGAATACGCGTATTCATCTGTTTTCCGCAGATTCTGCTTGGCATGTTCTCACACAAGGCCACAGGTATGCAAAGCTGCTATAGACCAACGCAGGGAGACTCAGTGCTGAGTGAGAACAAAGAATAAACAACTGAAGACATTGCGAGCATCTCTGAAAACATTTATCAAGAGACAAATGTTGCAGACTGGTGAACAATAAATGTTCCCCTGATCATTGTGGGTAGAGATGAAAACAGTCTTCTTTCAGTATTGTTGCAATGTCGTTTTTCTTTATTTCTACTCTGTCCTTACTATTTGTAGTTAAACACTTGAGGGATGCTTGTTTACTTACACAGAATATTATTTTTTTTCAGTTAACATTACTCAACTTTCAGCATCAAACTCTTTGAACTACCCCCAGCTCCACATGATCTCACCTCTTTATGAAACAGCTCTATGTTCAGCAGCGCTCTCTTTTTTGGAATCCACAGAACGTGAGACGGCAACCGCTACCTGATGTATATGATTCATGGTATGAAAGCGACTAGATCACTGCAAACCAATGTAAGGCATCAAAGAAATCACTGAGTAGAAATATAAAATTCATGAACAAATAAAAATATGATGGTACAATGTACATTGCTCATTCTTTTTATACTTCATACTGTGAACTTTTGCTTATTCCCTGGATGATTTTGCACATTTCTGCACAAAGTACCATTTCTAAAAAACTGCATTGCTTTTGCATTTAAGTTCAGATACATTGCACATGTAATTATAGCATTTTCCCATATTTTTATTAGAATTTACTTCTGCTCTATCTTTATGTTTCTTGATTTTCAGCATAAGAAAAACTTGTGCAATGTGCAATAATGAATCAATAAATAATGTATGAATTAGTCACTAATTAAAACAAGGCACTACAATAACACAGTAATCATAAATAATGCAATATAAAGGCGGGCAATGCGGTAGGGTGATTTGGCTCTGATTCAGTCACACATGATTTTGTAGTGATTGATTCAGTTGCACAATAGCACTTGGGTAGAAGGTGTTTCTTGGGGTGCTTGAACACAGCAATCGCACTCGGGTGTGCACCAAAACAACTGGACCGAGATCTTCTTGAAGACGTGGTCAAACAAACTCTGGTGTGGTTCGTTTGTGGTGAGAACGTGTTCCAAACTCAATCTAAACCAACGGCAGTCACATGCATTGTTTAGGGATGAGGAAGAGTGCCACTTTCATTGCTGCATGATGAATCAGAGCAATTGCGGTAACACATTGACTGGTGAGGAGGTGCAGTGCCTCACAGAGATTTGATTGGATGACAATATAAGCACACAACTTTCGACAACACACAAAACACTGAGATCTACATAGTGTTTAGCAAACAGCTCAGGGAAAGGGGGTTTCTGAGGTCTGTGGAACATATGTCACACCAAGAGTGCACAATGAGCTTAAGAAAATAGGGAGATCTGGAAAAGAGAAGGACACATTTCCTTGGTTTGACGAACTGGACACTTGGGTACTTGGGACAAAACCCGTGAGGTTTCAACGCCATCGCCTGCTGCCAATGATACAAATGACTCATCAAGTACAGCTTAGTCTTCCCCTTAGTCTGGTTGTGCGTGTTTTTATTGTTCTGTAGTGCCTCCTAGAGGGCAGAGTACACAGAAGATGTCCAGGCTGAGAAGCATCTTTTAATGTTCTACTCAGACAGCGAGTGTTGTAGATGTTTGCCAGGGTGAGAAGCTGTGTCTTGATGATTTTTCATTATGTTATGGAAGGACTTTTTTGTCTTGGGCTGTGCAGCTGCCATACCAGACAGCGATGCCATAGATGAGCACACTCTATCGCACATCTGTAAAAAGACACCGGTAACTCCTTTGTTATTGGTGTTGTCTTTTTCAGGGTCCACAGACAGTACAGTCGTGTCTGTGCTCTCTTTGTTGCTGCTGATGTGTGTGTCTTCCATGTTGCATCGTGAGAGATGTGGATGCCAGGGTAGATGTTCTCAGCCTCACTGTTTGGTGCCAGTTAGACAGGAAATCCCAAATCCACATGCAGGTGAGGCAGTGTCAAGTAGTTCGGTTATCATTTTCTGGCGAACTGTGGTATTGATGACCAAGCTGTGATCTACGAAGTGTATCATGGCATTGGTGCTTTTATTTGTTTTTCTCTTACTATGTTATGTTAGGCACCGACACACCGAAGCAAATTCTGAATTCTGCTATAAAGTGAACAAAATACAAAACTCAAAGTAGCTGTATGCAACGTGAAAAAGATTAATATAGCAGCAAACAACTACTTGCAATGTAATGTTAAAGTGGAGTAATGGCATCCTGAGCAGAGAATTGTATTGTCATAACAAAGACATGCTTGCACTTAAAATATACCTTCAGTTGAATCAATGCAACTCTGTAAGCATACAGCAGAAGTCAGTTCCAGTTACCTCTGGACTGACATCTGTGCAAAATGAACTTCACATAGACTTATTACTGCCTTCAAATATTGGAACTTTGGGATGAGATCAGAAGAGTAAACCCAGAGCAAGATGTGGAGCAGCCAACATGGAAGTGCATTTGATTCTAAGATTAAGATTTGACAAAGTGGGTTTCAATCGTGATAGATGCAGACCTTTCCTCCATCCTTAAAGAAAAGAAAATGTTAAAAGTTGTGGATGGTACAAAAACAACTGATCCACTTTTGCATCACCTCTCTGTAGAGGTTCCTGTCCCAATGATCCTCCAATAAAAGGTGGAGCTAGAAACACTGCAGCCTGTTGATTGGTCAATATAAAGTTAACACTCCTGCTTGACTTCAGTGGATTGTAATCACTGTTCCTTAAGATGAAAAGTTTACATACATTAGTGAACTTCAACTATACAATGAAATAATGTTTGGCTGCCATTTTGTCTCCACTAGTTATAAGTTAGCAGCTACAGAGAAGAAAAAAAGGTGTAATTCATTAGCTTATGGTACTGCTGGCAGCTGCAGGCAACTTCAGGTTCAGTATAATAGCTTTGACACTTCCATTTGTTTTTATTGGCTCCCTTGTGTGACTTACACTTTATTGATAATTGGATCTTCAGGTGCTAAAAAAGAATGTATATGAATTTCAACCACTTTATGCAAACTGTGAATATTCTATTTCCTCCTTTGGAGAAAAAAAGTGGCAGGGCACCCTTCATGTGCAATCTGGCAGCATTACACCTCTGCTCTGCTCTAAACATTCCCGTCTGTTTTAGTTCCGAAAATAGACATTCCACTGCATTGTCAGCGAAGAGGAAATACAGCAAGAGCTGGATGGACCACTGACAGGGCTAATCTCATGATTACCCCCCCCTCCCCCCATATAACAGTATAGTCTGCGGTGGAAATGCAAAACAGATCAATGGTTGAGGTACGTGGCAATACAGGTTGTGGACTATTCTAAGGGTACTGTGCCGAAAGTGTTTTAAGGGCCCCTCCACACATACTGTGAAAGAGATAGTATCTCTGGGATGCTGGCGTGATAGTTGCTTTAAGGACAGGGACTCCGATCAGAGAGTAGGGCAGGGAGCGTTCAATCCAAAAACTTTAATGATCACAGTGGGCAATTACAGGTCAGGGATGAGCACAAGGTATTGTGGATACAGGTGAGGGTGTGTGTGTGGTACTAAAGGAAACAGAAGAAATAAAATATAGTATCACTCTTCAATGACATATTATTTTATATAAATCAAAAACATATTATTATTCCTCTTAAATAATTAACCAAAAATGGACTGTTCAATTTGCATCTAAACACCCTGGTTTACACACTAAATTAACTGGACATACACTGCACCTCAATTACTGGCCTTAATGAATGACTCTGTGGTCAACAGTGCCCTCTATTGGCAAAATGGCGTCACTGCAGTACTAGAAACGGCCACATGGCGAAATACCGCTAAAATACTGAGGACATGTGCTTATGTACACAATTATCAAAGAATCAACAAGTTTCCAAACCCCATAGGCACATTCATCATGTATGACACTCATAAGATCAAAATATAAAGGCAAATAGGCTATATTAGCAAGAAATATGTCACCCTGTCCACATGCTCTGAACCATGTACCAAGAAAATGATGCATTAAACCCAGAAACAACAGAAAGCACTCAAAGAACGATTACAGGGCTGATAATACCAACAATACTGAGTGGTCTACCATTAGCAAAAGAGTTTGAGACTCACGTTTGTGCATGAACGCACACAACAGGCATCCACAGCTGCTCATCCATGGAAAATGCCATGTGTCTAGCCTTAACGAGGTGTGACATCATCAACTACGGCAAGTGCGCCAGGATCAAACTACAGCAAGTCAGAAAAACTCACAATTACAGAGGGGGCTTGAAAACACTTATAACAATGAGAACAGATAACAGTAGACTTTCTTACACATACACTGCTACGTATTACAGTATCTTTGTGGGCCCTCTTTACCAACCCGGTCTCACTTCAAAGTGGTTGAAATCCAGTGCTTAGTTAGCAGAGTTGGGTATAACGCGTTAGAGTACTTTGATTACTTCTTGCAGTAACGAGTAACCTAACGCGTTAGTTTGCTGTTTGAGTAATCAAATACTTAAGTACATTTTCAAACAAGACATCAGTTACTTCTGTTACTTTTAGAACGCTGGTCCTTCAGCTCCGAAACAGCAATGGCTGTCGTTTGGTTCTAATAACGGAGATAAAGTTAAACCTGTCAGTCTGAAAGAAGCCACGGAGCTTGTGGCTCGCTACGTGGTCGGAGAAATGCTGCCGTTGTCTGTGGTGGAGTCTAAATAGGTGGAGTAGGACTCGCTGACAGACATATTTCAGACTCAGGACTTGCATTATGCCTGGTACACGCTACACGCTGGTACTCACCAATTATCCCCGGTCGTCTTTCACGGCGTGTGTGATGTCATCAGGTTATTCTTGTCGTATTTTTATCATTTTCACTATTATTTGAGTCACTGCCAGAACTGTGTTGTTGTTGTAGTCACCTAAAAGCATCAGCAGATGGCAGGAGCTACATTTGAAGCGCCACATGTAAACTGTCAAGCTAATGTATCTTCCACAGGAAGTTCTGACAAATGTTTCAGAATAAAAGTCTATTTAGAAAATGGAGGGATTCTCTCAGCCGAGGTTATAAGGAGCTTTTAATTTGAAACAAGTGTTGAGTTTGAAATGACGGTGCGATGTGTTAACTTTACAAAGACAAGGGGGCGGATAAAAAGTAAATCTATAAACACACAGAGGGATTAATAAATAACGGACCGTCTATAATGTAGTTTGTTTCAAATGAAGCTGGGAGCCTCTGCAGTTGTGGTGAGTAAAAGCCCCGCTGCTATTTGTTAATGTTATTTCTTTATGTCCCACCGTGAGGATGTACCATTGTTTGCTAGCTTGATGCTAATGACAGTAAGGTTAGCTCAGCGGGTTGACAAAGTGCCTCTGCTGTTTCACACCATCATTTCCCCCTTTTACTCTGTGTGGTAACATCCCTAGAGGAAATATTAAAACGCTGGGGTGTTGTTGTCATACAGTTGTCTACGGCAGCAGATCGTTGTGTGTTTCTACTGGTCAAAATGACAGCTGTGATGGGAGAACTGGATCTCAGTGAAGGGCAAGTGGTCCATAACTTTAATTTTGGAGACAAAAAATGTAGGCTTAGCGCCCTGTGGTCCATTGCCCAATAGGAAATGTAGAATACTCAAAAGTACTTTAAAAGTGCTTGAGTTACTTTTCTCAGGGAGTATCTTAGTAAAGTAACTGGTTATTTTTAAAAAAAAAAAAAGTAACGCAGTAACCTACTTTGATTACTTTTAAAGTAACCCTTACCCAACACTGTTAGTTAGTGACCTCTGGTGTCAGACACTGAGGACAAAAGCCGACCTTTCACATTGGCATAATCTATGGCCGGTCGCCATTATTGTTGTAATGGCGCCCGGCAGTGTCAGGGGGAAATGCAGCAGGACAACAACAAAAGTTAAGGCAGCAAAACTCCGAGTAGGGTGGGCGGGAGTGTTGGTGAGTGGGTCCAACAACCACCCACTTTTCCATGGAACACCGGTGTTTGCATCCCATAAGATTATGCTGCCAAACCCTGTGCTTTTCCCCTAAACCCAACCACGTGTGTGTGTTGGCAAAATGTAACCATGTGTGCTTGTTGTTGAAGGGGAAAAAAAGTAAATTTGCAGTGTTGTACTGACATTTATTTTGAAAGTGACTGTATGCAAACTGGACATTTCCTGTGAAAATGGAAGTGTATTTTGAAAACAGCCAATGCATGTAACAGGCCGGACTTAACAAGGCGTCCCAGAACGTCAACCAACGCACCCAGGGTACATTGCACCTTGTATCTTAACGTGGAAAGTCCATGACCAAACGTCAATATGTGACGTGGTTGTAGTAAGAATGTGTTGTCCTCACGGGACAGTACAGTACAATATGCTTTCCCCCAGTCCTACTCCCCTGCCCAGCCCTGTCTCCTAGAAATTACATTCATATATTCACTAATTTCACCAGCAAATACATTAGAGGGAATTTTCCTATGGGGACAATAAAGTACACCGTATCGTATCACCTTGGATGTCTGCCATCTACTCTGACCATTTCCCTGTGAATCCAGCACAGTACATACAGTAAATGTAGTGTTTCATCAACTCAAAGAAATGTTGTCTCTGAACTTTATCCAGCAATTACGTTGTCACCACAACATAATTATGAAATCAATTTAGTAATATGGAAACATAAGCTCTTTTTAAATAGGAATTGTGCAAATTTGCGGAAAAGCCCAATCAGTCTTCTTAAAAACAAAATCGGGGAGTGCAGCGAAATGCCACCTGCTTACTTTTGTTCATACAGAATGCGCCTTTTTCGGGACAATGGGGGCGTGAGCAAGTAACAAAACGTGTAGGTCAGTGTGTGACGTAAACAGTGACGTACAATACATGCCGCAGCTGGTCAGTCCTTCTGCGATTCTCTCATAAGTCGGCCCATTCTTCACCGTTCACGTCACTTGACGGGTAATGGCCTCTTCGTTTGCGAGGACAAGAAGGGCACGCAATTCCTTGTCTCCCCAATTGCTCATCTTTAATGTAGTGTCTGTCAGGTTTGCGTTTCCCTCTTGCTACTAGCTGCTCATTCCTGCTATTAGCTGTTTCCTGTTTATCCACCGCCAGTGGGTCGCACGTGCGAAGTCATCAACAGCCCCTCCCTCAAGTCATCAACAGCCCCTCCTGTGGCAGAAGGACGCCTCGTTCTTTTTAAACCAAAAAGGTTCCGCCAATATGTTTACACCTAAAATAAAATAGGGCACCTCGGATCAACTCGCCAATCTGGCTCTGTGTGTCTAAACACTCGCAACTTGCCGGCAAATCGGCCCAACATTCACCAAAAATCTGGCAGTGTAAAAGGGGCTATAATTTCTAGGTGATGGGGTTGTGCCCCCACCAACCCCCTATTCCTCTGCAGTCAGTCTACCATTTGCTCAAGTACCTGTTCTTAGGAAGGTTTGCTATATCAGTTTAATGCCAACGGAGATTCTTTAATTTGATCCACAGGGCGAGAGAGAGTATTCCTTTCACGCTTTCAACATGACAAAAATTGAGAAAATGCTCCGAAATGGTTAATTATTGATATTTTCTTTGGCAGTTTGTTCACTTTGTTCAGTCCTGGGCTGGAAACAGAAATAGTGAAAGGTCCTTTTAAATGTGTATTCCCCTGATGTACAGTCTTAGTGCACTTCAGCTTTGTAGCTGTGGCAGGCCAACAGCCCTTGATTCATTATAGAAACTCATAAATTAGACAGAGCCGAGTCACTTAAACATGTTTATTAAAGACAGACACAGCTTCTCTCATTAATATTAGATGCACATGCCATTTTACATTACTTCATGTGACAGTATGCGCTTACGATATTCCTGTGAGGTTTAATCACAGAGTGTTTTATGTGACATAATGTATGCATGTATGTATGCATTTATGTATTTGCTCTGACTGTTAAAATACGTTGTGTGAGATTTACAGAGCAACAGATATTTGGCAGTGAAATGACATCTATTCAGGGAAGCAATTAATAATTCAAGCGCTCACTTCATGTCACTCATTTTCCATATGTAAATGAATTCATGAGCACAGGCATTACAACAGGGTCATTTCCTCTCAGTGTATCCTAAATAAGATTTGTGACAAATTTAAAATCTAAGAACCATGTTGCTCAATCAGTCAGTCGATCACCATGAGGCATGGTCTCCAAACACTCGCAGGATAAAACATACAGCAGACAAATGGAAAAATATAAATTAAAATAAGACAACCATATTAAAAAATCATCAATAGGTGTGTTTCTATCCGCAGCAAAACCCAGAGGAAACACCAAAAATCTGAAAAAATCTTAACGTATTGCAAAATATTTTTTATGCTTGGGGGGGGGGGGATTGAAAAGTTGGTGTAACGATAAATGCGACTAAGTGCAATGGAAACAGATTAAGTGAATAAATGAAGACTCACAGTCACGATGTACCATCATTGCATAGGCCAGTTTGTCATCTCTGGAAGCTTTTAACATGCTTATGTATGCACATGGGACCAGAGGCATAAGGTAGTTACGATATGATGGGCCCTAGTGCGCCTTAGCTACTAGTTATAAAGTCACACACACACACAGTTTTAGCCATATATATTTTACCAACAGTGTGTCTTAGTGTCGTCTTGATGTTATATCTGCTTGCAGATGTGCCCAGCTTGCTGGTTTTGTGAGATTTTGGGTCTACCCTAAATCATATTGTCTCTTTACAGGATTAAACAGAGACTTGATATTGGACAACATCAAAATTACCCAGCAATCATCATTACATGTACATATCTGTATATGACAACAACTACGAAAGAAAATAGGAATTCATTGGTATAAGTAAATAGTTTTTAAAGTTAAATTATAGTTTTTTTAATATTTTATGTAGAATAAACACATAATTTGTTCAAAATTGATACTATTTCACAAAAACAGAAAACCATGATGAATATAGGTTTCCCGTTTTTGAGGGCATGTATGGAAGAACACACCATATCTGATTTAACGTGAGTTCTTCTTTGAATACGAGTATATTTCCAGGTGGCATTTGGGCCCTTCCAACCCACAAGCCCCAGCGTAATCGCACTGCCTGCACTGTCTATATTTACACCCCTGTACGGGACGGTTACCAGAACTTCTCCAAGAGCACAGAGCCGTAATACTTGTTGCTGAAAACTCTCTATTTCCATTGTCGTGCTCTCCGTCTGACATCATTCATTGTGCTCTTGTAATTACTTTCTCATTTAGAACTCTTCTTCCAATGGCAACCAAGTATTAACGCCACCTACTGCTTATCGCAATGAATAAAAACACACAATATTGGCATAACAGCGGTGACTATAAAAGCCCATACATTCGCATTTTCTTTTGCCCGTTTTCCCCAAAAATTTGGTTAAAATTTGTGTTATGTCTGGATGGAAACCCAACAAATGTCAAGGGGAATGAATACAATTAATAAAAGGATTAAAATTAAACACCCATATTAAAAACATCAGTGTCAAAGGGGTGTTATAAATGTTACAAATTCAAATAAGACAACCTCATTAAAACCTCCACATGTTTGAAAAGGTGATGGACCTGGCCATGGGCAGATAATGAGACAAAGGGCCTCTGGGTACAGATATGCAAAAGACCCCGCTACCTCTACACAGGAGCAGGACACAGATCGATTGCAGTGGTTTGCCTTGCCTTGTCATCTCTTTGTAGTCATTTTGCATCTTTTTGTGGCTTTGTGGTAATTGTGTGTGGTCATTTGTGTGTCTTTGAGGTTGTTTTATGTCTCTTTGTAGTCATTTTGGGTTATTTTACTTGTTTTGCATCTATTTGTGGACTTTTTTGTGTATCTTTGTTGTCTTTTGTGTTCGATTTGTGTTCATTTGGGTGACATTTTGCAAGTGAACACCAGAGTGCACTGACACTTAAGGCCCCTGGGCCTGAAACCGGTAGGCCCGTTCAGTAATCTATCCATGAACCTGACTAAACTCTAAATTCTAGAGTAAGCTGTAATGAAGTGTATCAAGGTTGGTTTTCAGTCTTGATTTAAAGATTTCAACAAAGGCTATTCCAGAGATAAGGGGCGCGGTAGGCATCCATTTTTCTAAATTGGAGGAATGATGAGGAGACGTGCGTCGAGACAGCAAAGAGAGCATGCCGGTGTGTATGGTGTAATTAGCTCAGATAAGGAAGGTTCATATAAGGCCGTATATGAAAACTTTTCAAATCAGCTCTAGCTTGCACTCGTAGCCAGTGAAGAGATGATAGAATGGGTGTTATCTTTTTTTTTTAGTTTTTACCAAGATCCTGGCTGCAGCATTCTGTTATAACAAATAATGCAACTTCCCAGAACAGGAGGTTCTTCTCTTATCAAGTCTACGACTGGCTCAGTGTCAGTATGTTGTCCTGCATCCTGCCAAACCCAGCAGCAATTCTGCTGCTTGATAGAAAGCCCATCCGCCTTTCGGCGACCTGTTCAGCAGATAAACAGCCGAAGCCTGTCTACTCTTTGATGAATGGTAAATTATTAATAATACTGAGAAGATAAAAATAAGTTATTTTATTTGATTGTTCAGAAAGTTCAACAGATTTTAGTCCATTTTCTGTTATGTATCTTATTATATTATGTTTGAAGAGACGGCTGAAAAGGCACAAGGAGGCAGCATTATTTCAGATCCACTTTTTGAGAGTGACTCACATCAGCAAACTTTAAAGCACTGGGTTGAGTGTTATCCTGTAAACCAACCGCATTCTCAATAATGTGCAGAATAAAGCAGGTAGAGTGACGGGGGAGGCTTTATAGACACGTAGGGGAGTGGAGGATATATTACAAAGCAAGTATGTATATATGACAACTTACTCTGACTTTAAAGCTCAATCCAAATAAGCAGAAGAAGAAAAGTGAATACATCAATTTTCCTTTTCAGGCTATTTAATTTGTCATCACTGATCTTTGAAATATTTTTTTAAATCTCCGGTTTTGCCTTGCAAGCTGTTCTTATTTTTCTGATAACATATTTTATTTGTTTTCCTACAATATCTGATTGTATAGCAACTAAAGCACGAATAACATGTAGTTAACACAGTTCTGTTGAGGCACTCACAGAACTTGAGCTGAATAATGAGTGACAGACAGGACTTGTTTCATTTAGGGATGTACCGATTAGGGATGGGTCACGATTTTCGAATTTTCGAATAGTCGTTTTATTTTGAAAAATTGATTTTTTTAACGCGACTATTATTATTCGCCGTATTATTTCCCTCCTTTATTTGACATGCAATTCAGCTCCTAACTGCACAAGGGCAGTATAGGATTACTACAGCGGTGTGAGATGGGCTACCAGCTAGTTTGATGCTCTTCTACAAACAGGAGAAACATGCAGAGACTACTACAGTCATCAGAAAGTTCCGTGTGGAACAACTTCGACAAAATAAACAAAAATGAGGTGCAGTGCAAACTCTGTGAGGCAAAGCTTGCGTATCACAAGTCTACAATAAGTATGCACAGTCATTTGAGAGCAAGGCACACAGGAGGCAGCGAGGGACCGTACGGTCGGGCACGTCAGCAGCGCGACACGTCCGCAGCGCAAATCCCATAGCAGCTTGCCCTCCTGTTAATCAATTACAGCGGCTCCACCGGCAACAACGGACAACCCCCGTCTGTCGCGCGACAACTCTCTATTTTACGCGGCTCTTCTATTTTTGTCGTGCTACGCTCCCCTACGTGACCTTCCAGCAGATAAAAACTACATGAAATAGTGTGCTAAAGGAGCACAGTGTGGTTTTAAATGAATAAACCATTATCAGAGGTGATATGTGATGATTTTTGTCATGCATTTACCCATGTTTATCCGTGACATTGTGTAAATGTCCGTGGCGGACATTTTAATTCATCAATTATTTGAAAAATCGTCCAATAGTTGCCATGATTTTTGAATAGTGTTTTTGCTTGTGCTGCCCATCCCTAGCACTGATATGGATTTCTTCAACCAATACTGATAACCGATATGATAAGTGATAAGAAGAGATATATAATCTGTAGTTTATGTACACCTGAGGGTAAGAAAGGCTAAGATATATTAATACAGTGCTTCAAATGACTTTGTGCAATCTACTTGTCTCCGCTGCTATGTGTACTCACTGGGAGTCCCTGAGGTGTCCTTTCAAGGGAGACCAAGTGGTAGACTAGAGAAGGGTATGATTTGTACTTCCATCCAAAATTCAGACACTTATTTTTATACGTCATGTGTACAGTAAGCTAAAGGTAATGCAAGCATTTGGTTGGTAGAGTGAATGTGGATTGGGCTCCCTGGGCATGGTGGTGCTGTGGCCTCACAACAAGAGGGTTCCTTGTTCATTCCTTGTGGGGGAGCTCTTCTGTGCAGAGTTGGGGTTGCTCCGGGTACTCCAGCTTCCTCCCACAGTCCAAAGACATGCAGGTTAATTGGCGACTCTAAATTGTCCGTAGGTGTGAATGTGAGTGTGAATGGTTGTCTGTCTCTATGTGTCAGCCCTGCGATAGTCTGGTGACCTGTCCAGGGTGTACCCTGCCTCTCGCCCAGTGTCAGCTGGGATAAGCAGGATAACCACTTACGGAAAATGAACGGCAATGAATGTACTGTGGGAGGAGGAATTAGACAAATAAAATGTACGAGGCTACTTGTTTACAGCAGTCTGCAATAATATAATGAAAATCCAATCTCAACTCGACTTGGATTTTTACAGACTAACCCCTCCCCCCCCACTGACACTGGACTGAGAGACCAACCAAACTTCAAACTTTAGGCGCTTACAATATTTTCATATCATTGCTCTCGAGTAGGAAAATGTCCCGCTAACTGCAGAGAGTGGTGGGTAAAAGATATACAGCACATATTCATCTGCTTCCGAAAGAGCCTTTTAGCTGTTGAATGTCACATTAATGACAACTAATGTGATCCTTACATCTTCTTGAATGCTAACCCTGTTTTAGACTGGATTTATTTTTTTAGAGACAGCCAAATAGAAGCTAAGTCTGGGGTGTTTTTTATTGTCCTCCTTTGTGGAATTGGATAATGTGAAATGATTGTCAGTGGAGGCTAACAGCCACATTTACGGGACAGTTATAACCCTAAGTTGAGTCAAAACGATGCTTGCTGTGAAAAGCTATTTTCCATAGTGTAAACACTTTAAAAGTTCTTGAAAAAGACACTTGGAAACAGTCCGTGGGTCTATTTGTGGCACCAGTTTACTAATTTCATTTGAACATGAAATTGTTGACCAGTCAGCTCTGTGTTGTGTTAAATTGTTTAAACACATAACAGCCTATGGCTTTGTGTGGTTTGTGCTTCAGCTTGTGACAGCCTTTTACCACTGCCCGCCTTTGAAGTGGCTTTAATGGCTAAAGGGAGTCTCCACTTTGTATATTTGTGAATATTATATGGTCGGCCTGCTCGGCGGCCTTGAGAGGGATCAGTAAAGTGCAGGATTAAGCAAAAGTGAATGAGAACCTGGAAGTGAAATAAACACGCGCATTCATATTGCTTATTGGCCAAACACCTGGGCAGCTCTCAGGTATCAGTGTGTGGTCACATTTGCAAACGACTCAGGTTTCTCCGCAGAATGAATAATTTATCCAGCTATTTAAAATATGCCCCAAACATCCACTCTGAAAATCGGTTCCTCAGAAAAATAAGTATTCAATGAGGGACACACAATTTCACTGCTCCCTAAAAAACATAAATGAAGTAAAATGATGATTCCGTGAACCCAAGGTCAAACAGACCATTACTAAAATTCTGGGTGTTTATTTTCCTGTTGATGAAATGATGGATAATACATTAATATGACTTTTCTCTCTCCTTTGTCCTTGATTCCTCAGACCTTGTTGCGGGATGGCAAGAGGGAGAGCACAGTCAGCACGCTCTATCTGTCTCCCTCAAACATCGAGTCAGGTCAGCAGATCACCTGCCGAGCTTCGAACAAAGCAGCCCCGAATGGCAAAGATGCTACCGTCACAATTGACATTCAGCGTAAGTAAAATCAGTTAAACTTCAACTTTGCAAAAGATGAAATACGCTCCTCTCACTCAGTTTCTTCCTGCTTCATCGGATGGGATGTAAAACCGTCTGCAAACTAATAATTTATACTGTGTCTTATACCTTTTAATGGTGAGAGCATAATGTGACTAGTTTCTTTAATGGTGTTTTAATACAGCCACAAAACACCGTAGGAAACTCAGTCTGTGGTTAAATCTGCAGCAAAGTGGGGAAAAGCTCGGGAACACAATGGCAAAGATAATTAGATGATTACAGATGGTACAGTATGTTCTCAGCCAATGACAGTGTGTATCATTTATATAAAAAAAGTGTGCTTTGTTCCTGCCTTTTTTTTTTCTATTTCACTCTCTGCCTCTTCACAGTGTCATCCAAACACAGAAAACGAGGCGCCGCTATGAATAATTAAATTTTCAGATGATATTATTTGATGACAAAATCAGTTTTCCGCAAGTTAGGGATTTTCTTAACATTTCTCACAGCTTCTTCAAAGCTATTAAGTATGACTAATAAAGCAGAAAATGCTATTCAGAGATGCATTTCTTGGGACGGATCTATTCGTCCTCCTCATGCATTCTTTTTTCCGCCTCAGTTTAGCCATCCAGAAGGAATGGGAGCTCGTAGGGTACAGCTTGGACAGACTGAGACGCGTAAGCTAATTGATTATAGTAAGAATGGCCCTTAATCCTTCTGTCGTACCAAAACAATGGCAGCACCATTTTCCATGGAAAGTCAAGAGTTGGAAAAACAAATGTTTGATACAACAGTACCCCTCTGCTTGTGTGTTTGGGCGGCCTTGAACTATAGCGGCAGTTCTGGTAATAGAGCTCCCTGGCTTCCACTGACAGCGCTCCAAACACCCCCAAAGTCACTGAAATGTGCAATCTTCAGGAAACAGCCAATCCAGGCTGCCTCCACAGCAAAGTAAGGGCTGTTTGGAGTAACGGCAGTGCCGTTAGTGTTTCACACAAAGCTAAGTCATTCCCTATGCAGTGTTTGAGCCAAGCGCTTAAACATGCACTCTTTGTTCCATTTAAAATGCACATACTGTATAGCTGTGAGGTGAGGGTGTTCACTGGGTGAGGTGGGTTTGGAGAGGGACTGTTAAAACACAAAGAAGCAATTCAGCAAGTTTGGAAAGGCAGCCATGAGCTCATGAGCTCCGCTGTTTGACGGTCGGGGGTAGGAGAAGGGGGTGACAGGTGTTGGATGAATAAGTGATGATGGCGCTGTCAAGGTGGAGAGGCTGTACAGACTCCTGGGGGTCTTAGAAAGCACAGCACCTCACCACTGGGGGCAGCCAATGTTAACCACTGGCTGTTAATATTGATGGGAGGCAGCTGCTGCTGTCTCACAGAACCACTCTGCAGCCAACACTCTGTACTGCACTGGCAGGATGCCTTCAGTGCAGGCAGAGGACAGGCAAACACACAGGGTTAGTCTGGGGCTCTGGCTCCCACACAGGATGGCCACTGGTCACCTGGGCTGTAACTGGGCATACTGGGCACTCAGCATATTCATCATTAGAGCTCCAGACAGCTTCTAATTTCCACATTGATATTTCTGCTTCAGTCCAGACATGCTGGGCGAACACAATAAAGCAGCTCCTGCATTGTTCCTCTGCTACTGACACAAACACAAGATGTGAATAAACACCGCTGATGTTTTTCATCTTAACTATAAATTGAATATGAAAATGTGACAGTGTATTTTTCACTTAAATATAAAACTTTCCACCTTGTTGGATCAGCACATCACTGCTTAAATAATTTGAGTTTCAAACGTCACAGACTGAAGAATGACATATTTCTCAAATAAAATCAACACCTGACTCAACACTGCTTAAACATCAGTGCTCCTTAGAGGAATTTTGGAAAGTACACTTTCTTATATGAGAAGACTGCCATATAACCTTTATATAATCATGTAATCTCAATGAGATCAAGAGAGAGAGAGAGATTTGGGTACGGACTGAAATCGTAAAATCCTCTGTAATTCATTCCTTTTATGAGGTACAGTAGTGGAAGGCATTCTTCCCAAGTTCAGCTTTTACCTTGAGGGGTAACCTGAGTTTCATCTTTGTATGTTTAGTGCAAAGATAAGGCCAACCCTGTCTAAAATTATCTTTACTTAGTACTAAATATTATCCCACTTACACTGAAGTGGCACACATAACTGCTGGCTGGATTATGCTCAGAGAGGCAATGATTTTTCTTTTTTTCTTTTGAGTGAATGAATTTAAAAAAAGTTAAATAATGCTGTAGCCAATACAGGCGTATAACATATTGCAATATTTGATATATTGTAAATGTGTTTTATTGATTTTCAATGTCTTTATCCCACAAAAAATAAATACAGAACATGTATATGTGACTTCAATTCAACCGTTCCTCTTCTTAGTCTTCTGATTCCATCCTTACCACCGTGCCTACCCATCCATAGGATTTAAAGGGTTACAAGATACATTCAGGTAAAGGAGGGAAGCTAGCAAAACTTCACCGAAGAAATGTATTAATTACTCAAACACATACAGAAAGAAAGAAAAGAGAAAACAAAAACAAACACATCGGTGTTGGGTGCCTCTCTGCTGTCATGCAACATTTATAGGTACCATCTTATTCTTTATGGAGGAGTTCCTGTAACAAATTTGGTGGAAAACCAAATGACTGGTCAGTGAACGTTTTAAGTCAAATGGTCAGCATCAACATTTATAGATATACTATGCATTAGGGGTGTGCCATATCATCTCAATCATGATAATACCGGTATAATTTTAAATATCATTTAAAAAAGTCATATCGTGATGCTTCAGCTTGTTGGCAGAGATGTCATACTGTTACCCATGGCAACAACAAACATGGCTGAAAGCGAAATTATTACCAGCTCTGCAGTGGAAAACTGTGGCAGCGTTCGGCCTGGGCATCCTGAATATTTTATAAACAGTCCCGGACTTCTCTGACTCTTTTAGCGAGTTACAGCGAGTTAACTCATTCAGCGGCTCCCCTGGCAGCAGCACAACGTCTCTCCATCTCCTCTCTTGCTGTGCGCACACAGGGGTCCAGGTCATCAAGTAAACTTGTCATAAACCTTTGGTAATGTAAACCTACGTGACGCTCGCGGCTCGACAAAAAACTCCATATATGTGAATGTGCGATAGTAATTGTAGCATAACAGTCTGTCACAGGTTACAGTGTGATGATTATAGGAGAAATGGCAGAGCATAAAGGTCCAGGTGGGGAAAAAAAAACCAACTCAATCATTTCAACATCAATCATTTAGGATTTTGGTGTTATTCGTTACAGGTGGGTACCCCCACAGCACAGCGAGGTTGAAGCTTGCCAGACGCTAGCAGGCATTCAAGAAACACAGGACCAAAAAAACGCAAATGTAGTGAGGCAAAACACCAAACAAGGGTGAATCTGAGGTTGGCTTTTGTAACCG